>NC_133205.1:16425437-16537937 GCF_958299795.1 Porites lutea | reverse complement strand
CTGCAACAACAAGAATTCGATGGCAAGGAATTTGTCTTCATTAAAGATATGGCGTACTGTGTTGAAGGGAAGTTCGACATCTTTTTGGAAGATGGCTTCAAGAACTTCAAGCATACATTTATGATCCGAGATCCTAAAAAAGCAGTCAGCTCTCTATTCAAGCTCTCGACAAATCCCGAGCTGGCGGGATGGGATTACTTCGATCCAGCAGAGACAGGATTCCGGCAGTTGTTTGAGTTGTACCAGTTCATCGACCGTCACGTTCATAAGAACCCAGTTGTTGTAGATGCAGAGGATCTCCTAAGATTTCCAAACGAAATCATGCAGAGTTACTGTGAGGCAGTTGGACTTCCGTTCGATGAACGCATGATCTCCTGGCAGCCAGGGCCAGTTGCAGAGTGGGGACCCTGTACCGCATGGCATGACGAGGTTATGAACAGCGCAGGATTTTTACCCCCTCAAGAAAACACAGGAGAACCAACTGATCTTCCACCGGAAGTTGTGTCGGCTGTGGAAGAGTGTTTGCCTTATTATAAAAAGCTGGCTGCATTGAGAATTCTTCCCAAGCAGCGTTAGCGCTGAATATTTCACTCGGTGAAAATCACCATGAGACCGCTTGACAAAAACTGTAGCCTAGGGGACTTTCCTAATGGCCTTTTCAAGTGTTTAATCGGTTCCTTTTATTTAGTGGGAATATATCAAAAGATCATTTTAGAGTGTATTTTCTTTTCCCATTTCTCCGAATTGTTGCCCTATCCAAATGCAAGTGTGTGCATAAGGGCCTCTGCAATAATTATTAGCAAGGAGAGGTTCTGAAATGAGCGAAATGTGGCTAAACGTTTACTCCAACCCTTGTAAAATAGCTGAAATAACTTCTTACACTCCCTGTTAAGGATCCCTTAATTCCACCACGGCCCTATAAATGGCTTATTTCCAGCAAACTCTAGCGTTGCCGCCGCGCATGCATTGGGCCGAAAAACACTGGCAGAAACAATACACTGAATTCTACTTTTAAACATTCACTTGTTCGAGATCTTTGTCTTCAATGGGAATTGACAAACGAGCATACAACACTGATAGAAGAGGAATCAGTATTTTAGTGTAAAGTCAACTGCGATTGTGAGGAATATGAAAACCCCAAATAATCAACAATACAACTGATGAGCAATTGTGCTTATTGCTGTGGCAGCCCACCTGCAAGATAAAGACAAGATGACTCTGACGGTGTAAAATCCTCTGCTTTCTCAACAACCTTCGAAATTTTTGCCACATCCACCTCACCACCGTTCGCTATGGTCGTACCCTACTGCGCAGGAAAAGTTAAATGGTATATATAAACTACTACGTGTCAGATGAGAAAAAGAATTCAGCTTAATTTGGAAACGAGCAGAGCTATACGTAAACTTGGCTTCTTAGTTTAATAAAGAAATGTTCCTGAAATGAACATTTAGGAAATTAAATGCAATTTAAAAAGTGACATAATCAGTTCCACATCTGTAACTTTGAAATATGTTTTCCTGCTGTATTTTTCATATTTGAATTGTTGTTGAAAATTACCTATATCATCCCCACTTTCCACTAAATAATTTAGACACCGCCCCCCTCCTCTCTTGGTGTATCACTTTACACTCTCCCCCCTCCCCACCTCCTTGCATTTTGTAGTCCCTAATTGATATAATTTATGAATTCCCTCTATGAAGTCAAGTTCCCTTTAAACTCAGGCACGCGTGTTTTCATTTACTCATTATTTTTTGCGAAAGCAACGAGAGGGCGAATGCACCTCCCATTTATTTCAATTCGTTATCGAAAAGAAAGTGTTAGAGAAACGATTAAAAGGACTTGTTCAGTGTCACGATTGTAAAAAATAGCGACCCACGCGGCCGTGCAACATTCTTGAAGAGCATTAGCAATTTTTGAATACCCTTGTGCCCTAACTCAAAGAAGAAACAGTTCACAGTTTTTGTTGTTGTTTTGTTTGTTTGTTTATTTGTTTGTTTTATTTAAGTTCATCATTGTTGCAAGGAGAGCGATACTGTAAAACTTTGTTTTAACATCATCGGTTTTTCATAGTTAGAGGTTGGGGAGGGTGGAAACCATATCTTTAATGACAAGATGTTTTGTAGCATACAAAATTAAGACCTTATAAGCCGTAAGTTTCTGTGAAGGGGAGCGGGGAAAGGTTGCAGGAGGCGATAAAAACACTTCATATTGCAAGCTCTAAGACATTATGATACTTTTATCATAACGTAGTCAGTAGTATAAAGTTGTCATCTTTTGCTCAAACAATGTTTAAACAATCTCATGTTGAGATGCAACCTCGTCATCAGGGCTCAACCTGGGAACGAAGTTACTCAGGGCTTTTCCCTTTGATGATAAAATTACGTCATACATTATCAAAAAGTTATGGTCCGCAGGCCAGTGGGTCCACAATAAACTTTGACGTGTTATATGACGTAATTGTCAGTTCACCATTGAGAGGAAAGACAAATTAAAAAGGTGTCGATTTGTTAGATATCAAAAATATTTCGACATTCTTTCTCAGTGATCCAGTATATAATGCATATATATAATCTTCCAGCGTTTATTCTCTCTTGTACAAGACCAGAACTTCTCCTGCTGTGCAGTCAGAAATTAAAATGCGACCCCCGGCATTGTGGTTACACCCCATGACCATGTTAGTTTATTAAAGGTTTTCCCAGTGTCCTTCAACGGTGAACTGCTTCACATGACCACTAAATGGGTCACTGACCAAGATATTTCCATGTTTGTCTACACACAATCCCCACGGGTTTTCAAGCTCTCTGCCTGCATTGCTTCTTTCTCCAGTCATACGCAAAAAAGTCCCTGATGAATCGAATACTTTTAAACAGCCGTTTCCACTGTCAGTAACAACAAACACGTTCTTGTAATAGACACAACCTATAGGATAGTGCAGTTTTTCTAGGTCATTGTCTCCAAATTCTAACGTAGGTACACCATCCCGTGTCAAAACCTGAACTCGGTAATTGTTAAAATCAACTACAATAATGTGTGCTTCGCCATCCGTACAAACACTGGCTGGATTCTTAAACTCCCCATACCCTGCCCCATATCGCCCAAAGCTGTTCACATGTTTACCTGAATGCACGTTGAACTGCTGTATTGAAACTCAATCACAAAGGGGCAACTCTAATTTCTTCATAGATCAGTGAAATAGCTGTTATGATGGCATAGGCTGTGACGCTATTCCTGTTCGGTAAAGAACAGCACATTTATAAGCATAGTCAACCTGAACTTCTGTAAAAGAAGCTCTATATTAGAAGAGAAATTATAGGCTACTATGTAAGGCAAAACTCTGAACCAATGCCGGAAAAAATGTTTCCAACTTTGCATTTACTCGATTTTAGTTCAATTGATAGAGCTTAATTCCATAGTGCTAGTGTCAAACGTGAACCGAACTGTAAATTTCCGCGTTGATAATCCGCAAAAACAATACTCGCTGATAGGGTTAACGTCATGGAAACTTAGCAACTGAGGTCGCGAGGTCATGTTAACTGTTGCAAACGAAATTAAAAACTGCCATCAGGCAAAGTCTGTTGGGCGTTTCGAGATGGAGACTCTGCTAAAAAACCTCAAAAAGTACGTTGAGTGTTCGATTTGCTTAGAAAGTTTCACCGAGCCGAAAACCATAGCGTGTCTTCACACTTTCTGCTGTGAATGTCTGAAGAAACACGCGCTTACGAGTCAGAGAGATGGTCAGTTTCGCTGCCCTGAATGCCAGACACAAATAGCCATTCCCAAAGGAAACAGATTCGATCAGTTACCGACCAGTTTTCTGCACAATAGCTTATTAAGCCTTCTCGCTTTTCAACAAAGTGGCGATGGAAGTCAGATCAGCTGCAAAGTTTGCACAAAAAAGAGCGCTGAATTAAGTTATTGTTTCGGGTGCGAGATGTTGCTTTGTCAAGTGTGTCTCCAGGCGCATGAGATGTTTCAAACTACAGCTTTCTCAGGACACAAGGTGACGTCGGTCAAACAGTTTCAAGTAGAAGATTACGAAGCTTTGCTAAAGAAAAAGGCATTCTGCGCTGAGAAGTACCACGAGAAAGAGGTAACAAGGTTTTACTGTCGCGTATGCGAAACTTGTATTTGTCAAATATGCTTAAGTATGGAACACAAGACTCATGAAATAGAGCTGCTCGACAAGGCAGCGGATGAAGAAAGAGCCAAAATTTTGGCGGGAGTTGAATCAATACGACAAAAACACCAAATGTGCAGCGATATTATCCCTCAATTCGAGGAGACAGCCGCCAATCTTGAAGCTAATATCGCAAGGGCTAAACGCCAAGTGTCTCAATCAGCCGAGCAAATGATCGCTGTGATTCGCGAACGCGAACGCGAGGCAATTACCACGCTCGAGAACACACGCGTGTCCCGAATGCAGAAGTTGGATGGCGTGAAGAAACAAGTTCAACAGCTAGAAAAACAGATCAAACAAGCAGCAAAGTTTGCAAGTGAACTAGCTCAGAGAAGCTCGAGTGCAGACATTATAGGAAACAGAAAGAATTTACAGGAAAGATTTGAAGAGCTTCGCAAAACTGAAATGCCCGATCTGCCTGCTGGTTCGTTTGTAAAGTTCGTGTCAACTTGTAAGCTAGATACTTTGAGTCTCGGCATAATAAAATCAACCGAGACAGACCCAAACAAATCAACAATTGAAGGACTGAAACAAACTTTTCAAGCTGGCGTTGAAGCAGAGATTTCGGTTTGCCCAAAGACAAGCGAAGAACAGATCAGTAACAAACAACATGGGGATCACGTTGAGGTTCAAGTGGAACCTGCTGACCAACTGGCAAGTTTGATCGTCAACGAAGGGAACGATGAAGCAGGCGGAAATTTCCAAGTGAAATTTGTTCCTAAACTGCCGGGTTTTTACCACATCTCAGCAAAAATAAATGGCGACAGCCTTTCTCAAAGTCCCTTCACTATCGAGGTACAGGAACGAAAGCTGGAAGTTGATGATGAGTTACACTTGCAAAATCAAACTCTGCAAAAGCCAACTGGTGTTGCAGTGAGTAGTAAAGGATTAATCGCCATAGCAGACTACGAGAAGAACTGTATTCTAATATGTGATAAAGACGGAAAGATTGTGCGACAACTGGGTTGCAAGGGAGAGAAACCTGGGCAGCTTCACTGTCCAACTGACGTGACATTCATCAATGATGATGAGATTTTAGTGGCAGATGAATTGAATCACCGAGTACAGCAGTTCAACGTGCACTCGGCGCAGAACTTTGTAAACAGCTTTGGACGGTATGGGAAAGGAGATGGGAATTTTCACAGTCCAACAAGTGTTTGTATGGATGATGAAGGAGGCATAATTGTATCTGACTTTAACAACCACCGCGTTCAGGTTTTGACAAGGGATGGTGCACCCATTTTGATATTTGGAGATAGCGGCCCGGAAAAACTTAACAATCCTGTGGGCTGTGTCTGTTACAAAAACATGTTTATAGTTGCTGATAGTTTGAACAGCTGTTTGAAAGTATTTAATTCTTCAGGGAACTTTTTGCGTAAGATTGGAGAAAAAGGCAATGCAGACGGACAGTTTTTAACGCCGTATGGAGTGTGTGTAGACCAACATGGAAATATTTTGGTCAGTGACAAAGACAGTGGTCGCGTGCAACAGTTCACTATAGAGGGTCAATTTATTGGGAAAACTGTTACCAAGTTAACATGGCCATGGGGTATGGCTACAATGCCTGATGGTCGTATTTTAGTTTGTGACTTCAGTGCCAAAAAGGTTATTTTCTTGAAATAAGACTGACCTTGAAAACATCCTATTGATATGTTAAGAAAAGACGTCAGACTTTTTATCCAAACTGTATTGATATCCAAGTCTATCAGTTTTAAATGTTTGTATGTTCATTTGAAGGAAAGGTTCGATGCTCTCTGTTTAAATTGTTTAAATAATATCTCAGTCATGAGAGTGATCTAAAACAAATATAAAAAATAGGCAGTGTATGACTGCACGTGGCTTACTGTATAGCTTCAAGTCACACTGTCTTAAATAAGCAGGCCCGTAGGAAGGGAGGGTTCGACGGGTGCCCTCGCACCCCCTCCCCCCCCCCCCTCACAGGCGCCAGAGGTCCACCTTTTTTATTTACTGATTGTGTAGTAAAATGCTGTAAAAGAGGTCACAAGCCTCATTCACCCTTTCCACAAAACGGGTAGTAAGCCACAAAATCTCAAGCAGCATTATTTTTTTTGTAAGTTTCCTATACGTCGCGAGATTTTCAATTGTACATTCAAAAACACAAATAAAGTTTCAACTTGTAAGGAGATAGAAGAAAGGTTAAAAAAGAAGTTGGATATAGGGTTCTTTTTCAGCATTTTAGTGAGGCAAAAGCATTATATATTAAATGAGCATTTTACTGTGAAGTTTTCCCGGAAAATTCCTTTTTTTGTTCGGAGAAAATGAAAATGAATCCTACTTTTAAGAAAAATGACCACTTCAATCCTATTTTAAAAATGACAAATTGATGCCACTCACAGCCGTTTAGAGGATTATCGTTTGCTGTAATAAAACCACTGACTTGTTTTCAGAGGGTTTTTGGTTTTCGTTCCCTTTTTCGCGCGGCCAAAACTGAAAATCCTGTTCTTCAATCTTTCTTTGCTCTGAAACCACACAGAAACGCTTGCTACTCAGGCTAATCCACGAGAACAAGTATATTTCAGTTAAAAGTTCTACGATTTCTTCATACGTAAAAAAAATCAATTTTCAAGTGCAGCATACGTCAAATGAAGTTACAAAAACGGTAAATCAGCAGTGAATCAGTTTGCTCCTCCATTTATTTTCTAGCCTATTCAGGCGTTCATGATTCGTGGGGAAGGCGAAACGAGAAGTGAGTAGAAAAAAAGAGCGGGGGGGGGGAGGGTTAGGGGTGAGAGCGAGCGAAATTAAAGTCCCACGAAAATTAAAGCCGCGAAATTTAATTAGTGACCTATCTAAAAACCTCAGTGTCTGCTTGGAGTCGAGTATACATACGAGTATGATGGTTCAAATTTCAGTTCAACGCATGTCCTTTAATATTGCTCATCATCTGACTCATCTTGCGGAATTTAGTTCCTTTAACACTTCCTCTGTACAGTCTTCAAATTTGCCATTAAAATATATCGTTCAAAAAGCGCAGATATGTTTACAACTTGGAATTCGGCCGAAGTTCAGAAACAAATGGAGTCGGGAAACAGCACTAATAAGATTGAGGCTATCTGTGCTGAAGGACCTGAAGTCCTTACATGCCACCTGGCTGGTGAGCCTTAACAACCACTTGGCAGGCAGTGTGGGAAAGCGGAACATTGCAAAAGGATGGAGCAAAGCGGGAATACCCGAACTTTTTCAAGGGAAGACAACCTTATCACCTGAAGATCCATTTGAAAACATTGCGGCGATCATTATCTAAAAGCTAATTGGCAGCGCCATCGAGTTTATAATTGAGCATTTCAGCCAGTTGCTTGTTGCGTTTCTATTCCGTTATGGTTGAATGAAATGCAGAAATGGAAATTCAAAAAACGAGCCAGTGACGAGCATCAGTGTACTTGATTCGCGAAATTTAATTACCTTGTAAAACAGTGATTGGTCAAAATCGCGAAACTTAAGTCCTGCGAAATATTTTATTCGAGCGACGAAGTCCCGCGCCATATGAAATCCGACGAAGGACTTTTTTGAAAGTCTAAGGCTTCAACTGTCTTACACACAGTCTTCATCAGCGAACTGACAATTTTCAAAGTGGTCAGGTGATAAACTCGTAATGGGTCACTTGACATCAAGGGAGAAAAAATAGCGGGTCTAGTTCACAGTCCTCGATTGGGCAACGGCGTCTGCTGATCAACTGTTGATTTGCTATTGCGGTGACGTAACGTAGACGAAACGCGTGACCCGAAACGCATCGGCCGCGCATAATAATGAGGCCTACGGACTAGGCAAGATTTGCTACACCAGGACATCAGACGTCATCATCCACAGCACGTTGATCACGTAATAACGTGACAATTCAGTTTGCTGGAGAATACTGAGTGGGACAGTCAAAACTTTTTTTGATTTTTGATTGTTTTAAAAAATTTGAGACCTTACGAAAAGCGTTTTTTGTTTTAAACATGACGGGCTTTGCTCACCCAAAAAAATTATGCAAATTAGGCTAAGGGTAGATTGAATCTACCCATGGCTTATGATTAACTGAAACGGGAGATCACAATTCGCGCCTTCATACGACTGAGGTGTTACTTTGGAATCCTCGGTAATTACTTTTTTCGCACTTGCCGACATCCAAAAACACCCGGCGTGGGAATCACGAGACGTGTAAATAAGACATTTCTTGACATAATAAAAAAGTTTTCCAGATACGGACGCGCATTTGTTGCCTTTACTCGCGTGGAGACACACGTCAACTGTTACTTCTCACGCGAAATAGTATTCAAGGCATGGCTCTACCGTAAAAAAACCCAGCTCCTTATTGATCGCACAACCATAATTATAAAAGGCGATAGCAACGAAAATAACTATCACTCTAATGGGATAATCGAAGATCAAGAACCAAACCTTAACGAGAGCGGGGTTTATATCTGTTACTAAAGAGAAAATGGAAATGAAACATAAACCCTTTGCCGACTCAGAAAATATTACGAGAAGCTAAAGTTTACCACCCGAGAAACATTTTAATGACGGCCTATAATCTCTTCTTACGGAAGGAATGAAATTATTTGCAATTATGTCGATCTAAAAGTATACTATCTTCTGTCTATTACTGTGTAGTCGGCAGGAACATTACACAAAACGGCGTCAGCAACGAGGTTCGATGTGATAAATTAAGTTCATTTACTTACCTGTGATAAATTAATGTTTACTCAATGAGAATGATTTAATCCCAGAGAAACTACGATTCCCGAAACAGGAGCATTTGGAATTCTTGGACATCAGTAACTACAACCGACTTATAACAGCTTCATTTTAATAGCGACTTGATTCTGAAATAATAAACCGTGAGATCTAACGCAAAGCTCAAAGGGCACGGCAAAGGGAAGGCAACCAGAGGGTTTGAAGTAATCTGGTGGCCCAATCTTTTCTCCGGCACTAGCCACAGCTGTAGCCACGGGAAGTTAACCCTAAGATTCTATTTTGCTAAAGTAATGCTTTGATTTATTTAACGTACGAATATTGACTCGGTTGTGTTTTACAAACACATTTTTTTGCAACCCAAGCTTCTTAATTAAGCCAGAGAAGAGAAATTTTTGTCGTCGATTTTCATTGACAAAATCATTTGTAAGAACTAATAGACATGTGAGTGTTATAACTTTTCATTTGCCGTTTTACAGTACGGATAGCTCTGTAACAAGCGGCAAGATAATTTCATTTTTACATACATATATTAGCATCGTTTGAAATTAACGAATCATACTAATAATAAAAACGTTTTGATGGTGCTTTCATGATTTTGGTTAAAAGAATTTTGTCACACTGTCGCTGAAAGTTTATCTCAGTACCCAAGCAATAATTGTAACTAAAGTAAATTCTATGTGAATTTCTGAAAGAAAACTAAAGCAAAGCAGACATGTACACTCCATCACCTGCTGCAAGTTATAGCCCTGTATCAAAGAAAAATAATTTTAAATCACTCAATAATGATGTTGATAATAATAGCAATAACAATAATAATAATAATCCGTCATCAGGTAACAATAGCCCATAAATGAACTGACCACCCAAGAGAAACAGAACCAGTTAGTACAAAATCAAAATGATGAAAATTAGGTCCTGTCATCAGATAACAACAGCCCACAAATGAACTGACTACCCAAGAGAAACAGAACCAGTTAGTACAAAATGAAAATGATGAAAATTAGGTCCTGTCATCAGATAACAACAGCCCACAAATGAACTGACTACCCAAGAGAAACAGAACCAGTTAGTACAAAATGAAAATGATGAAAATTAGGTCCTGTCATCAGATAACAACAACCCACAAATGAACTGACTACCCAAGAGAAGCAGAACCAGTTAGTACAAAATGAAAATGATGAAAATTAGGTCCTGTCATCAGATAACAACAGTCCACAAATGAACAGACTACCCAAGAGAAACAGAACCAGTTAGTACGAAATGAAAATGATGAAAATTAGGTCCTGTCATCAGATAACAACAGCCCACAAATGAACTGACTACCCAAGAGAAACAGAACCAGTTAGTACGAAATGAAAAAAAATTATGATAAAAATTAGGTCCTGTCATCAGATAACAACAATCCACAAATGAACTGACTACCCAAGAGAAACAAAACCAGTTAGTACAAAATAATAATGATAAAAATTAGATTTTGCCATTAGATAACAAAAGCCCATAAATAAACTGACTACCCAAGAGAAACAGAATAATAAAGCTAAATGTTTTCTTTAAATTGAAGTGACGAGAAAACAGAAATACCTCACTGTATTGGGAATAATTTGACTAAAAACAAACTTACCTCAAGTCTAATATCACTAATATGTAACTTAAGTCCGTTTTAGTCTGACCTCTACCTTAAAGAAACACAGAATTTACAAGGCCATCCGGTGGAATGCTTTTCTGGCGAAGAAGACCAGTGATCAAACGCACGTGGAAGCGACGTAGACAGTAGCTGGCATCATGCTGAATTCCACTACGGCATCATGAGGCCGATTTGGCGGGTTCAAGTTCCCGCGTTGCCACGTCTTTCAGGAAATCTCCTAAATATTTCATTTTTGGAGAAACCCGTCGGACGGACTCCACATATTTTTTTTTTGAGTGCATGCCAATGCTTTTGGGGGTTGTAACCCTCGACAGACTCGAAATGGGAAACGAAGACTCATACCGTCGACGGTCGCCTTCACTTCAAATGGTTTCGAAATCAAAACCACAGCGCTTTTGAACTTTGAAATTCTAAGGTAGAATATTAATTAATTAGTAAGAATTTAACTCGTTTACATCGCATGATCGCTGCCTGACCCTCAAAAACAAAAAAAATCGTACATGTAGTACGCTGCCGTCCATTCATTTGAGCGGCACTGGAAACAAGTTTTTGCGGCGCTTTGTCACACACGTCACGTCATGTTTCTGACTCGGGCACTCGAGTATTTAATATTTCCTCATGAAATATGGGTCGCTCCTTCAAAAATTTTATCAAAGTGACAAACGAAACATAAATTGCTTTAACGTAATGTCTTTTAAGCCTGGCGTGCCCCGTCCAAATCACCGGCAGTCCGATCTGGATTTGTTTATCGGTTTTACAGACAAACAGTAAGTCTAAATTCATGTAAATTACTTTCTACGAGTAGATGAAGCGAGCTTTTATTTTTAAGAAGGTACATTTCGAATGATCAAAATCTTTTTTATTTTAAACAGAAAGGTCACGCCGCAAAAAAACCGTTGCGTGGGATGCTGGCTCCTCGCCTCTTGCCTCGCGCTCAAATGACGCGTCCCTCGCGGATACTTGGCATCTGGTTTACTTATTATGTTCCGGTCTTAATTAATTTTATGACACCAAGCAAACACCTTTCTATCGCGTACCAGGGCATCAATTTACGGCGCCTGCTGAGATTTTTTTTCTTGAGCAAAGCTCCTCATGTTAACATGTTTGTAACGAAGCTTAAGCCAAAGTTATTTCAGCTACATTTCTATTTCAGAATGAACTTTTTCTGAAATTTAAACGGAACTTACAAAGGGAGCTTTGAAGTGTAACTGACAGAGAGTGCTTCCTGAATGCATTGAATGACAGTCTTTTGTGGGTTAGGTCATGGAAACTTGGCAACTGAGCCCAACAAGGTCAAGCAGAAATCTTCTGGTTGGTCAGTTAAAATAAACTGCTACGTGTTGTTATGAATAACAAGGCTAAAGATTCTAGGAATCGACTAACAATAGAATCCAAGGGTGTGTTTCACAAATTGCTCTCTGCAAGGCATACAAGGCATAGTTTGCTTTGTATTTAATTTTGCGATGGAATCTCTCCTAAAAAACCTCCAAAAACATGTTGAATGTTCGATTTGCCTGGATAATTTTAAGGAGCCAAAAACCATAGCGTGTCTTCACACCTTCTGCTGTGAGTGTCTGAAGAAACATGCGCTTATGAGTCAGAGACATGGCCAGTTTCGCTGCCCCGAATGCCAGACACAAATTGCCATCCCCGAAGGAAACTTATTCGATGAGTTACCGACCAGTTTTCTTCATAACAGCTTGCTGAGTCTTCTTACTGTTCAACAAAGTGACGATAGAGGTGAGATAAGTTGCGGACTTTGCAAGAAAAAGAGCGCTGAAGCAAGCTATTGTTTCGACTGCGAGAAGTTCCTGTGTGGCACTTGTGTAAACGCTCACGAGCTGTTTAGAGATGCCGCGTTCGCAGGACACAAGGTGACCAAAGTCAAACAGTTTCAAGCAGAAGATTACGAAGCCTTGTTAAAGCGAAAGGCGTTCTGCACTAAAAAGTACCACGATAAAGAAGTAACCAGATTTTACTGTCGCGTCTGCCAAACTTGTATTTGCCAAATATGTTTTAATATGAATCACAAGACTCATGAAATTGAGCTGCTAGAAACTGCAGCGGATGAAGAAAGAGCTAAAATTTTGGCGGGAGTTGAGTCGATGAAGCAAAAACACCAAACATGCAGAGACATTATCCGTCGATTAGAGGAGACAGCCGCCAATCTTGAAGCTAACATCACAATCGCTAAACGCCAAGTGTCTCAATCAGCCGAGCAAATAATGGCTTTGATTCGCGAACGCGAGCGCGAGGCAATTACCACGCTCGAGAACATACGCGTGTCTCGAATACAGGAACTGGATGCCGTAAAGAAACAAGTTCAACAGCTAGAAAAACAGATCAAACAAGCGGCAGAGTTTGCAAGTGAAGTAGCTCAGAGAAGCTCGAGTGCAGACATAATAGGAAACAGAAAGAATTTACAGGAAAGATTTGAAGAGCTTCGCAAAACTGAAATGCCCGATCTGCCTGCTGGTTCGTTTGTAAAGTTCGTGTCAACTTGTAAGCTAGATACTTTGAGTCTCGGCATAATAAAATCAACCGAGACTGACCCAAAAAAATCAACAATTGAAGGACTGAAACAAACTTTTCAAGCTGGCGTTGAAGTAGAGATATCGATTTGCCCGAAGACAAGCGAAGGACAGATCAGTAACAAACAATATGACGATGACGTAGAGGTTCAAGTGGAACCTGCTGACCAACTAGCAAGTTTGATCATCAACGAAGGGAACGATGAAGCAGGCGGAAATTTCCAAGTGAAATTTGTTCCTAAACTGCCGGGTGTCTACCACATCTCAGCAAAGGTAAACGGCGACAACCTTGCTCAGAGTCCCTCTAATATCGAGGTACAGGAACGAAAGCTTGAAGTTGTAGGCGAGCTGCAAAGTGACACTACGATTAAGCCAGCCGGCATTGCTGTGAACTCAATGGGAATGATCGCCGTAGCGAACCAAGATAAGCACTGTATTTTTATATTTGATAAAGAAGGAAAGTTTTTGAGACAGTTGGGCTGGTATGGAGAGAATCCTGGAGAGCTGAACACACCAGGTGATGTGACATTTGTGAACGAAGATCAGATTTTAGTGATAGACGTGCGTAATAACCGAATACAGCAATTTAATGTGCACTCAGGGAACTTCATAAACAGCTTTGGACGATTTGGGTACGGATTTGGACAGTTTAACACTCCAAGGAGTGTTTGTGTGGATTGTAAAGGACACATCATTGTAGCTGATTACAACCACCGAGTTCAAGTGTTAACAAAGGATGGTGTCCCTATATTGAAATTTGGAGACAGAGGTCCAGAAAAACTGCAGTTTCCTGTAGGCTGCGCCTATTACAAGGACATGTTTGTAGTTGCTGACAGCGGGAATGGCTGTTTAAAGGTGTTTGACTCTTCAGGGAGGTTTCTACGCAAGATTGGTGAGAAAGGCAATGAAGACGGACAGTTTACAAACCCGTGGAGATTGTATATTGACATACACGGAAATATCTTGGTCGGTGACAAAGACTGTGGTCACGTGCAACAATTCACTATGGAAGGTCGCTTCACTGGGAGAGCTGTTACTAAACTAAATTGGCCAAGTGGTATAGCACAAATGCCGGATGGTCGCATTTTAATTTCCGATTTCGAAGCAGGAAAGGTTTTTTTCCTTAAATAGAACTGTTTTCGAATTAAGAGGCCCTGGACATAAGAAACGTTCGATTATTTCCGGCTAACAAATGATAATATCAGTCAATTTTGATCTGTTAGGTTAAGGCTGCCAAACGTTAATTTAAAACATAATATCGTGGGTGACAAATTTATCCTAAATTTTGGCTCGAAATTTCAGCGATAATTAGTAATTTCAAGTGTGCAATAACGTTCCGTACGTGGCGTCAAAGTTTTAAAATGTTATGAAATTCAATGAAGTGCAGCCAACTCTCTCTTATAGGACACCTCTATCAGACAGACACTTCTCTAGCTAAGATAGCCTGTTCCAGGCTCCGAGATAGTGGTGAAAACTCGTTCAGTAAAAAGAAATGCGAAAAACGCGCGGAAAAATATTTCACTCGTTCGCTGCGCTCACTCGTGAAGTATTTTTCAACACTCACTGGAAAGGTTATTTTCTTAAAATAAGGCTCTTATTGAAAACACCCAGTTTTAAGTTTAGGATCTGTTGCGAAAGAGCTTTAGAATTTTTCTCAACCTATGTTGACATTCAAGTCTATCAATTTTGTTGTTTAATAGGTTCATTAGAAAAGCTCGTTATACTCAGTTGAAGTAAGTGATCAGACCCGATCACGGTGATATACTAGGTGTATCAAATCAAAGGGTGGCCATTAAAAAACAAAATGGTTAAAAATTCTGGAAACTGTTATGAAACAACAAAATCTTTCATGTAAAGAATCACAAATGGAAGTCTGGAAATTCAGTTCTGAGGGGGGTGAATAGGCCAACGGATCGGCAGGTTTTGAAAATAGTTTCGCCTGGATTTCGAATTCAGAGCGAAATTTTAACGAATTTGAAGAACCCGGGCAATGGCAGCGGATTGCGGACTCATCCATTTTTGGGGCCCGGATTTTGGACTTTGCATTTCTTGGGAAGAGAGTTTATAATCTCGTTGCGCTTGCGCGTGGACTTAGCCAGGTGCAAAATTGGTTGCCCTATGCATGAACATTGTTGTTATACCACTTAAATAAATGAATAAAAAGAGCCTCTGTATGATGAACATTATCGAGCATTTTAGTGATTTTAGTGACTTTTTTTGGGAGAGACCAAGCTTTTTGATGGAAAAATGGAGCATTAAGGAAGAGCATTTTAGAGGGGATACAAATACATAATGAACAAAAGCCTGGTTAAATATCGTCTATCTCTCGCAAATACTACAAGCTCAGTTTAAATTTTGAAAAAACTCACAACTCCCTTTCCAGTTATTTTCTTTTTATTTTAATTGCACTTAAAATCTATTTATCGAAGGTCTATCTTTTGACAAAATGCAAAAATGCGGAGAACTAGGGCGAAAGAACAAAAATGGAAATGTTATGTACGATTAGGAATTTGTAACACCTCCTTGGTGAACTAGTACTTTTAACAGTAGTTAAGTTCAATACGGAGGTATATCCCTGATCCCTGTGTGAATAATGATACTCACTGGGATCTATAACAGAATGAGGGAATATCTTTTTCCTCTGTTACGCCTCTTTTATTCACTCAGACAATGTTTCCAAGCCAAATGAGTTGATGGATTGACCTGGTGTTCTCAGATAAGGGAACAGAGGCAAGAGGGCCACTTTTCTAGCCCTTCAGGAAAAAGATTGTGTACAGATAACGAAACTAATGAATTCTCTGTTGTCAACCCTGAATGGGAATATCTTGCTCCACCCTTTGAGCACATCATCTTTGATGATGCCACAGTTGAAGAGAGACACTTTGTGAATGAGGATCAAAGCATACAGGACATACGTGGTACTATGATAGGACTATTTTTAGCTTGTTTCATAAATCAAAGGAAATCTATCACCAACCGACCTCCGAGCTCTAGAAATGACCAACATCTAGTTTCTTCTTATATAATACACCGTTTTCTCAAACATAAAGGTTACAAGAATGGAATAAGGGCAATGGTCACTAGGGGGAAAATGGCATACACATTTTAAAAAAGCCCTTCAACAGTACAGTGAAATACAACCATATGATCACAACAGTCACACGATCACCTCCATATTTAGGCTTAGTCTCCAGCCCTGGCTGTCTCGATGTGCCCGCGGCACTCCCCACCCGACGGCTGGGCGCACGGGCTTGGCTATTGTTAAAATTGACCAACCAGAAGACAGCCCGCAGAATTCTTTGGGCTGGCTTCTGATTGGTCAATTGTAATGGGTGTGGGGAGTACCGCGGGCGCATCGAGACACGAAGGCTGGAGACTGAGCCTACTCCTTATTAAGACCAAAGAAATTTTTTGTCCCAAGCCCAAACAATAGTCTAGTCATTTTCTTGTTGAACTAAGACCGGCATCTGCCATTACAAGAACGACTGCCTTTTGAAATATTCCAACGGCTGCCTTTTTCACAATTTAGCCTTATTGAAATGACCGAGTGAAAGCCTGGTAATGTATTAAAGCATGAAGCAATGAATCGATAATCATAACTGTAACAAAATTCTCTTCACCTGATTAGCTATCAGCAGCCTTAATTCTAGGAATTCCAGAGTAACAGGACGGTAAGTGCCACGACCAAGGAATTGGTCATCATGCACTGGTACTTGATTTTTTTTTCTGGGAAAAAAAGCTCGGAAGATCTTGTGTTTTAATTTTAAAAAAGCTTAAATTATCACAAATTTGGTTATAGTTCCAATTAATAACTGTTAACAGGACTTCATGTTCTACCACCCATGCGGTCTGTGATCATCATCTAGATTAAACAAACTGGACTCTTTCTAAGCAGTCATCTGATTTTGTTAATCAATTATTGCATGACTGCGAACCAAATTGTATTCTACTCAGTCAAGATTACTACCATTATTTATCAGGAAGTCTTGTTAGCAAAGGTTGCTGATTAAAGTGTGTAAGCATTGAAGTGATAAGTGTGATTCCTAGAAGGTTACTTGTCAGAATCAAGTTCTTCTTGTCATTTCACAATGTTTTGGTTTGGCATTTTCCCATTTTTTTAGCCCAGGGCTGGTACAGCTATGTAGAGGGTTTCACTGTACCATATTATAAGAAGTACACATAGAAAAGGTTTGAGGATAACGAGAGTTGTTATAAGAGCTTTAAGGGTCAATGGTGAACTATGTACACCACAAGTGAACTTTTTTTAGAAAATATCCCATGCAAACAGCAGCCCATGCACTAGAAATTACAAATCTAATATTAACAATAATATTTTAAGTCAGCCTTCATGTTTAGGTGGAGTATACCATCCTAAAAATGAGAATAAAACAAAAAAGCCAAATAAATTAATTTATAACAACTGGTATCTGTCCCTGGCTACCATGTTGACAAGCTGTCAATCTACAAATGAACTGAACCGTGAAACACTAATGGTTGTTTAATAATTTGTTTGCTTGTGTGTTTGTTTGTTTTTTTTTCATTTAAGAATTGTAGGGCTTGCAGGAAAGCATTTATTTTCTTTTAGTCCCTCTTGTTCTAGCTTTCTCAACAAATATGCATTGACATGCTTGCTACACAGGCTAGTAACACAGAGGCAGGTGTCAGGGTTTCAAGCAATGGGGGAAGAGAGGCAAGAAAAATAGGGATCTTGCTTCATTCCCACCCAACCCCCTACCCCTTAGTAGATTTGATACTCTTCTCCGAGTTACACAAACAATTGAAACCAAGATGGCCACCTCATACAGTAAGCACTTGATCTTGAAGATCTTACAGGAAAGTAGGGGACTAAACTGAGTATTCTCAGGGACAAACAAAAAGGTTCTTTTCATATGATTGTATACATACAAATTGAAGATCATTCTTACCATTTTTTTCATGGATCTGTACTAAAGACTTAAAGGATTGTTGGGCTCTTACAAGGCTGTAGACACCAGGCTGTTAAAGCAAAGTGAGGAAAAATATTATTAACTTAAAGAGGCAGTGTAACAAAATTTATCAAAATTCAAACAGCGGAAACTCCCACCAAATTGAGTGAAACATAAAAAGCAATGCTCAAAACATTAAAAGAAGGTATAAATTAATCAAGCCTTTAACCAGCAAATTTTTGGGGAAATTTTTTGCACTGCCACTGTCTTGTGAAAATATGCTCACAACTTCTATACTATATACCCCAGGATCATTAACTATAATTATATCAAAATGTTCATCACGGATTTTACCAAGTTTCCAATTTCAACTCTCAGAAGGGCACTTGACTTCCAAAGTTGCTTCATACTATCGAGTCAATCGCCATTACTAGTCATACAAACTTGTTTTCCTTTGCTGGGACATTTATCTTCAGAATTGCAAGTTTTGATCCATGTTGAAGGTCAGGTGAAGAGAATCACACTCAATGCAATTCCTTAAAGCTCCACAGATGACAAAAACTGGATCAAATCTTACAGTTAAAAAGTTCAGTAGACTTGATGCAAGCTACTGCCAAAATCCACTCACAAGTCACAACAACTACTTCATGTAAAAAGCATTGAAGCAGTCCAGGGGTCAAATCACTGAACTGTAGAGAGTGTTTATGCCAAGAGGGTCCTTGCGTACATATACACTATATGTACGATTGCCGGTTAAAGGGTTACCACAGCAAATGCAAAAGGAGGCACAGATGGACAAATTTGAAGTACACTGAAATGGATTGCAATTTTTTATTGTGGTTTTAGAAAACATGGTAGCCTAACAGCAGAGTTTTTCAAAGATCATTTTATTTTTGTTGTTTTTAACAATTGAAATTATTCTAGGGCGATATATTTTGTTTGACACAAAGCTATGATTTTGTCGTTCACAGGTAATTTTTCAAGTTTCATAGCAAAAAATGATGCATAACTAACGTTATAAACAAAAATATATGAACTAGCCAGCCCTGACAAAGCTCCTTTAAGTTTATATTATTTATACACCTGACGCTAGTTGTTCAAAAGGTGGATAGTGCTATCCAATGGATAAATCACTATCCACTGGATAGTGCAATATTGATTTCCCTAATACTTATCCAATGGATAGCGATTTATTTGGTGGATAGTGCTATCCAGCCTTTGAACAACGGGGCCTGGTCCCTGTGGTTTGAAAGGTGGATAACACTATCCACCGGATAAATCTCTATCTAGTGGATAATACAGTTGGACTCCCTAACGCTTATCTGCTGGATAGGGATTTATCCAATGGATAGTGCTATCCACCATTTCAACAGCTGGGGCAGGTTGCAGTTTTAGCTACCTGGGATGACTTCAGAAATTATCTATATTGGGAACTTAAACCGAACAAAAAGACAATTGGCATGGTTTAGTAAAATTAGAAATACACCTCATAGCTAAGAAGATAACAATATTAAGAACATGACACTACTCCTTAAGCAATGCTTATAATGTTGCAGGTATAAAAATCCCATTTACAAAGAGCTTCTATGCAAGCAGTTGACTACTGGGCAGATTACCTTTTTATTATCCTGGAAGTTAATCCTTGCTTTTCCTTTCACAAGTGTAGCAGCTATTTGCATGATAACGGCTTCTACTGTATAGGCACTGCTCCACCCCTACATGGTAAAAGTTAACACCAAACCTTAACAAAAGTGGCAAGGGTTATGAATAAGTATGACTACCTTTGAAGTGTATCTGCAGAACTTAACATCCCCTTATCTACTGATCTAAACATCCCTTTATCTCCTGAATTGGACTTGCTGAGAAACAGGCAATTGAAGACGATGAAATAAAAATTGAACAATGAATGAGAAGGTAGGTATGTTTAGCTTGTTTTAAAACTAGCAATCATTTTGAATGAATAATAAATTATAACAATTATTGGATTTAGCTTTCGCACAATTTGAAGAATAATAATGGTCAGAGCTCCAAAGGGCGTAATCCGTCTTGGCCAACACCCTCCTCAATCTGCATAACTCTTCATTTGATACTAAGCCTCATTTAATTATTCAATTATTAATAATGAAAAATGTATCACGCAATGTTGTGCCACTGTTCGATGTACATGAACCTGTTTAAGAAACCATTGACAAACACCCCAACTTTGAATAAAGGGATGGAAGAGGGGTGCACTGACTGTTCTGTCTCTGAAATAAACCTCATAATTGCATTGTTTGACAAGAGCTCCTCCACAACTTTGTCGCTAAATTCTGATTTTAATTAGTTTAAAATTAATCATTGCCTTATAGCCATACGGATGTCACACAGAAGAGTAAAATCCAGGTTAATGTAACTTGCATACCTGAGGTGTAAGAAGTTCCATGCAAAGTGCTCCTCCACTAAGAACATAACTAAAGAGGAAATGAGAGTAAAAATTTTGCATCATGTACTGAATGCTACAAACTTGCACAAAAACAGGACAAATTAATAACGTGTGTTTTTAGGTGGTGTGGAAAATTATCTATTTAGTTAGCTACTGTGTTGTCCAAAGTACAAAGAAAGTCAGATTTACAGCTTGCCATTCACATTGGTTGTTGGCATGTAGGAAATTTGCCACCATAAAAAAATGGCATATATGTATGTACATTAACGTAGTTGATGTGACACATACACACTACACTGATAAACATAATAAATGTTAATAATAAGTTTCAGCATGGCATTCAGCAATTTCTTTTTCTTTTTGTTTTTACTTTTCTCTTTACGTCAAAGGTTACTTACCCAGCAGTTAAAACTGGATAAATGACTCTGACAAAAGGAGGATCAAATGGAAATTTGTCCTGAAATAAGGAAACACAAGAATGATCATTGTAAAAACATATCACAATAACTTCAAAGATTTTCAATGAATTTGGACAAGGGAAAAAATGTTTGAAGGAAGCTGGGGAACATGCTGTAATGGTACAATGTATTTGTAAAACCTAGACAATAGCAGTAGTCATTCGTAATACTGATTTTTCACCTCTAAAAGGCAAGAAACTGATTACAGTACTTTTAAACCATGAATTGGGAGTTGCTAGTGATAGGTACACTCAATCACTACAATCAATACAACAGTGTAATAGGGCAACATGTAACTTAGGGGAAATTTCCAGGTGTACATTGAATCAAACTTCCTTTATCTACAGATGCTGGATTAAAAAAACAAACATTAAAGTCACTGCAAGGAAATACCAGTGATTTTCACCATTAGTGATATTCCTGGAATTTGATTAAATGCACCACTAGGAGCAAAGATTATTCAATGATGTTACTCACTGTAAATGTCATATTTAGTAAGACATGATCTGTTTCTTCCTGTGCTTTTAACTGCATCAGATCTTTGTGTAAAGTACTATCAGGGTCAACTCTACAGGAAATAAATGCAAATTATAGATTTTTGTTGTAGTATTAAGACATCAAACAGATCTACATGTATGGCATTCATGATTGTTATAAATGTAGGTATTTCAAAATCAAGAAACCAAGGATGCTTCAGAAGGCCTGAAAATAATGTTTTCTTTTAAGAATTTAAAAAGGACATAATGTACAACCATGTGCAATAATGATGAAGTAAATGTAAGACAAACCAGAAAGTAGCCTGCGAAAACATCCGTTTCTCCTTGCTCTTCGCCGCTGGGAACGTTTCACGAGGAGGAATGTCTGCGACTCAGCGACAGAAATTCCATACTGATGACATATAATCTGTACAGAATCCGGTCAGAAGAGCTGATTGGTCGACGGAGTAGTTACATTGTTTTAGCTATTGTTTATGAATGACAGACAAAAGACAAGAGGCCACAAAGGTCAAATGTAAACACGAAGAATCTCCAGCAAAACAGTCAATATTTGTGGAATAAACTCTTCTCTGGAAGAAGCGTTTGAGTTTTGCAGGAGATCGTTGGCAGATGAACACAACACTTTACCAAAATCGACCAATTTGTATTTGGAACCCCATGACTACTGGATTC
Organism: Porites lutea; assembly: GCF_958299795.1. NCBI lineage: Eukaryota > Metazoa > Cnidaria > Anthozoa > Scleractinia > Poritidae > Porites > Porites lutea. The sequence goes on along the minus strand of NC_133205.1, from coordinate 16,515,912 downwards.
ATTATGTAAACATTGATTTGCGTCATCAGTATGGAATTTCTGCCGCCGAGTCGCAGAGGTTCCTCCGCGCAAAACGTCCTCAGAGGCGAAGGGCGAGGAGAAAAGGATGTTTTCGCAGGCTAACCAGAAAGGTTATTGGACATACATCATGTTCACTTGTAATTTTGGTAATTACTGATGCAAATCTTCAAATATCACATGCAAATGACAGTCGTTAGTCTCTGAAGTCTATCAGTGCCACTTAAATATCTGAAGATTTGTGCATCAAAGAAATATAAGTCAAAAAAATGTACTTGTGTGTCCAGACATGCACAGATCAATTTGTCATGTCTGGTTACTATGTTTGACTGCAGTTGAGTTGCAGGTTTCTCAGAATTCATAGGCCATTGTGTTTTAACTCTACATTGTAGACCACTGTGCCTCTAATGACAGTGATCTACAATTTACAGTTAAAACACAATGGCCTATGAATTCTGAGAAAACCTGCAACTCAACTGAAGTCAAACATAGTAACCAGACATGATCAAAATTTACCAGAGCCACCTTAAAGGGTACAATACACGTTTCACACACCTGATAATCTTTATTGTCCAGTCATATAAATTATCATTGTTGAGAGAGACAGAGTATGTCCCTAGAGAGAAAAGTTCAGTGCTTAGTTCATTGTTTCTTGCTATGGTGGATCACCACCCTGATAGGGGATAAAATAGGACTTGTGTACCTTACTGATACAAGGCAAGAAAAAAATATTTGAGTGGGAAAATAAATTTCAGTTTTCACTTGCCCCCCACTTTATAATATAATAAATTTAACATAATGCATGTAAGTCATAGATTATAACAAAGAGTACATGTATAAGATTAATACAAAATGCTGTGCCAGATACTGTACAGATTAACTATTGGATTTGACCTATGGTGACTGGAGGAATAACACAAGTAAGGAAACATGCACTTGGATTTTACATAAATTCATGCTTTCAACAGTTACTACAGTTGTAATTGTCACTAATCTTGCAGTGTTCAGTTTTGAAATAATTTCTGTCTGGAAATTGTCATTTATCTACACAGACACACTCAGTCAGGGACCAATTGATGCTAATTTCACTTGTCCACTGGGTCCAGCAAACTTCTATTTTTACTTGCCCAAGATCAAAGTTTAGATGCACTTGCCCTAGAAAATCAGACCTGGGATTTTCTTGCCCTGCAATGATATCAACCCCTTTCCCCCTGCCAACCCATGAAGCAAACAGTGGACCACAATAATACTGTGGTCTACTTGTACAGGTATGTATGTCCACCACTCTAATAAGCTACAGGAGTGTGGGATCTTTTACATGCCACAAAAGACCTAGATCAATGAAATGACATGAAACAAAGAACTTAGGCCTATCACTTCTACAGTGTAAGAATCACATTTCAGTGGAAATCACAGTCATAACAGTATACAGAGGAACCTTGATACATTGTATAACGAAGGGCCAAGGGGCTGGCAAAATTTTTTCACAATAACAAGGTTTCCTTAGATCAAGGTTCTTTTTCATATATTATTTCACTATTACTCCAGGGTAAAGAAAATCGTTTGTTATACCAAGGACTTGTTATATAGAGGTTCATTATATTGAAGTTCCACTGCACATATATTCGCAATTTTCAAAATTCACGTAACTACAATATACATGTACAAGTATGTACAGAGGATGTAAATTACTGAGATACATCATAACCTAAGGTACCTCTTTTGAAACTGTCAGACCTGTACACATCCCTCAGTTCTTTCATTAACCTGTCAGTTGCTTGAACTGAACCACATACTGTTCCCTAATGTAAAAGAAACAACAAAAAAATTTGAAATAAACAATCCATAACTTTTAAATGATCTCTTCTTATACGGTTGTATTACAGTTCTTTTGGATAACAAGCAACCTGTGTTTTTATTGTTTCAGAACTTAAGGTTTTTCTTAGACGTCAATCAAACCATTACCATAGCATCCAATCACGGCTTGTCAAATATTGGGTACATTTCCACCAACATTTAATAAATTTTATTATTAAATGTTGGTGGAAATGTACCAATTTGTTTTCATCCTCCTATATCTGAGTTTCTTCTGGATTTGGAAGCTCTATATGAACAATTTCACCTTGGCAATCTAAATTTGCCTTGTTTCGGTAATAAGAAGGGAAAAAAACTTGAGAGCTAAAACTCTGAAGCTCAAAAGCAATGAATCTTGGAACAAAGAAACACCCAAAATGGATCAAAATCCACCAATCCCAAATCACATGACCTTTTTAACCTGTTGAAGTAATTTTCTGTTTCCTAAGAGCTCGGCAAAGATCTGTCTGAATCAGGCAGAACAAAATCTGGACAGAACAAACTCAAGTGCAAATTTACGACTGTTGACTAAACATTCTGAACCACTGGGCAGAGCTTCTTTTATGTTGTTGTAAATTCAATAAGTTTTTTTAACAGTGTTCTAGGCCGAAATAACTGATGGAGAAATCAGAGAATAAAATTTACTTGCAACACAAAGTCGGCCCATTTTTGTGCCAGACTGTTGCCTACTGGAAATCCTGCAAAATTTCCTAATTCATCTTCTTACACTCTGTCAGTTGAAAGACTGTTTATTGCACTGACTAACCTTGAGATGGTCTTCTCTCCTGTTCACTCTTATCCTTTCCAATACTGCATAGTTAGCTGCACCAATCTCCTGAAGATCTTTGTTAGAATCTGTCCTGTTTAACATCAAAATAATGCATCAGTAACTAATAATTTGTATATTTACATGACTGACATGACAACAGTCTTTTCAACACTTTCTTGTCACTAGGGAGCTTTTTCTATTGGTCAAGCTAGCTTTTTCCTCAATTGCACCTTCAAAATTACCCTGACATGAGCTGGTGGAAAGGTCTCTTTCAGTTGATAGCCAGCTCTTAGCAACATATCCATGGTCAAATACATGTATCTGAGTGCATGTAGTTTGAAAGTTACATAATGAGCTTTCAATGTAGTGCACAAAAGAAAATACTGTCATTACAAATATACAATAAAACTTACTCTGTGTCTTCCTCCATTTCATAGTTATCAGAATCTTCACTGTCCTCATGCCCCTAAAAAAGATGGCTAAAATTGTCATTCCATGTATACAATCTGCAGCTGTACATGTATGTATACAAGTACACTACATACTACAGTAGTACTACACTAGATACACTGTACTGCATTACTCAAGGCATTCAACAAACCCTGGAATTTGAAAAGAGTACGCATGTTGACTCAAACTTTTTTAAAAGCTCCTTTGGTTTACAGATTATTGTGTTGATATTAAACAGCATGACCACAAATGATATTGACAGGCTAATACTGAATCATGCTGTGCGGGGTAAGGCTTGAGTAATGTTGCATCTCTGTCAGACGTTTCCCTTTACTCTCGCTCTCCATTTTGATTTTCTCTTCGCCCTTCCCCCCAGAAACGCCAGAAACTAATACCAGAAACTCAGGGTACTTGATTCCAAGCATTCATTTATAGTACCGCTACCACTAATAATAATAATAATAATAATAATAATAATAATAATAATAATAATAATTATTATTATTATTATTATTATTATTATTATTATTAATTACCTTATTAAAAGGGGTGGATACATGTAGCTCGGTACTGTGTATGAACAGTTGTATCTTATACAGCACCAGGAGCCAGGAGCAAGAGACTTTCATGTACTTGTGTCAAGGCGTTTATTTTAAGAATGATTTGATGCAAATTTAGAATATCTTTTGAGTTCCGGAGGAACCAGTCTGACAGCCAAACCTTCAGACCCAAAAATTGTATTACAATGTATTTGCTCTTGTATTGACGTTTTGTTTCCTTTTTCACATCTTATACAATTATAACTTTGAATGTACTCAAAGATGACACGGAGGAATCCCATCCATTTTCGCAGGAAAAGGTGCTGTTATTCAAGTGTATCTAAAAATAAACTGGTCTGTAGAAACACCATGACATAGGCTTAGAATGAGAGTTGCTTGCTCCAGGTTATAAGCTCCTGACAGTACCTCTTCTAAGCCTTCATCTTCGCTTTCATCATCCTCTTGTGACGTTGTAGAGTCTTTCATCTCTACATCTTCCTGAAAATGACATTTTAAGGAAAATGAGTGAAAACAAGACAACAAAATTAGAGCACTTAAACCTGTGACCAGGCATATAAATGTTCAACTGGAAGGTCATACATGCACCTTCCAAGTTAGGATAGGAGTGTGTACAATGCATACGTACCCTCGAAGCTAAAATAACACCTAGAGTATGATAGGCCATTTCAGAGTTCTGAATTATTTCTCTCACTTCAAAACGAGGTTAAGTGCAAAGCCTTTCTTGTAAAAATTTTGCTTGCATGGGAATAAAGAAACATTTTCATATCAATAGCATCGTACTTAGCCTCCCTTTGAAACAGATCCTTGGGGCAACTTTGAAAGGGCATGTATACATCCTGGGGAGGGGGGGGGGGGGGCGGGTACTCCCCTATAAAAGTGACGGGGTGCTTGTCGTACCTGTTAGGGGTTTAAATTTGTGGATTGGTTTCAAAAAGTCCTTGAGAAGAAAGTGTTAGAAAGTTGTTGTTTACCAATTGAAATTTGCAGTGCCAGTTTTATGTGGTTGTTGTTGAATTGGTAGCTCTTAGGGGTGAAAATGAACTTGGGACATGCCCATGAAACAAGATTCTGGTACATTTTACAGGGCTTGATGTTGCGACCTGTGGGGTTGTCAATGCGACCAGCTTTTACTCAGTGGTGACTAAATTTTCATGCCTGGTCGCCACCCTGGCCCCCAAGATAGGTGACTTTCCTCTTTGGGAAAACGTAAACTAATGATAATCTGTTATCGTTTACAAAACAAATGAATAGCTAACAGTTTTTCTAACGCTCTTACATTTTGCCCAAACGCTCTAACGGTTAGGCCTAACCCTCTAACAATTTGTCTAAATGCTTTACCGATTTTTTCGAACACTCTAACCAAGTGTTGTTATGATCTAACAGTTGGTCTGTCTAACGTTTGATTTTTACTTGAAAGAGGATAGTGACTAAATCACAAGTGATGAATTTGACGGAAGTCTTCTCAACTTCCGGGCAAATTGATCGCAATTCTCAACAGGTCGTTCCGTGTTTCTCCGTGAATGACTTTTAGCACATCAATTTAAAACAATTTCTTTATGTCAAACATGTATCTCGATTTTGGACTTGATAGCAGATTAGTCTGATAAAAATTAAGTCAATCGAGAACGAATGGCGCTTACCTCTTGAGCTTCTTGTAAACATGCAAATTTCTGTTGAGCGTAACGACCCAAATAAAAGCTCTGCCATATTTTATTGACTTCTTATGAGGTACCGTTGAAAGTCATGAGAAGCACCCAATGTCAATTTTCGGAAAATATCTGTTTGGAAGACGATTTGAGATCTAGAATTTTCGGAACATTTATTGAAAAAATTTCTTGCTTGCCGGCCTCTCCTAGGATTTGCGACCAGCTGAAACCTAGTATAATTACCCATTTTTAATGCATTTTTACCCTAGAAAGGTCACCTGGAATTTTCGGGAGCCTTTTTTCTGGCTGAAATTTTCCAGAGGTAAGTTTTGACCCACATAATTTTCGGATCACTAGACTTTCAGCTAGGAAATCCGAAGAGATGAAAAATTTTTAGGGGATAAAAATATGCCCATATCTACCGTTTAAATACTAAGATACATTCAACAATGCTATGTTTAAGTGGTTTTGAACTACATTCTCGATGGGTACCCCTGAGTCATGCTGTTTGTCTAGCAGACTTGCAAAATCAACTTCTTTGCCCGAAAACATTAGCAATGTTTCCTTTTTCTTGAGACTTTCCATCATGTGCTAGGCAACGAAATAGATCAAGTTTCACTGATGTTCATTTCTGAACATGCAAATACATGGGACGCAAAACAGATGTTTGCAGATTTTGTTCTTTAATAACCCAAATAAGTTTTTTTGTGATTCTTAAAGTTTTTTTTTCTCTCAATGTGTATTCCACTGCGTGATTTACACTTGAGAGTGGACTCATTTTCCCAAACACCAGCTGGTAATTGAGCCCCGAGGGAAAACTGTTCGAAAGAAAGTTCAAAGGAAGTCTAAAGCATTTTTTTGTTAAAGCTAAATAAAAGATGTTTAATTAAATTGTATACCATTAATTCTTGAATATAATTCTTGGTGACTAGAATACTTGTTCTGGTGACCAAAAAAAAGTTGCGCACTGTTTTAGGGGTGTTCTCAAAATTTTCTGACAAACATTCCCATCACTTTATAGGGGAGTACCCCATTGGGATATGCATTGAACAGTGTAGCTGTAGTTTTTCTCTTGTTTTGGTTACTAAAGATGAGCCCCAATACAAAATTAATAGAACAAGGAAGCTTAAACTACACTGTAGGAAACAATGCAAAAAAGCAAAGAAAAAAGACATAGACAACTCCCTTTAAGTTGAGGTATGCAAGGCTACAACCAGACATTATTTAAGTTTGCAGGACTCCAAAATGGTATGCAACAATTTCACTAGGAAAGATAAATGGGAAAAATCTCAGAGGGTCCCTCGTATTTAAAAAATTACTTCCTCTGAAGCATGTTGCTTTGTGGTCCTTTCTTTTGTGGGAAGAAGGAAACTGCAACTAATGCAGTTTTATTTTCTTAATTAGCAGATTATTTTAGCTGTTTATTCATTTGTTTATCTATTTATTTTCATTCATTTTATTGATTTTGACGCAATGGGCAACCTTTGCTGAGTACAGCCACAAATAAATGTAAATACTAGAATGCTAGAAATGGTTTAGATGTCTGTATAAAACTAATGATGCAATAAATTTTTATTGTATCATTTTGAAAAAGTCACAAGTATCCCTCCAGTAATTACAAATCAATAAAATTTCAGAAAAACTACATTACAACTGTGTGTACATTTTTAAAAATGCATGAATGGATATGTTGTAGAAAGGTGTTCAAAATTAAACAAGCTTTTATTTAGTGCAACAATACAAGCCAACATTATGTATGCAAGCACACAAAATTATGCATGTTAGTATGGCACCACATAATGAACGTCAAGCCGAGTCATTCAATGCTTGTAAATAGCCATTTAAATTTCTCAGTTTGATCAGTGCATTTGCAAATATCTCGGTGCATAAAAGCCTCTTTTGATGCTTCTGCCTCGAAAAAATATAGTTACTTATTTGCGTTCTGTGGCTCACTTCCGGTTAAACACAATTTAATCCTTTCTTTTGTGCTGCCGTCGGGACAAAATGCCTCGTTTCCACACGGTTTTTCACGCTATTTTTGGCACGCTGTACCACTGTCGCGTCAATATAAACAGCACTTTTCCTTTTCACTTTCTCGGGAAATCAAGTACCAATTAACAAGAAAGGAAATACAAAACCTACCTGTATAAGCTGAACCAGATCTAGACTTTCAATATGCGGTGGTATTGGTACATTTTGCCATTTGAATAGCTCCTTGACCAAGTGCTTTGTCGAGCGAAGTAACTGCAAACCAGATGGGAAATGAAAGCAAACGTCACATAGCCAAGTCATTGAGAACTAAGCTTCGAAACATTTAAATAAAAAAGATCATTTGAAGCAGTAAAATCAAAGCAGGCTTACCAAATTCGGCGCAGAGGGCTCAATACAGCTCAAAGACTCGACAATTTGAGTGATTTTCGCGTCTTCACTCTCCGCAAACCACATCGGCGGCGGGTTGGGATAAGATTCCTTTTGGCAAATGATAAATTCGATTACAATAAATCTCAATGACACTATTCAATACCTTAAAGAACCACTAGCAAGTACAAAACATAAACGAACGACTTACATAGATATTGCAGTGAACTACGTGCTCGCCATTGGGTGCGAGAAATCGGTATGTCACTTCATCCAAACCATTGGCTTCTACACGGAGATGTTCGTGGTCCGAGCCAAAGGTTTTCTCTAGGATACTAAGCTCCCTTTTGAGCTCTTGAAACTTGGACATTTGCCCTGCCCAGGCAACAGCAAGAGCTACTTTATACTGGGAACAGTTTCCATCAACAATCAACTTCCATCCCGCAAAAATGAAAATTCGCGTCTTTGCGAGAGCCGCTGTGTACAACCGCTGACCAGTTATTGATACGGAAAAAACAGGGAAGGAGGGACATGGGCGGAGTCACTGAGGGCTAATCGGAGGGGTGCATTGCCCAGAGGGAAAAACACAATTTCGGGTAGAGGTATGTGCTTCCCTGATCTTGTTTACGAAACATTACCCCTGCTTAGTCATACAATAAGAGCTGAAGAGCCTTAATCTGTCCTTGATTCACTGCTGTCGATAACAACTGTTATTTGTAGGATTGCCATTTTCTCATTCAGTAGCCGAGAGAGCTCTCGTTTGACGCTGAGGGCGAGTATTATCAACAGTACAGTGTGTGAAAACGAAGTGATAGTATAAGAGAAAGAAGCATGAAGACAGAGACTTCAGCAGTTTTCTAAAAAATCAAAGTTAATTTACAAAATACAAAACTTGGCAAGTTCAAGTGAATTTATTACTGCTAAAAATACTGTATATCAACACAAAAGCAATTAACATATCTAAGCTGCAACTAGGACTGGATTCCCTTGAAACCAAAAGGAGATTTCTGGCATATACCAGATACTATACTTTTTCGAAAACTCGTTTTTTTTGTTTTGTTTGTTTGTTTTGTTTTGTTTTTTTTTTTTTTTTGCACTCTTAACTAGAAGCTGGGTAACTTTCCTAACTTAATCCGTCCTTTCTCACTGAAAATTGTGTTAGACGGTCCTTTATAATCAAAAACAAAGAAGCAAAATTACTGAATGAGCCCCTATGGACGGGCTCATAAGACCCCGTTCACTAAAATATTTTTAGTGTGGGAGTTACTATTTCGGTATGATGGATAATAGTCAACAGCCAGATCTAACATCTCTTAGTTTATCGCCTTAAAAAAACGGCCTTGATCAAAGCTGCCTGTCCGCAGACCGCATAGGCGATAAGCGAAAGGTAAAACTTTGGAAACAACTAAATCAGATTCGGGGATGTAAAAAAGCGAACTAATAAAACTGAAAAATATTCTGTAACTGAACTTTGGAAGCGTAACTGACAAGGAACTAACTGTATGCGGCAGGCCTGAACAGCGCTTAATAACAATACGCAAACAGCTCAGTGTTTCGCTCTTACGCGAGTTCGTACTATTGACTACCCCGGGTGACTACCGTTGACTATTGCTGTTATTCTATAAGTTTCAACCTGTGATAATTATATTCCACAAAACCTCTAGGGCTAACCAAATTGGGTCCTTATGTTTGTATTCAAAAACTGTAAAGCGCTTTTCAATTAGGTGAAGAAATTGATCGATTTAATTCTTCCTTTTGTTGTTGTTGCATAATCGGGTAAAACAAAACTCATGCCAGTTGAATCCAATATGACCAAAAGCTGAACCCGTTTCAAGACTGAAAACAATTCCAGGAGGCTAGAATCAGTATTTAGGAGAAACGCTGTAAAGTAATTAGAAATTCTGACTGCCTTTTAGCTTCGTCCAGAGCTTCTTTTTGAAACCTTTCTTAACTGCTGGGTATTACTTATGAGTCAATGCCCCGGGTTCAGAGCCTGGCTTGAGGTACAGACTTCCCAATGATTCGTTCATTGGATCGCCGCGTCTGTTTTGATTGGACAGGGCAACCTATCATCTTTTCACTCAGTTGAAAAGCGCTTTTCTGAATTATATGAATTCTATATATTGGTGATATATAATACTGCACAGCAGTAATACGAGTAGCGTCCAAAAAAAGTCGGACTTCTGATCTGTCGAGAACAATTTAAAGGGCTCATAACTTCCGATCGTATTTCGGAGCTTTCGGTTTCGCTTCGTTACCGAGGACTCTTCTCACCGATTTTCACCGCCTGTTTCTAGGACAGAAGCCTGCGAACCTAGACGTATTTCTGGCCGTCACTTCAACGGAAATACGTCCGCACTCACAAGCTACAACGACAGAAGTTCAACATTTTACTGATGTTTGGACTTAGCTACAGTTAACAAGTAAACAGATATATGATATCTAACGCAACACCTTATCCAGCCAATGAGCTGCTAAGATGGTACTAACATGCCACCTCAACATGTTTTTTCTGTTCACACACATGAACCAGGGAAGAAACACCCCTGGAGATAAGGTAGTATGTGCCACCCAAGAAGGGTATGGTGTATGACCCCCGTTGATCTGAAAACACGTATAGATTTTGTCAGCTTATGATTGCCTAATTTTGCCCATCATGATGGTCTAAAAATGGTTAAGGTTTTTGAATCAAAATATGACATTCGAGTTCAAATTTTAAAAAAGTACATATATATATATTGCTTTGTTGCCGTTCTAACCAACGCGAAGATGACATCATTTAGGCCTACGTAAACTTCAGTCGTCGCGAAGAAATGGATGTGGAAAATGGCACGTTTTGGTCTGAAATCAGGGTATGGATTTGGAAAACCCAGGTGGCACAGCCTCACCAAAAATTCCGAAGGGCAGAACCTCCCCGGCAAAAAGAGGAAACTGAGTTACATTGTATGAACTTAAATCTAGCTGATTTTTTTTAAAAGGAAAACCAAAAATACATATGTGTCATTCCTGATTTCATCTGATTGTGCTCTCCACACAACAACTTTTATGCAACTCCTAAAAACCTGTTTGCTAGATTTTAACGCTAAAGATTCCTTGACCTAAAAGACACGCTACTTATTCTTCATAAATGCATGTTACGAATACTTAGGTTAAATAATCAAAGTACCCAAAGGCGGGAAACATACAGTGCAGTAATAATGAAACTGGCAGCATATAGCCGCCGAGGGCTAAATCACGCCTATTATAGGTGATTATAGCCAATAACACAGACCGCCAGTGCCTGAAAAGAACTTTAAAAAAATGCTGTATCGAATTTAAACATACATGCATTTGCATCGGACAAGTATGAAAATCAGATATATGGATAGAATTGTTCGTTGAGAGCATGTATCAGCAAAGAAGTTTCGGATAACTCTTCCCATTTGGTCCTTGTTCATCTAAGCCGCTTATTTAGCGCTAGAGTGTTTCTGTTTTGTCAGCTAGTCCGTTGAAAATTAATATCTAATAATGGAATGGAAGGAATACTATGACAATTGATATCATGACAAGAAAATAACGATTTAGTAGTCATACGTAATAAGCCTCGTGCAAACGTCAACGCGACGCCCAAAGCAAGTTGGATGAACATGGGTTTTTAAATCACGGTTAAAGGAGCTCTGTCACGATTAAAATAATGGGAAGTGTCAAAATATTTTTTTCGTAAAATGTAAAACACTCGAGAGTCAGCACAGTCGAATCACTCTGCAACGGCCACTTTGCAAAGATAGCGGGCCCGGTAGTACTGAAGTGACGTGGTGCGTTGTAGAGCAGTGGCCATTATGGGGACCAAGAGAGGTGAAATATGGAATGAATGTTTTTCGTAAAAGGGTAGGTCAATTTTTTGTTTTATTTATTTTTTTTTTAGTGGCATACTATCATGTAAGACAATGAAAATATGTGATGGAATACGAACCAAATGGCTCGACAAAGCAAGTAAGGCATAGTTAGCATACATTGTTTTTACATCTTCGCTTAGGGTCTCTTACGAAGAGGTTATTTTAGAAGGAAGGTGTGTATAATTGACCGGGTTATGGAGAAGTGGCTGTTGTAGAGTAAATATATGGACTGGCTGGCGAAACAAAAAAAGCTACAACTAATTAAGTACATTAGCATAGACTTAAAAGGACAATCATGGAAAGTTTATACTAAATTTTCCAATTAACTCAAAGATGCACGAATCGTGAATTAGCTCCTGTAAGTAAATTTAAAGTGACAGGCTTCTAAACCTTCCTCCTGGCTTGCTCCGCAAACGAAATGACTGGCTGATAAACTCCTTGCTTCGAGTATCATCAATCAGAATGACGATAACAACCAGGCGGAACTTGTTTCGTCTCTGGGAGTCCACTGTGGACAGTTTGTATACTGGTACACCATGCTTTGTGGGTGACTCGTAGATGGAGTCTAGATCTACTGTGAAAAAGTGCTGCAAGGAAAATTTAAGTGAAAGTTAAACGGAGGAAGATTCGGCCTGAGAAACAGCAGACATTTCGTGACTCCACCACTAGTTTCCCCGCGAAGTCTGAGAAACGAGCGTAGAAAAATTCCTTACTGACGATAACGCGGCACTTTACAAAGATCTGGGTAGTGTTTCTGATTTGTGGAAGCCAATTTTCAGGCAATCTGAAGCACTACCAAGATCTGGGCATAGTGACACGTCATCAGTATGGAATTTCTGCGCTCGTTTCTCAGACGTCATTTCGCGGGGAAACCAGTGATGGCGTCGCCAAATGTCTGCCGTTTTCTCAGGCTAAGGAACCCAAGATTGGAAGAAGAAAATTTCCCTCTTTTTGCCGTCTTTAGAGTATATGGAAACTTTTTAAGCTGCTACTAAAACTCTTCACAACGATAAAAGAAATCTCCGGAGCGGGGCCGCGCGATGGATCAAACAAATGTCTTTCATAACAGATAACTTGAATGAGCTCTGAAATGAGGTGATCCATTTTTTCCTGTTTGCATAAAGACAATTAACCTGAGTCGAAACTTCAACTTGAAGTTTGCTATTTGATTTTCAAATTTTCTCGTTACTGTAATTCAGATCATTGATATTACATCTCTTCTAGGCTTGGTTCACTAATTATGATGGGCCGTCAACCGTTTACGAAAGGAAATATTCTGCTTCGACAAAGAAAAAGCGTATAAGGCTAACAAAAACTGAGTGAGAAAAGCAAGTGTTCAACAGTAAACCACGCTGCGAATGAGAAGCAATACAAACAAACAAAAGTAGTTGTGCAGGGTTCTCTCTCCCTCTCTCTTGCCTCGAGGCACGAAAGAGAGCCCTAGGGACGAGGTTGAAGAAGAACGTGCGCGCTCACGAGTCTCAGATTTTAATCTTATTTCCAGGGTCTCCCTTCTTCCAAAATGACGAGACACCCTGGGGACGAAGTTGTCTTGATTTCTTTCTTGGTAGGATATCGATTGACCAGTATTCCTTTTTCTGAGCTGCTTCTTACTCCTACGCTTCAGCCGTATTTACGTTATTTGACAGCTGTCACGTGATCTTACGTTCGATCGCCCGTCCCGTCCACTAGTTAAGTGTTGACTGGATATGAGACCTCACACTTACCCAGGCGCATACGCGTTGCACAAGAATCTAATCACAGTGCTGACAGGGAGGCTCGGATGGCTAAAAGTTAGTTTTCAAGTCATGCCGATTAAGCGTGTATTGATGAACGTTTAGTCATTCAATTTTCTTCAAGTCTGACTTGAAGTTGTATTATATTGCTCCCCAGGAAGCCCAGGATAGCGCACTCGTGGAGTAAGTTCAATTTCCGACCGCGCCCTCGGGTCTGTCCGCTGCTTCCTCGGGTCTGGGCTCGTTCTGGCGTGGTGTCAGTTCCCGAACAGCTGCTGGTAACTGAGCCTTAGCCTCGTTCCCAGAGTCTTCTCCTACCTGTTTCTGATTGGGCCCTGGGAACAAGGTTAATTGAGCGTAGCATTGGCGATGACGCAGACAAACTAAAATTCATGAGAGCGTAAACAATTTGATGAAGTAACAACAAAATTGATAAGAGCCCAAAGAAGATGACCAAGGCATAGAAGATGGAGTGTGACGAGAGAAAACCCCGGCAGGCCTTGTTCATTACACTAAACACACCTGAAAATTAAAGAGGGCAAGAAGCATGTGCGGGGGGGGGGGGGGGGGGGGGGGGGAGGAGGGAGGGCATTATTTTTACGAGAGAGTTGACAGCACTCATCTCAGAAGCCACTGTCGCTGTTGTAGCTAAAATATCAAAAGATAAAATACTCGCTTCATCACGTTTTACTCCCGAGAAGGTCGGAAGCTTCCGCAATAGAGACATAAAATAACAGCATATGACAAATCTAACTTAATGACTAAACCACACTGAGAAAACCTAATCAATCATGCTCGCATTTTATTTTATCTAAGGTTAGGTAAACGCCCATTGCTATATTTTACTATCGTCTTCCGCTCGTGGCTAATTGGTAGCCTTTCTTCCTTTAGTGCTGTCACGTGCTTCAAGTCAGCGAACAAGATTTTGTAAGAAATCGAATCTGAATAAAAATAAATTATTCTGTTTTTAGCTTTTCTCTATTTTCCTAACAAAAACTGCTTTGAAACCACTGTTCATTTAAAACTAATGTCAATCGCCACTACTACTAAGAGAATTGAAGGCAATGTTACACGAGACGATTTGCAAAGATTTTTAGCCGTTGGAACAATGTTGTGACTACTCGAGGAAATGTCAAAACAATATTGCAACGCTGTGTCAGGCTGTGTTACGCTGAAATGTACGCTATGAATTATTCCGTGTAACAGCGCCTTTACCAACTTACAACCACGATTTTTAGGGCAACAATGTTGGAACAATATGTTGGAACAATTTGAAACACTGTTGAGTGGCAGTGTTGCGCTGAAAATCGTAGTTGTGGGTATGTCCCGTGTAACATTGATTAAGGTATTACAATATGTCCATTACCTGATGCGGTAGATACTTTCCTGGTTGAGACTTGAGGCTGACCCTTCCACACCTGTCCCCAACCAGGACAGCAGCATCAGGGGTCCTTTCCACGTATACTTCAATGGACTGGACTTGCGGACCTGCGGTGTACACTCGAATCTTGATTTTACCGTTCTCTACTCTCTGCCTCGACTGCCGGTTTGCACGTGACTGAGTTTTCTGATAGACAGGCTTGAGATCCGGGAACGTGACACTGATGTCGCTGTCCTCGATAGGTCGCCATGGTGACTGAGAACTACAACTGGTGGGGGACGTGGGCTCAGACTTAGTGCCTCCTTCAAATATTGAGTCTTCAACTATGTCTCCTACAAAAGGCAAGGATCATGTTTAACTTATTACTCACGGTGGCCGGGATCTAAGGAGCTCCAATTGTAAGATACTTGGAGAAAAACTTGACGGCCAAGAAGGATACCAAAAATGCTAAATACAGAATGAGGAATTGGGAATCTAACGATTTTCAATTGAAAGGATATAGCTCTGTATTATAATGAGCAACATCATGCCCCGAAATTGCTTCCGCAAAACATTGCAAGTGCACGATTAAAATAAAAACGTAAAGAACAAAGAATAACAAAGACGATGATTTTTTTTATAACTGATTTTACTCGACTTCATTTGAATCAGAGGCTTTCACCTTTAAATGCCACCGTCAACACTCAGTTTTCCTTTTCCTTTGTATACCGTTATTGATGCTTTGAGTGTAGAGGGGGAGTGGGAGGTGATAATTAGAAGAGAGCCTCTTCTTTGAAATGGGAGCTTAGTTACTACATTAAGCCTCAAGGCGCTAAATCGCAGGGAGGAGTTTATTTAAAGAGGGCGCTAATTTGAGCATTTACTGTAACAACAAACCAACTATGCGTAAGGGTCTCTCTCAAAGTCCTTTTCGTCTAAGATCTAGAAAGTTGTGGTAATTTCAAATCCTTTTTACTTCTACACCGTACATTCATTTATTTTCTCTCAATTGAAGAACGATTGGGGGCTGCGCTTATTTAATTTTTTCCGCCTCGAGAAGCCGCTTAAAAATCCGAGGATTTAAGGAACCGCACGGTTAATACTATTAAGTAAACGCACACACATGGGGTGGAGCTTGGACTTCTCTCGCGGGATTATTGCCAAGTATGCTTCATAATAAGTCTTAAAATAACATGGACTGTGAAATCATTGTGACATAACCTTAAAGTACGAATTGCTTGCTCCTGGCCATTAAAGGGCTCCCGATTCTAGTAACAACTCGAACGATGCAAAAGAAGACCGCTTTTGAATAACAGCTGCCTGCACTTCGAAGAGTGTGTCATTTTATTTACCCTACCCCACGTCGTTTCACCAGGGGTGCCTAGCTAGTTGTGGCTTAGTTTGTGGTTTCTATGTCGCAAAATGACCGTAAGCCAAAATTTCTGATTGAAGGAGATGAGGAAATAAATTGGTTTTGAATTGAGAGAAAACTTGATCAGTATTTTTTTTTTACGTTTGTGGTTCTTTGTGCTAAAAGCTCGTTAGCGTATGTCTCGTAGCAAAAGTAACTACATTACTGAGCTTAACTTACTGAGCTTACTATATTACGCACAATCTGATCGCTGGACGGTCATATTGTCCACAGTTATCGAAGGCACCTAAAGTGATGAATATCTCTATGGAATTTTTAACTACCTTCTAAATTGATTTCTTATTTTTAAACCAGAACTTTCTAAAGAAACTTGAGAATGTTAGGATATTGGACGACCACTTTTTCGAGAGATATTTCAATTAAGATAAAAAAAAAAAGAAATTCGGCCCAGATAGTTCTTTGGTCTCATCTGTCAGTCAAGTAAAAATGGATAATGGAAAACTGGTGCAATTCCGTAAATGATATGAATTCATAGCTATTGATTTTATTGTGTTTATCGTGATAGTTAACCCTCCGAGTATACATCAGTGGAGTCATTACGTATTATTCCATTTTCTTTTGGAAAGGAAATTAAAAAAAGGAAAATAGCACAATCATCAGTATATCTTAAAGTGCATTTAAAGGGGCTGTGTAACGGCAGTCCAGTTCATAAATGTCCCCTGAGCATTATTTTTGAAGCTGCAAACAGCAGAGATAAACTTTGAAAAACTGTTAGGCTGAACAGTTTTCAAAAATCCTAATTTCATTCTGTTTCAGTCTTCTTCAGTTTTGCCCATCCGTGGCATCTGTTGCATCTGTTGTGTTATTTTAACCTTCCTTTAATGTTTTAAGCGGTTATTTTTATGTTTCTTTTAATTTAACGGGCATTTTGCAATAGCCTAATTTGGCTGAATTTCGTGACACAGCTCCTTTAAGTACTTTTCGATCCATGACATGAATTGTTGCTGATCGGATGATATAAAGTGATAGACGAGGCATCAGCCAACCTTTTAATGGCTTATTATCATCATTACCGGCCCTCTCAAAACGATTCTATAGATTTCATGTTATAGAGTTTTAGCCAATTTTTAATACAGCCATTTATAATACAATTTGATCACTATTATCCATTAATTTTAATTTCAATAGTTTAAAAAGACTTCCACGATGTTGCTAAAAATAGACAAGACTGCCCGTTTTTAAACAAATCCAGTCTTGATTGAGTCGAAGCTACTTTTCGTGAAACTTCTATGAGGGACCTAACTGCAGTTGTGGTACTCGGAATAGACAAATTACAATTCAATCCGCCAAGGTACCTTGATTCTAAAATATACTTCTAAAATGGAGATGAAAAGTTGGAAAAGCAAGGATCTTTTAACGGCTTTTTTGCAAGAGATTGTTTTCAAGGAGTTGTTCCGAAATGACAAATAAGTTGAGTGATTTTCGAGAACTGAATTAACTTTTTAGAGTAAACTGAGCCCAAAATAAGTATGGGATTTAATTTCACTTCCCTCGTTCTGTCAATATGGTTAGATGTCATGCCAGTTAAAAAAAAAAAAGGAAATTCGCTGTAGTCACCTTTCATTTCAAAATTTGGAAACTCAGTCGCGGCCAGCTTTGCTTCTGATTGGATGGTAGAATTAAGCTGACCCCAGTGGGAATAATTTTGCTTTTCGCTGGTCCAGCTTCATTGTTGCCTTGAAATTCTTATGAAGTTATATAGCGTGATTTCAACTGCTTGTCACGTGACTTATAACTTCCTGTCTCGCTGAAACGCCTAATGTTTTGCGCGAGAAAATAATTCAAGGATAGGCAGTGAGGCATAAACGTTTCAAAATGCTTCCATTAAATTCAGCTTCCATTACAGTAATCCCCGCAATTCACAATTTTTCTTCCGTTCTTTTGAGCCTGAACGAACAACTTACCGGTGTAGATCTTTAGTTTTGTAATCTTCCGGTGATGAAAAAAAGGCGCATCTTGATCCCTGACCCACTACAATCTGTATATAGTTTTTGTCTTTTAACAGTCTGTTTTATCTTCCTTCCTTACGTTCGGTCTGAATAATTGAAGTTTGTTTATTAAATTTAATTTGCCGCAAACAAGCATAAGCTACGCTTTACAAAGGCATGAATTCTTCCGAAACACGTCCCTAGCGCAATCAACTTTGATGATTCTATGCTAATTAACATGCGCCATGTTTTGGGTCCTACAATTATTCCTTTTGCATTTCTTTGCATATTGCATCCGTAGAAAATTAGCTCATAACAGCTTACCTTCTAGCTTCCAAGGCAAACCTTGTGAAATTAATTGAAAAAATAATTGCAGCTTGAAATCTAAACATTCCGTCTCTCCCACGAGGCTAGATTCCGCAGTTTTCAGCGTATATTTTTCCATGTCTGTAAGATGCAAAGAAAAAGTCTGTCTCTAGTCCAACGAATGCTGCAACCAAGTCTTTCACTCCAGATTTGCTGCGATGGCAAACGTTAGTCGGAATTAATTGTTTAAAATGTCAATTTTGCAGATTTTTGCCATAAGCTTTATCTACCTTCCAAGTGTCGTTGACGTAAATACCAGCTCAAATAGTTTGTGGCTTTTTCCTTCCGTGTATTTTATGTCCATTAACTCTTCGTTTATAATTAACTCTCACATAATTCCCCAGCATCAAGTGTAGCAATTATTATTACAGCTCAGTGGAGAGCCACAGTGGGTGGGAACTATCTAACTAGATGTAGAAAAGATTATTGATTGACACCTGTGAACTGTGGACTGCTCCTTACGATTGGCTCATTTGTATAAAAAGTGAATTTTTTAGAACAAGTTTGAAAACATTGTGAGCTAAACTGATCGATCGATATGAAGTTTGTCACCATAGAAACTATTCAGGGTTTTTCCCTCTTAAGTCTTCCGTTCAAAATGACTGAAGGCTCGCAGTTTTTTTATAAACTGAGCACAACTTATGCAATGTTCAAGCAAATGCCATTCAAGGTGATCTATAGCATTTTAATATCAAAATATCAATTGGAAAATATTTTGGGTAATCGAGAATTCACCTCGGTCAAGATTTTGAACTCGCGCCCTTAGTGAAAAATAACGGCAAAATCAACAGTGGCCTTTTCATGACAGATAAACACCTCATTAATGCAACCGCGGTTACGTCACACTTTTCACGGTTCATGTAGCACATACAACACAATCTAGACTTGTGAAATAAACGGATTGAAAAGGGACTTTAAAAGTTTTTGAATAAAAGATTATTATATCTCACTAAACGAAATCTCGATTATGAAGCAAATAGATACCGACTGTTATAAGGCAAACGTGAGCCAATGAGAGAAGGATCGGGAAATAACACAGTTTGTGCTATTTTAATTACGACTTCCCGTTTCAGCAGTGTAAACAATGCTGGAGCGCTGTAAAGAGGTCTTGGGGTCAAACCTCCCTTCGTTCAGCCGAAGCCAAGAACAAAATTTGCACTCTTTGTGCATTTGAAATGGCGCGTGGATCTTTTCCTGGTACATTAAAGGATTTAACGAATTACTTCTGGTACAGATAGACTAGTAGACTCTTACATGAAAGAACGAGGTTTGCCAAACACAGGGCAAAGAAAATTGTAAAAAAAAAAAAAAAAAAAAAAAAAAAACCTATGTAATTCAAATTGAAAAGTTATGATCGAAACTAATTGTTTAGTCCTCTGACTAGCTTTTTCAGTTCAGTAATATTTTAAGCCATGATCCCTTTTTTTTTAAACTCTGGTTGATTTACTTTATGTGTCAGAAAAAAACTAGGAGTTAAAGAACTCACGGTGTATGTCACGCTCGTCCAATTTAACAAATGTACTTTGAGTCAGCGTCAGCGGGATGGCCAAGAATTGAAGCTCTTGTTAAAGGAGCTGTGTCACGAAATTCAGCCAAATTACGTAATTACAAAATGCCCGTTAAATTGAGAGAAACGTAAAAAGAACCGCTTAAAACATTAAAGGAAGGTTAAAATAACACAACAGATGCCCCGGATGGGCAAAACTGAAGAAGATTGAAATGGATTGAAATTAGGGTTTTTGAAAACTGCCAGTTTTCAGCCTAACAGTTTTTCAAAGATAATGCTCAGGAGACATTTGTTTGTCTCGAATCTCTGATTTTGTCATTTCCATGTAATTTCTTTGCTGACTTTAAGTTCCATAGCGATTGAGGGCGAGTAATTAGCAAATTAAACATAATGAACTAGACTGCCGTGACACAGCTCCTTTAAAGAAATGAGAAATGACACGATTCATGTCTGCTTTTTTTAAAAAAATATTTGTAAATACAATGTAAAACAGGAAGATGTTAAAAGTTTCAATGTCTTCTGATTTGGTGCCGCGGCGTTTATTGAAGGGGGCATTTAATCAAAAGCGACGTTTAATCGAATAAATACTGTATATGTATAGAATAAGATAGATAAACTAAATTTCAGGAAGCTGAGTGCAAAGAATCGCCGTCAAATTGAAGTTCATCTGTTAATCTCTTACCCAGACCTCTCGCGGCCAAGAGATTTTCAGTGTAAGACAGAGGGAGATCTGGGTACGAGATCGACTATAAGCTTTTTTTTTTTACCCTGTGAGAATTTTTGGCGGGGAGGGGTAAATTGTTTGATAATCCACACGCTAGTGTGGAAAGAAGCTAAGATATACGTCTCCGTACTGGGACTAATCCGTGTTTATTCAGAGCCTCATGATACTAACGTACAGAGGACTGCTGATGTGTTGTGTGGCATGGTGTTCATTTTGCTATGATTCATGAAGTTATCAACATATTCTTTTTGTCACCTATTGAAAAAATAACTTTTTCAAGTTAAAATCATACTTCAATGAAATGTGATGTTCCGCGCCATCAGTTCTGTGTTATGCGCCGGCAGCCTTCGAACAGGCTTCCGCTTGTTCGAGTCGAAGCCTGCTCGCAAGCTAATGAACTTAACTGGTTACAAAAAGACCGAAGCATGAAGTATGATTGCCAGAGAGCTAAATCTAATGATCTCTTGTCCGACTTGTTTTGAATTGTTGGTTGCTAGTCGTGCACACGGTGCTTAACTTTTCTTCCCAAAAAGCCTAATTATGTCAAAATCACACCCAACTACCAGGACCTACCAAACAGTTCCCCATTGACCATCCTTGCAGAAAGGAAAACCAATCACAGCACTTGTTCGATCAGATTATTACCGATTCTGACTTCTTCATCTAAGACGAAGTGCTGGTCTTGACTGTCAGATCACATACTGACAAAAGCACAACAACACTGACGCTAGATATTTATCGTTGTGTTGATTCCGTTAGTGCTGAATCTCTGCGACTTTCTTCCCACTCATATTTTTATTTCTAGCACGCTCGGAATCCATAAGCTTAAATTCTTATATAAATAGTGATATATTATACTGCATCAGAAATCAACCTCAGTCGCCACACATTGAAATTAAAGTTACCGAAATACCGCTTGAAAAAAGGCTCAATACCGCAATACCGTAAACCTCAATGTCTCCCCTCCTCCTCTTGTACCTCGTTGGGCAGCTCACACTGTGGTAATATATATATATATATATATATTTAGTATATACACACTCAGTGATCTTGGTAATTCAAGCAATCTGATTGGTTAGCTATCTCGGACTATGACGTTATATTCACCGCGCTAGGCGGTGAATATAAAGCCGAACAAAATCGCTGTCGTGAACTGGGTGTTTTGCCAAAGTTTCAAAGTAAAACCTTTTTGAAAATACACGAATATCCAAGTGCTGATGACTTTGAAGGCAAGAAAGGACTTCATGGTGTTTAAACAGCGTGATTTATTGTGAAGTGGTTTACTTTAGCTGACTTTTTGTACGCTCGAAGCTATGTTTACCACTTCAGAGGAAAACGAGGTCGCTTTGTCACTGTTTTGTGATTTCGGGATTTTCTCGCAAGACCAATTTTGCCTATAAATAGAAGTTAATTTATGGAGAAGAGAGGAAGGCAAATAGTTTCGAAAATTGTACGTGCCAGCAAGTTAACAAGGCAAAGAACTTTGGAGATAAACAACGCTCACCTTGATCGCAGCCGCTGTTGACAGCATTTGCAAGAAGCGACGAAGAAAACTTTCTCATTCACGGTGAGTTGACAGAAACAAATAAAGCTCTAGATACTTTTCTTCTCAGAATTAGGTAGTAATTTAAATTTTCGGCGTTTTCTTTTAAACTGTTGATGCTAAAGCTTACAAAACTCGATACAAAAGGATTAAAACTATCATTTGCCATGTTTGAAGATACTGTAAAGATCTAACTTTTGCGCATCCACTGTTTACGGCTTCGTGTTCACGCATGAATTTTCACCCGTCAATCAAACTAATCGTTTTTGAATGGTTTCCTTTCTGATTCTGTTTAGATCACTTCGTGTGAATATACTAAAACAATTATTCACCTCAGGCTCAGTTAATATTGTTGAATAATCCCCTCGACTTCGTCTCGGGGATTATTCAACAATATTAACTACGCCTTCGGCGAATAATTGTTAAATATATATATTTAGTATATACACACTCAGTGATCTTGGTAATTCAAGCAATCTGATTGGTTAGCTATCTCGGACTATGACGTTATATTCACCGCGCTAGGCGGTGAATATAAAGCCGAACAAAATCGCTGTCGTGAACTGGGTGTTTTGCCAAAGTTTCAAAGTAAAACCTTTTTGAAAATACACGAATATCCAAGTGCTGATGACTTTGAAGGCAAGAAAAGACTTCATGGTGTTTAAACAGCGTGATTTATTGTGAAGTGGTTTACTTTAGCTGACTTTTTGTACGCTCGAAGCTATGTTTACCACTTCAGAGGAAAACGAGGTCGCTTTGTCACTGTTTTGTGATTTCGGGATTTTCTCGCAAGACCAATTTTGCCTATAAATAGAAGTTAATTTATGGAGAAGAGAGGAAGGCAAATAGTTTCGAAAATTGTACGTGCCAGCAAGTTAACAAGGCAAAGAACTTTGGAGATAAACAACGCTCACCTTGATCGCAGCCGCTGTTGACAGCATTTGCAAGAAGCGACGAAGAAAACTTTCTCATTCACGGTGAGTTGACAGAAACAAATAAAGCTCTAGATACTTTTCTTCTCAGAATTGGGTAGTAATTTAAATTTTCGGCGTTTTCTTTTAAACGGTTGATGCTAAAGCTTACAAAACTCGATACAAAAGGATTAAAACTATCATTTGCCATGTTTGAAGATACTGTAAAGATCTAACTTTTGCGCATCCACTGTTTACGGCTTCGTGTTCACGCATGAATTTTCACCCGTCAATCAAACTAATCGTTTTTGAATGGTTTCCTTTCTGATTCTGTTTAGATCACTTCGTGTGAATATACTAAAACAATTATTCACCTCAGGCTCAGTTAATATTGTTGAATAATCCCCTCGACTTCGTCTCGGGGATTATTCAACAATATTAACTTCGCCTTCGGCGAATAATTGTTAAATATATATATATCAGTATATATTTTATTTTAAAAGTTAAGCAACACTGCAGCCGATTGTGAGTAGGAAAGTTACTGATACAAATTTCTTGGATTCTGAC
Organism: Porites lutea; assembly: GCF_958299795.1. Lineage (NCBI taxonomy): Eukaryota > Metazoa > Cnidaria > Anthozoa > Scleractinia > Poritidae > Porites > Porites lutea. Next base: position 16,492,308 of record NC_133205.1, on the reverse strand, counting down.
TAAAATTATACAACCTCTTCCCCAACCTCGTCCCTCATCCTCGTCCCTCGTCCCCCTTCGGGGAGGGAAAATCCCTGGGGACCAGAGATCTCATCCACACGCATCGGGATATTTTTGAAAACGGAGATTTTCTTCACCGTTTTCGAAAAAAAAAAAAAACGCTTCCACAGAGTCTTGCGGTCGCGTTTGCAGTTGGCAGTTCACGTTTGAACGGCAGGAAGCGCTTCCAGCCGTAAGTGATTTACTTCAAGGTTTTTGCCACTAAAAATTGTACAGCCTCACGTTTAAAGGCACGAAGTAGCTTTCTATATCCGACTGCGACGTGCTAGTTAGATTTTTGAAACCGAAACAATGAAATTTCACACTTTTAAGGCGATAAAACAAACACTTTGACTTGACGAAAAACAACTAGGCGGGTCAAAACAACGAACGCCTTGCTAAATTCAAAAGCCAGGCAACCTGAAACTGCAAACTTCTAACCGCAAACTGCAGTTGGACAGCCTCCTCCTCAGGCGCTGCGTTTTTCTCATCGTAGAGGCGAGCGCGAAACGCGAGTGACTGGTGATGAACTGCAGGGGACCATGGAAAGGGTACAGACGCCCGTTGTCTCCTTCCCTCCTTCCTTTGCGCGCACATTTTCATCGAGAGAGAGATGTCTGGGTACGAGGCAGGCTGTTGGAGGTTTCTCAAAGGTCTCACGATCAATATCAGGAGCTATATTCGGAGTAGGAGCCGACCCCAAGCACGGGGTCCACGCGGTTCCATCGAAATAGCCAAATGTGCTATTTTTAGAACAAACTGCGCCACCCTTGAACGTCACAAACTCGCGGGTTCCGCGCTAATTTGCGCGGCTCTCGTGTGGAATTTCGGGAGACGGGCGATCGTTTTGCAACTTTATTTGAATGCTCTCTGGACTTTCCAAGTGCTTCATATCTCGATAGGCAATGCATGCACAGTGGTAGAATGAGCCAATGTTATATAAACATTATTAGAAATACGTTTATCGCAAAAACTTCGCGAGGGGAAGATTAATAACAAAAAATATGATTAATAACAAAAACGAAAAACGAAAAAAACGAAAAAAATATACAACAAAGAAAAATATAAACAGCTTAGCTAAAAGTCGAACCTGGACCATCTGCAAGGAAAGTGGGCTTCTTGATATGTTGCAGTATTTCGAAAAGATTTTATCTGCAGTTGAAAGCCTTTGTTCTCTTCTACAAGGTGGAGTATAATTTATGGGTGGTGGCGCTGCTTGAGGCCTGTGACGTGACTGACGTCACCAAACATGGTCGCCATCTTGGATTTTGCTTGACTTGAAAAATTACACACATAAATAAGTACTTTGCTTCATTTCATTCCCAAGATTTACTTTTATCGTTGAGAGAAGTTCATTTTCACTCAAAAATAGCTTGACCATCGGCTACTTATGATGTCATATCTTGTAACAAGAGTAACTGATTATCACAAATATTGTCTCAAAATTCGCGTGAGTGAAAAAAGAACAGCTACTGAAAACGTCACGGGCTGCAATTTGACGGTCTAACCTTAGAAAAACGTCAGGGGGGGGGGGGGGTAGCATCCCCCCTTGTACGTCCGAGGGTTAACTTCCCCGCAAGTTGAGTTGTTTGTCCTTTGCTAGTGACGAACGAGGGAATGGAACAGGACCGGAATCTCACATCCAGTTAGATTATAATTACGGCGAATGTATGGTGCAGGGTCAGGACTCAAGATTCCAGTGGGGGTTGCGCACAGTCGAAAATTCCGAAAATTCTCGTAAGTTCCGATCGATTGACGAAAGTAATATGAAATCTTACTCTTCACGTATATTAAGGCAGCGAACTCCTTTAAATTGGACCTAAAGTTTTTGTCAGCGCTATTTCGCTAAACGAATATACAATATTTATTTCGTGATTAGTTGCCGCCTTGTAAATAGATCTCAGGTCATCATCGCTAACGTGAAAATGTGGTTAAAACGCATTTAAACAGACATGGGGTCAATGAGAGTTGAGAAATGAGACCGGTCACCCCCCGAGCAGAGCGATCTTTTTGTCTTCTTCTTGATCGAGGACTGAGAAAAGGAGGCTCTGAGTGCCTGAACCGCGTCAAGCCTTTTAATTCGCCGCAGCCCAAACTTCTGGACTAGTCAATCTCGCTTTCTCTCATCAAACTGGCTTTTTGAGTGCGAGCATCCATTTATTGATAAACCGATGATTATATTTGATCTAAGCTGAGTATCAGGCCCACCTTAGCTGGAGGAGGAGTGAGAAGGGAGGCTTTCTTTTCTCTCTTCCTCGTAATTTCCAAGAAAAAAAAGGGAAAGAAGAAACAAAAGCCTGATACTCAGGTTATAATTGAGCCCGCTGTACCAAGCGTACGGCTATTAATTAGGCCTAGGTTCGAAAATGTATCTTAACGCCGCGCATTCAACAATGATCTTTCTCGATTCATGCAGAGTCTTAGTCTCGAGTAGTCACCAAAATGGAGCAATTAAGCGAAGGTAAAGCGACAGTGAAGTACAATTAATTTACCTGCGGGGGTGTAGTTGTTTTCTGTCTTCCTACGAAGTTTCAACGTCATCTGACCCGATGGTGTAGTCATTCTTGACAATTGACAACTAATTCCACTTGCGACTTTGAAAAATTAACATAATTTATTAACAGCTTGGAGCCTGGCAAATGCCACCAATCCAAGTGCGGAATGTTGAAAAACAATGCATTTTTCTTCCGCACATTTCTAGATCTCTTGAGAATTAATCCTCGCTAGAACAAAAATAAGCCTAATAATTTCATTCACCCCCGGGCTGTGCCTCAGGCCTATGACCCTGACTTGTGTAAATCTTGAAGGGCGTTATCCCCTGATCTTTAAGGTATTCTGCTGGCGGATAACTGACTGTGTCCTCGATATACTAATTCATTTAAAATATATCTCGGTTTCTGATTGGCTTAAATCCCCTGGGTAATTCTTCATAACCACCTACCGTTGCCAAATTTGGAAGATGTTTGCTGATATCCTGGAAGGAGTCACTTTACGGTATTGAACCATTTCACTGTTATGTCATGAGCTTAGTACCCTAGTCGCTGAGTCATCGTGAGGCTGACGTTGACCTTGTTTTGATCGGAAACTCCTTCATTTTCGTATGGACCGAAACAGAGAAGGCAGGATAGCTCGGTTATTTTTCATTCAAAACTGGAGATGGCAGAACATTTGATACGTCTTGCGAATATGAAATAGCCGCACTACTGCCAAAGTATATAGCAAAAATAAGATACTATCTCGACAGATAATCATGGTTTGAAGAATAAATGCGCATCAAGAGCCGATTTCTAGTAATCGCCTTTTGATGAACTGCTGGAGTAAACATCTCCTCCTAGTGAAACTGCCGCGTAACAGGCAAGTTTAAGAAGATGAGAACTTTGCATAGATCAAGGTAAGCACATTTTGAAGAGGGAAATATTTTGAATGAATAATTACTGAAATAAACCAATCATTGGATCCAGTTTTTGTACAATGTTAAGAATTATTCAGATTTCTGAGGCTGTTATCGGCCACGGCAGTGCATGATTTTTCATATTATAGTCAGCCTCATCCAATAATTGCTGGTTACCATTCATTCAATTTCTTTCTTCGTTTCTGATTGGCTTAAATCCCCCAGTTTATTCTTTATCCACTTAAATGAATTCAATAGTACAGGATATCGCCAGTAGCCTACGTGGCAGGCGTTCGAAAAGGAGGGAAAAGGGATTTCGGGGGCAACAGGCTATATCGCCAGAAAAAGGGACAGCAAAGGAAACGCCCCGGGGACGGGGTTTTTCCGATGGAGCTGGAAAAAAAGGGTGGAAACTGAGCTGCACTACGGCTTGAAATATAGCAAGGACAACAAAAATACTACGTAGACGAATGACAACTGTTGTCTGTACTTGAAGAATGTCTGCTACCAACATCATATTTACCTCATCGATCGTCATAAATTGTAATCAGATGACACTCTGCATCCATCAGCCAATCGAGATTAGAATACTCACATGCCTGGAAACGTTGGTGATTGAACATTATAAATCGACAAAGTTGATCGATCGCAGTACGCAAAAATAAATACCACACAGCCGTTGAGATTTGTCTCGGCAGAAAAGGGCGGGAAACAGTTGTCATGGCTACAACCGTTGCGTTGTAGTATAGAATCAGGGTTTCAGAGTAATGCACTTGGTATTGTTTAGCTGATCAGATGTCCTGTAAATCCTACGTCCCAATATCCGTTTGCGGTTCTTTGCAGTTATTGTTGTTGATTAAAAAACAAAACAAAACAGATAACAAACAAACAAACAAACAAACAACAACGACAATTACAACAACTGCTCGTTTTTCGTTGCCAGGAACTTAATGAATACTTTCTCTTCCACAGTGGCTCCCAATTGTTTTTAAATGAAATAAGATAATTGAAACAAGTCCCCCACTCACCGTCTTGCCTTCATGTGACACAAAGACACCTCAGGGGATCGAGGAGGGATAGGGGGTCGATTGAAGCGCAAACATACAAACAGAGCACTGCTATTCTGTTGTTTCTCCGAAATGTACGTACATGCATATAAATTTTTTCATGTATTTTATTCCGCAGCTACCACAGTTTTCTTTGGTACTGGAACATTAAAAACAATAATAAATCTGTACAGTGTTGTCATCTTTACATATCTTTACATAACATATCTTTACGAAGTATAAGTTTAAGTTTAACATGAATTTAACATAATTCACATAAACTTTTATACCTAAAAGTACCCGGTTTCTGGAAAAAGAAAGAAAGAACGAAAGAAAAACAAAAAACTAAAAAGGAAAATACTAGCATATCTAATCGTTCGTACATACCGACACTCCAAAAGGGAAACGTGTGAAAAATAATTATTTACATCCTTTAGCCTTGATTGTTTTACCCGACAAATATATTTATGTAATCCTGGAAAAAAGTTTTTCTGTGTTAATGATATTAACTGGGCATTGTCTCTGAGACTCTCATTATAATTACTATTATAAGTAATATTATGAAGGAACATTTTCTCTTACACTACTCTCAAATAATTTGAAGCAAAGTACACAGGGAAAGAACACGAAAGTGATGGTCAACTTGCGAAGTACCAATCCCGTTTTTTAAGTCTGTAACGCGGTTTCAGTGGATGACCAAGTCTTAAGAAAACTGGTAGAGTTTTTTTGTTTTCATTGTTGTAAAATTCAACTGTAGGTATATTTTCTAAATTGAGTGACGATGCTCCATTTATATTTTGCTTTAAACTGAGTATATTTCTCAAGGAATTAGACAGATACTGCTTACTTAACACTCTTTAAAATGACCCAAACGGTCTACAGTCTTAGGGAGGGCTGCATCCAAGTATTTATTGTACTAAACGCTTGCCTGTCCTGGACCTCCCTTTTAAAACACTTCGTAGAAGTGAAAGTTAACCTTAAACTGTATTAAGGTTAACAAAGGCAAAGCTTTCCATAGATCCAACTTCTTATTTTCTGACGTCATTCGTCACTTTAGAAATGAAAGGGAAGCTGGGCCGTGTTAAGTTTCGAAAAGACTATTGGGACTGTTTCTGGGGACAGAGAAAAGAAATTGGCCAATAGCTGACCGGCACGTCACCAGTAACGACCCCAGAAGTCTTTGCGCTGGTTAACTCGGCCCACTTTCTCCTTCTCGTTTCTAACGTGGCGAATAGCGCGTGTTTTACTTACTTTGGCCTAAGTTCGGATTGCTACTAGTTTCTAAATAAATCCTTGCTATTTTACGGATTCTTAGACTGCGACTAGTCTCTTTCTCTGTCTAGTTTACCAAAGGGAAAAAATTTCGAGAGCCGGCGAAGCTAATTTACGTAATTATATATATATATATATATCAGCTCGCCAGTCTTGAAAGTTTGAGGAGACTGGGCACCATCTTTTTTGGCCATTAAGGTGATGTTACACGGGACGATTTGCAACGACGATTTTTAGCGGAAGACAGCGTTGCAAGTGTTGGAACAATGTTACAGCTATTCGAAACAATGTTGCAACAATGTTGCAACATTGCTGCGAATCGTCCCGTGTAACATCACCTTTAGGATTTTGGGATTATTAAACGATCCAAGAGATCTCAGCGCCCAAGATGATGCCCAGTTTCTCAAACTAACATATTACTGGCAACAAAATTATTTTTTGAGTGCAAGTGCAACCATACAAAGTGATCTCCCTTTTTCTGGCGCCAAAACGTGCTTAAACTTGACAGTAGCAGTAGTTTGAAATGTTTTCACGCGAGTAACCGAAGAACTAGCAAAACGAGCACACTGTTCGTTCCCTTCGTTTAAAAGTTGCCCTTCAGTTTGCCTTCCAAACAATTTATACTTTTTATAAATGCCTTTCAACAAATGTCTTTCAATAAGGAGAAGACTTGGAGCTTCTCTTGCTCTTGAGCAAAAATGGTTCGCTGTAGAATGGCTGACTTCTGCGGCTGTTAGCATACACGACATACGCTACAAGCCAGAAACGATTCCGCCTGTCGGAGTCCACAGTAGAAAGTTTGTACACAGGGAGACCAGTTATCGGGTTATCATACACAGAGTCGAGATCCACTGAGAAGTACTGGTCCTGTCTTTGATAGTTCTATGGGGAAAGAAAAAGCGTAGAAAAGAATGTCAAGTTGAATCACGTCAAAACAATACAAGAAAACCATCACAAGCAACATCACAACATAAGCAATTTTAAGATGCTGTTTCTAAACACATGAAAAATCTAAAATCCTAGACTATTAAAGCTATTAAGCAGAGCTTTTATCGGAAGTAGCATTCTATTTCGCTAATAAGTTGGCTCCAGTTTTGAGCCTGAGGATAAAACAAAATGAAAACATTCAAAGCGAAACTGTATACGCTGATTATGGTGCACAAGACAGGTCTAATTTTGAGAATTTGTTGAAAGTCTGAAAGTGTAATTATTAGAATGAAAGCTATTCCTATGTCGTATACAGTTTAACTTTGTTCTGGCTTCTAAGTCTGCGAATAAAATCTTATCATGGGAAAAGAAAATGACACTTTCTGAGTGGTACCTTATGCAGTATTAATGTCAATCTGATTTAATTTGTAAATAATTGTACAGAGTAAAGTTTGTACAACATTGAACATTGGGGAAGTTAAAGCAAACTATTTCAGTTAATCGACCTGACACTTTGAAAATGGCTAATTAACCATGACACCGAAACGTTAACGTTGTTCGATCTCAGATTTATCCGCGTTACTTTCAGTATTTGTGTCTGTATCGGAGGAGTACATTCTGAATTTGGCTCTAACATTTGACACTGTGAATTAATTCTTATGGTGTGGGTTCTTTAGACTACTCGTAGTCTATCGCTTCTTAGATTACTAAAGGGTTTTTGCTCTGTTCTAACTAAGCACAATCCCTCATGCCTATATTATATCAGCATAAGTAACAACTTAACGACAAAAGAATTGATACCTACATCAGAATACATAAGGTTTTCCATTTTGAGCTTGAGGGGAACTCTTCCATTACTATCACCACAAAGTACCGCGGCTTTAGGCAGTCTCTCCACGTACACTTCAACTTTAGCTATCGGGTGGTCGGTCGTCACTCTCAAGTTGATTGTACCCCCCTGAACACGTTGTTTCGACTTTTTATTCTTTCGGCATTGCACTTTCTCGTAGCATTTCTGTACGTTGAAAAACATCACCTCCTCTCTTGGAGCTGAGTGTACGCGCTGAAGAGGAGGCATGTCGGTGTAGCGAATAGCCTGGGGTGCACATGCTGCCCAGTTCAAGAAACCGTTCGTAGGTAAATCACTGTATCTTTCGCAATCCTTTGACTTGGGCAGTTGCTGGAACGGCTTGATGTCTCTAAACGCATCCAGGTCGCAATCTATGAATACAAAGTACATGTTTGATTTGTTATTATATGAATGGAGGATGTTTTCTCGTGCGTGAATGTCAAAATACAGGAATAGCAGCATAAAACATTCAGTGACACTTTATCCTTAATTAAACTACATTAGTCAGTGAATTTTCCTTCCACATTTATCACCCATCGAATCAAATAATCATCACGAGGCATCAATTCAAGAAACCTAAGAATAATGTTAAGTTTTGAATACGTTATTCAAATGGACTGACTAATTTAAAGCAATAAGGCCAGAAATATAAAATGTACAAACAAACACACCAAAAAACTGTAAAATTGGCTAGTTTTTTTCTTCGCTATTAATAGCGTTTAAGCGTACAACGAAAATTGATAATTTAAAAACTTGTCTGCAACCATTACAAATCACGTGTCGCAAATTCTTAATGAACCGAAATCGTGGACCTAAAAGTCATAACAACGCCACGCCGAGAAAACATTGTTAGCACTGCTTTGCGACACACTCACTTAAGTACACACCGTGTACTATGTTATAAGCGAGATGAAATTATGAGAAAAAGTATCACCTTTTAGAAACATGCGTTGTTTAGTAGGGGAAAGCTATTGAGAAAAAAAACTTGTGTTTTGCAAAGAGAGAAAGAACTGTTGACAGGGTCAGTCTTCTAGGAGAAAGACAGGAAGTTTTGAAAGCTTATGGAACCGGAAGAGGAAGGACAAGAAAATGCTTTCTTTGGAAATGAGATAATTAAATATCCAATCGAGTTTTCGTTGTTTAAAAGGCCAGATATTGTCAAGTTGAAAGAAAATTTGAGTTCAAGTGTTCACTTAGAAAGCAGTTTATGAAGATTGGTTTATACAGAAAAGTTTTATTGTTGTTTGCTTCGAACGATTCAGAGGAAGTCGTTCTGACCGGATATGATTCAAGTTCCGGTGCTCAATTTATGAAGACAGGAACAAGAAAAATCAGTCGCTATATGAAATATTAGTATGATGAGAATAAAAACTAACCTAATAGGATTTCACATTCTTCAAATTGTCTAGGCAGATAAACTGTTAGACAGGCGAATAACGATACAGAAATCTAAAGAACGACAAATCGCCCAGAAAAGACTTCCGGTAGAGGTCATCACACACGCGGAAAGTTTACTACGCATAATTAAGAATGAACTGAAGCGAGGAAAATCACTGGCGTTTCAAGTAAACAGAATCTCGGAGCGGGTAGAATACAAAAAAACAACAAAAGTATACGAATCTCTAATAAAACAGTGCTTCTCTGATAATGAAGAACTTTATGTATGTAAGCAATGATGAAAAACTTTAACCATCCAAGCTGTTTTCTGTTGAGCGAATGCAGGCGAAGTAATACAACTGAACAATAGCTAACATCTGTATGATAGGCACCTACAAGTTCAAAATAATTTAAAAATAAACGCGCTCTTGAAATCAACTGGAAGATGATGATGATGAATAGAGAATCGAAATGGCCTGTAATTTTTCTTCTCAGGTTAGAAGAGGTTTGGAAATGGTCAGGCATTTAGAGAGTGTAAACCCTGTCCGTTACTTCGCCAGACAGCTTATACAGTACAACAAAAAGCATAAGTAAAAGTATTTACTCGTATCTCCACGAGTGTGCCAGCAACGGAGCAATTGGTATAAAATTTATTCCTCGAAGATTGTTTAATTTTTAAGGCAGAGAAATGTATAAGAGAAATCTGGCCTTCTGTGAAAAAGAAAATTATTTTCACTTTATGTGAGAATCAATAAAATCAAGTAACATCTAGAACTGGTTGATAAGATCATGGATAAAATTATCTAGCTTTGTTATTTGCTTTTTAAAAGTTAGACCCATCTTTTAAGAAAATGACTAATCGCCCTTTTCTCTTAATTTCGAGCAAGTAAAACCCAGAAGCAATTTTTAAATTACACGGCAAGTTACCTCCATTTTCATCTTCAGTGAGATCTTTCATCCCTCGACCTTAACGTTCACGAGTAAAGTGCAACTGATTTCAGGCCGGGTTAACATGCATAGCCTAATAAATACAAAATGCTGCGGAAATCATTCTGCAGTCTTCCTGTCGATTGTTCATTGACGCATAGAGCCAGCCGGGGTCAACTCGTTGTTTAAGTTGAACAAATTCGTTGTTTAACACTGAAAATTTAAGATTTTATTCCACTCAAGCATTATCACGCCATGACCTTTCCAAAGTTTCACGCAATATAGCTTACAAAACTCGAATAATAAAATCCTTTGTTCAGCTTTCACTTTTAATTAGTAGAAGTCAAGGTTGGTCTATCGAGCAAAACAAGAACTACCGGAGTGGGAGTGGGAGTGGGAGAGAGAACTATTGTAGCTCTGCTCTCAACCACAGCTACCCATGGCCGAGACGCGCCGAGAAGTCGCTCGGAGGCTGTCTCGTCGTCGCGAACATATCCGAACACATGCTATTACCCGGATCAGCGTTCGAACTCTCCTTGACGAAGAAAAGGGGGAGAACATAACCGCTATCAAATCAAGTTCATTAGTCATACACAGGTCTTGACGCTGTCGTTTACAAAACAGGAAGTCCCACTCAATGAATGCTTTGTACTCAGTATCACTGATTCAGAGAGGTCAGCACAAGAGGAAAATGTTTAAATTAGAAACAAAATCCAAATATCCTATTCAAACTCATTGTAAAGTCAGGAAAACTTTGGATACTATATTACTCTACGTGAAAAAAAAAACAATAGAATTTTCCTGTTTTAAACTACACCTAGAACTCTCTTTCGAAAAGTGCAAGTATCCTGACCGGATATTGAAAAGTATACTTTGTCTGTTGCTATCTATGATGTAAACACTATTCCTGTACGAGGCGAGCAGTGAATAAAAGCTACCCTCTCGGATATTACTCAGCAATATTCAGTCTACTTCTAGAGTGTTGTTAATTGTCTACATAAGAACAAAGCTCTAATCATACTTCTAGCAGTAGTTATTCATTACGATCATTAAACTGAAAGTAATTCATAGAGGTCTTTTCGTTTGTTTGGTTGGCTCTTTTTTTTTTTGCATTTTGCGTCATAAATGTAACAAGCGCTACTTTGTAAAGCTCTCTCATAAGTGCACTCAGTGTGAATTACGGTTCCAAAAGACGTGTGTCGAGAGCTGAAATGAGAATCATCAAGCAATACCGTCTACTATACCACCTAGTATGTAACCAGCAGAAGCTAGCAGAGGGCAGAAGGGTCATTATTCAATTAATATTCAAACTAAATCTTTGAGATGAGTAAGGTTTCAAGTGTAGAAATGTTTGCAGAAGCCGCGGCGTACTTTTAGCGTTTTTGATTGTTTTTACTCAAGGGCGACGTTTACTTCAAATTCATGACATTTCTTTAATCTCTGAGAGCAATTAGGATAAATCATTTTAAAAAATTACGTAAAAAAGAAAGATGTTAAAAGTCCCAAGGTCTCGCTTTTTGCTGATATAGAATTGTTATTGTCTGAATGGCGACAAGATTACAAACTGTTGTACCGAGGTTTTTCTTATAATCCTCAAACAAACGCCTGATTCTTCTGACTGGGAGTGCCGTTTATTAGTAATTTTGCTTCCATCTACGGCGCTTAATGGAGTTAACCAGTTATATAACATCAAAGGTTTAAATTCTGGATGCTTGATTCAAAAGTTACACCGCGGGGTGACCAGGGTAAAAGTGCAGAGTTAGAGTTCCGCTTCTTGGCAGCGCTCAAACGAACAACGCGGGATGACCCTTCCTTTAGCAATTTGACCATAGCATCAATTAAGCCAGGTGTTGGCTTTCAGGACTTAAATCGGAAAAATTAACAAAAAATGGAAAGAAAAGGTCTCATTGCCACGTAGGCTAGGAGCTAGGACAAGTTCACCACGTCTTAAAGTACCGATCTTCCGTAATTTTTCAGTGAGATTCCAGATTCCAGAAAAAAGCACTAGCCGCAACTATTATTTTGATTTTTTTTTATTATTTCCTACAAATAGAACTGTAACTGTTTATACTGGTAAATTGGTTATGAATCTTTTTATATGGTAGCAAAACGCGATAGTGACTGATTTTCAGGTTCGATTGAGGCAGCAACACAAAATTCTACCAAATCAGTTGTATACGACCCTTCGACAACTTAATAATAATAATAATAATAATAATAATAATAATAATAATAATAATAATAATAATAATAATAATAATAATAATAATAATAATTTTATTTATATAGCGCTAAAATCCAATAATTGTCCAAAGCGCTACAATGTAGTATTTGATTTCGAAAGGGACGGATGGCAAATTGTTGTTGCTGGAAAGTTGAAATGTACATGTTCTAATTTCTGTTCTTTTCATTCTTTTGATGATCCCACTGAAGAGTTGCGTCTACCATTTTCGAGAATTCTGCTTGTTATATGTTAAGTACTACTTCGGCCGTTTTCTTTATGTGGTCTTATCTCTGTCGGCTGCGTCCATTTGCCATTTTGACTATTTTATTTTAACACAGTATTTTTATGGGAACAAAAATGTAACATACCGAGCAGCATATTCTGCGGAGTGGTTTTGTTCACAACTCTCTCTATCCACTGTCGTTCACAGTGGCAACATTTAAGTCCGTGGACGAAACGTGCATGTCTAGTGAGATAAGGCAATGAAACCTACTGCGAAAAGATCCTTCGGGGAGACCCAATGACTGTTTTCTACAAAAGATCTGTTCAAAGAAGCAAATACTGCCTAGAATTTTCTACAGTGAGAACAGCTGAAAATTTCTAGATGACAGTTCCGTTCATGCACGATTTTCAAGGCATTCAATAAATTGCCAACGATTTTCTTAAGTTGAAATTTTCACATGTCACTCCACTTTCACTTGCTATTATTCGTAGAAAAAAGGAAACCTTAAAATTTCGGATTCGAAAATGTGATGGAAAGAGGAATCATAGAAAAATTCTCACCAGTTTCAAACCTTTTTAAATTGCATCTAAATTTTTCGCGTATGACTGAAGCCTTGCAAATTCGAAAAGGTTCGGTTAAGTTGCCGAAGGATGACCAAACAGATACAAATTCAGAAGACTTCACTTTCGCTGTAGCTGGTCTACATCTGCACTTATAATTTTGGGCCTACATTTTTGATAGTTTTTTTCTTAGTAATGCTCAATTTTCCTTTTCCCACTTTTACATTATTCACAATTGTAAATAGTTTTCTATCGTGGACATATATTTAGTTTTTAATTTGTAAACAATACAATAATAGTTTAAGATTGTAAATATTACTTATTTTTCTGACACTTAAATAAAGATTGTTTATTAACAGATACAAATTTTATAGCGCCGCTTAGATTGCATTTTTGGGGATCTGAAAGTACCTAGCATATCCTAAAAAGCGTTTTCAATGTATATAGGAAAAATCCGTCAAAAATTGGGTGCCCCTGATCCTATTATGGCCGTAACCTTTGTTGTTTGTAGGGGTTAAGCTGGGATTACAGCAAGAACTAACTAAAATTGCACCACGCACCCGCACACAAAAGTATCTATGTCCCTTAAACGCTTTAACAGAGAAACGATACTATCTTCCTTCAGCATTTTATCAAACCACAGTCTGATAACTCGACAGATTCCACTGCAGCATCGAAGGAAATAACACCAAAAGAAAACAGGAACTCATTCTCTTCAGCTACATCTGTGTAAAAATTCTCAAGAAGTAGCCGTCTTAACGCTTCGCTGGCGCTCACAAATTTGTGATATTTAAGTAATAAGTACAACGGTACAACAATCGGTTGGCGACTCGTTAAAACTGTGCACAATCCATCTCCTTCTCTAAGATTTAAGACTCTCAAGATGTGAAAAGCGCGTTCGAAAGCACTCAACACTGGGCTAAAAACTTCAGCTGCGACTTGGCCTTCCGATGATGTTCTCGAACGACCATTTGCCATCTTTTTTATACCGAAGGGACATGCATAGTAAAACAAAACCTAAAAAGCTTTTCTAGCCGCCTTTTTAGTGGCTGTGCTTTAACACCTCGAGAGTGTATTGCAACAAAACTGTTTGCTGTAGCGATGAACTGGTAGCTCGGCGTCGCCCCCAAGGGTTACCCCTAGGAAGTCTTGGTGGGGGTGTGCCGCCCGGTTCTTTAAATCCTAACCCTATTTTAGACCAAACAATGTCATTTTTCACACCCGTTTTCAGACCTGGTCCCTAAGAAATCATGCCATCATTACATAGATTAGAACAGTAACAAAAAAATTTCTTACAATCCATTTCCAATTCGCACATTTCACTTTCTTACTTACTCATTTGGAATTGAAACGAGTGATACGTTCATACGCTCCCGTAGTGGTCTTGAATCGGGTATGGTTTTCGAGGGAAAAACGGCGCAAAAACCATACCCGTTGGGGCGGCACACACCTATATGGCATATATATGGGGTACCCCCCGGGGCTTCCCAAGTTATGGCGACGAGCGTCCAAGCTGCAAGTTATAGTGACGTTGAAAGGTCGTCGAAATTCGTCTCTGTTTACAGAAAGCATCCTTTTTCGCCTATTTTTCTACCGAGGGCTATAAGGCGAATTAGTTTCGGTACAAAGAAAACAGTGGGCCAGTGGTCCTGATACTTTGAAGTGACTTGACTGTAGGAAATACCATTGGACTAAGTATTCTATTCGCCTGTTAGGAAGCTTCGACATGTTACCTGACTTTATTGAAAAATTAAACTACAACGCTGAGCTTACTTTTACTTTGACTCGGACTTAGCGAGATTCTTTGGCCTGTGAGGCAAACAAGTAAAGAATCCTGTCTTCTTCAGAGTGAAAAGTGACCATAAGATTAGGCATTGTGAGGCTTTAAACATTTCTCTGAGTCAAATCTTTCAGTTTTAAACGGACGCGTATTTTCTCGTAGCCCATTAAAGATTTGAAGATTAAGGACTCCGGAAATGTGGCGGGATATACTCAGGATTTACGTGACTGTAGTACATTAAGTATTTTCTGTAGACAGAAAAAAGGAACAATTAAGCAAAGTTTTCTCAGAAAAACCAGAACCTAGTACGAAGTATACACCCAGAGGAGATGACGTATGAAGCAGGATGTTGTGGAATACGGACCAATACTAAACTAAGACAAAATCTGCTCGGTCAGCAATGAAACTTGAAGTTTGTAAACTAAAGACGCAACGCCACGAGTGCTCTAATTTCTTCGTTTTCTTTGATAGCAGAAGTATAGTTGTTCAATTAACTGACAGAAGAAAAAGGCATTTTAAGTTGGTACTGTTAAAGTTCTCCCATTTAGTTAGATGGGCGCCTTTGCGTTATCGACAGCTTTTAAGAACCTTGTGTCAGTCGATTCCTTCATCTCTCACATTTTGTTTTAAGTATGACCTGGAAATACATATTACTGTTTTTTGATAAGCAATAAATGTTCAAGATTTAATCCAGTTCCATCAGTCTTCTTGTATTCTGCTCTAGTTCAACTATTGACCACTCTTATACTCGATGGGGATGTACATGATCACTCTACTACTTCGTTACATTCTTGTTTTTTGTGTTTTATAAATTAATTAATCACTACATTGACCTGAAAAAGAAACAACCGCGTCTGGAGTGAAACAAGATTGAAGTTTTATTACAGTCGCTGACGGCGACGAAAGCAATGCTAAAAAAAACGATGATCGTGAAGTTTAACCAAAGTCAAAAGTTCGCCGGAACCACAATTATTGCTGGAAGGCAAGTTTATTTCTTAACGTTAAAAAACCCGATTTACACACTCAAGGACGTTATAATAGGCAGTGATTATGGTCACGTCCCTTCAACCTTCGGTAAATGGAAATGGACAATCCGGACTGACAAACGACAACAAGTTTCTATAAACCCAAATGTTTTGACTTAAGAAAATAAAATCAGTCCGCCAGGAAACCGTTATCACGGGAAAAATAACATTCAATTTTAATTATTTACCAACACTGATTGAAATTGGCGTTTCAGAGGAATCGGAAGGCAGAAAGAAACCCAAAAGTCTCGTACGAAAAAATTTCTCAGTGCAGCCCGTGGGAGGCGCAGTCAAAACAACGACAAAAAAAAACTTAAAGTGTTCATCGACGGATAATTCACAAAATGTCCAACAGCGAGAGAAATTTGTATCGAATTTCTCAGGAAGTAGTACTTTGGACTACCAAAAAAGGAGCAAACTAACGTTCAGTGGTAACACAGCTTTCTTGTGGGCGAGGAGTTCGATGGATTCAAGACAAGATCGACAACGTGCCGACTAATCAGTTTGAAAATTAGACAACAAATTGAAAATAAAAGTGGCTTACTCAACTTAAAATCCAGGCAGGAACTTAACCTGAGCTATAAAATGCCACGGATTAAACGAACGTCTTGAATAAGGGGCTTTGCTGAAGACATCGTTACGCCGTGGTTAGGTCAAGTTACATACAAGTCTGCCACCCACGACACATTTGACCCGTTGCTTTTCAACAGACCGGAGGTGTGAGTACCTTAAATGGGCCGGCGGACAGCGATAAAATCGTAGAAAAAAGTTCTTTCTTTGAACAATTGCCTCCGTTTCTTTTATGTCTGCTTTCAATTTTCCCTCGGAGCCCTCAGGAAACTTGAATCAAAATAAAGAATAGTCACGCATGTGAATGCGGTTCTGCACTATCGGCCTCTGCATTGTCTTCTTCTCTTTTTCGTTTTACGTTCAAGAGCTTCAGATCAAATAAACCGAAATTTCTTTCACTATTTTTCAAAAACAGTTCGCCTGCTCCTTTTTTTCGAAGGATGAAAAGCATCTACACTGAATAGAAAAACCTTCTGAATTGAGACACAAGCTCGGCATGTCAGAAACATAGCAAGAGCACAAGAAAATCTCAACAATACTACGCGTTTTCTTGAAAGATAAATTTGCGCAATTTTTATCACACTCAATTAACACAAGATACAATACTCACCATGAATAAAATACTTCTCCAATTCTGCAATGTTCAAAAAACCTCCAAGACATCCATCTTCTAATTCCATCTTTGTTTTTCAGAAATGATTTAAGATAAAATATCCGATTCAGAGACAAGGCTAACGGCCTTCAGAAAAACGCTATTTTATGCTGCTTAAATGATTTAGGCACGAACTTTGGACAGAACGTTTTCAATGAACACGAAACAGCCAAGAGCTTGAAGATTTTCAGTGCCTTCTGAAGCCGGTCACAGTTTTGTGGAGTCAATCAGAAATAGATGAGCTTAGGCATCAGCCTCTTCCGATTTATATGCTCGTTTTTGTTGATTTGATTGACGTTTTGTTTAATATTATGATAATAAGCATAATGGGTATTAGTATCACAGGAAGGTTCAATTATCGACACGTGTGCCTGCGAAACTTTGCCAAGTTTTGCTAAAAAAAATTCTATAAATTCGTCCTTCAGCTCTGGCACTCAATTCAACCATAATGTTTCGTTCTTTTAAACTTCCTCTAAGTTAGATACAAACAGAAATAATCTCAACTTCAGTAATATATATTTTTTCTCTCTCTGGGGAAACGGTTCCGCTTAAATCAAAATTCACTCAACCGGAAGCGACGACGTAGCGCTATTATAAATAAGCGGTCGTTTGCGTGACAATAACAATATTTCATGGATCAATGATTTAAAATGTTGATTATTCTAATTCTGGCCACTCCGAAATTCAAATTCTTGACTAAGGAAGAGACACAACAATTTATTCTTGTTGAAAGTTTCTATTCCAAAAAATATTCAAATCCTTGTTTCAATGCTTTTAAGTGACACGAAATATATAAACAAGAAAAAACGTTTACACAGCCATTATGTGGCGATGTCGGTAACCCTGAATCTTGACTGCAAGTAACCTCAATATATTAAACCC
Source organism: Porites lutea (assembly GCF_958299795.1). Lineage (NCBI taxonomy): Eukaryota > Metazoa > Cnidaria > Anthozoa > Scleractinia > Poritidae > Porites > Porites lutea. Next base: position 16,474,563 of record NC_133205.1, on the reverse strand, counting down.
GATGTTAAATCGTCTCGGAAGGGAGCGGCCTCGTATGACCGGAAACGCCACGACTACCACCAAATAAGGAAATAAAAAATTAAGGGTGTGCGTGTTTATAGAAGACCGTTAACTTCAACCACTGGCCTTTCCTTTCTTTTTCGTTTTACTTTACCCACAAAGCTGTCTTTTGGGTAGATGAACTAGTGCTCTAGCTAAAAGAAACTGAGGAGGGTAAACTCTACGCTAGAGGAAATTAAACGAAGTCAGCAAGCTAAACCGGAACACAAAGAGTGAGGGACTTTCCACGGGACACCATGAAAAATTCTAGGCTTGCCCGCCAAAAAAAAAAAGAAGAAAAACCAAAACAATAACAAGTGATCTTAGGGCGTGTTTGCTCGGGGTAGAGTTTCAAACTCGACCACAACAACACTGACATGATATTCTTTTAATCAAATAGCGACCGGAACAAATTAAGACAATGATATGAGCGAACAACAACGTGGTATTAAGGCCAACGTTTCGCATGGCCAAGAGGCGGTTCGCTCCGTTCCTTTAATATAGGGTATCTCGCATTTTAAAAATATAAAACTTTTAAATCAGTATTTACAAACATTATTTTTATCTAAAAGAAATTTCTTTTTCGAAATTCAGCACATGCAAACAATCCATTCACGATTATCAAACCCCGTTATATCTTGTGTCGGGCCAAAAAACACCCAAACCTGCATGAAAACTAAAACCAGATAATATTCGGGATACAAACCATACAAAACACTACATACTCTCATCTCAGTTCAAGGAAGGCGTCCACTATGCTATGAAGCCTGTTTGATTGCTCAGACAAGCTTTGGTCTCTGATTTATGCACTCCACTAGTGACTTAGAATAAATATTTTTTCAGTGATTCTACTCTTTCTCAGGATCGTTAAAATCTTGACTGCGGTACTGAAGGCTTATACTGAGTATCGTGTGACAACACTTAGAGTTTCAAGATTCCGGTCGGTCAACAGCTAAAATAACAAACCGCATCGCAGATTCAATTGCAACTTAAACGTTACTTTAAATCGCTTTCAGCCGTTGCTTGAACTTTAAACTGTCAAGAGAGATCAGCATCTAATTTCTCCTTAAACAACACTGCTTTTAAAGGCCCTTGAAGTAATGGAATCGATCTCCAAGCAAGAAAAGAATTGATTGTTAAACAATTTCTCCTCATTAGTACTATTGCTAGTGTATCAAGAAGAGTGTGGAGAACTGAAATGCTAATATCAGTCATATTGGGGACAGTTTTATTAGTTTGATCCAAAGTATAGGTCAAAGGGAGAACGTGAAGAACGTCGCTTGGACTTTTGAAGTCGTAACCGATTGTCATAGACATCGCTAAAGTAAATGGTTCAATATCTAAAATCCTAGTGAGCAACTTATGGGTAGTTCCTTGCGCAGGAAAGGGTGTGAGTTTAAAAAAGATATGAATTTGGCCATTATTTCCATAGGGCCATTAAAAATCGATCAAAGGATTTTCGAAAGTGTTGATCGAAATTGAGGAGAACGGCCCCTTAAAAGAACGTTAAAAATTAACACTAAAAATAAAATGCAAAAAAAATAGAACGTCAACACAAGCAGGAAAATCCTTTCCGAAGCCGTGACCCAGACCAGGGACCCAGATGTATTTCGTTTTTCAGTGATTTTACTGACGGCCGCCGTTGAAATTTCCTGCTGTGCTCCTATTTACTGGTACCATGTTTTAAACAGGATGTGCAAATCCTCACGACGGTATCACTGACACGTTTTTTAAAAGTAACTTCCTCAGTTAGCTGAAACACGAGTTGCCAATCTCATTTTCATTTCCAAAATAGCGGGTATGCTCAAACAATTTTCATTTTATTTAAAAACAATACTCGAATGTTTCACTTCTTAAACGGCGCTAAATGGGTGGGGATCTTCCACAAAAACAAAGCTGCCAAAGTTTTCAAAATAATTTCAACTACATTTAAAAATACCCGGCCACTTATTTGCATGTCAACAGAAAACGAAAGTGCCTAATGTGTTATATTCGTTCGAAAGGTGCAAACAAGGGGGTCCGATATTAACAATCTCTGCAGCTACTCCTCTGTTCTGCTGCCTATCTTGATACACACCCAGGTATAAGACCACACCGTTTGACCTCATATCTGGTATTACATAGTTACCGCGTAAAAAAATTGTTTGTGTTGCTGTCAAGAGTGGTTTCTCCAGTTAAGGACTGTTCATGAACTCCAAGATTTTAACGTCTTTCCTTATGTAAACTAGTACATATATGCCAGCAAGTCTTGTTCCCGTTTACAAAACGGATTGCCTTTATTGAAAGTGAAATTACTTTAACAGAACACTCGCTGAGCGAGTGGGTACCTTTGGGTGCAAAAAGTTATGGGAGAGTCGATCATTGTGCTGCAGTAGATGCAGTCTTAATATCCATATTTTAAGGCATGTCCACGAAGTGTGTTTAAAGTTCGTTCATTCCAACAAACTTATGCTTTTGCTGGTCTTCCCGCACGTGTAAGATATAGACCAAAATGAAAGAGCATTGGTCGGTCGTATTTCAGTTGCATCCTAACATTCTATAAAACGACCTTGGTTGTGAATTTGTTAGTCGCTAATACTTAAAACCGCGATCAAAATTTCTGCGAACAAAAGAGCATCTCGGGCGGCTGGGTAGACTTGCTACAAGTAAAAGGCTAACCTGAATGATTTTTTTAAAAATCTACTTTCTGTAGCGTGACAAGTACAATTATTACTTATTCTCTGTAGATGCAATTAAGGGTAAGGGATGAGAAGGCTTTTAGGAATGTCATTGAAACGCTTTTTTAGAAGGTGAAATTTTAGAAATTTTATCTTTGGCGAACATGTTATTAATTTTATTCCCGTGACCTTTGTGTTTGAAAGCCTCTTTCAATCATTTTTTTTTAAGTAGCTACTTAGAAATGTAGGCTAAACTAAATTTTGCTTTTGCTGCTGTTATTGTTCTTTTTAGAATTCGTGTCGCCGTTGCCATTTGAATGTGTGAAAGACTTCAGTCTATATAGCTACCGTGTGACTCGCTAGGAAAAAACTTTTGTTACCTAGTGAACTCCAAGGTCTTCACTCTCCACTGGGCTCCAACGCCTGTTGTGCTACTTTTAAAATTTCTCGTTCATTCCACCTGAAGTCACTACGTGCAGAGCAACAAGTAGTTAACTAGTATCTTTAATGATTATACGACTTCCTTATTTTAAATATTTTAAAGCCGTTTCAGAATCCACCTAGGGATATACAAATACAAATCCCGAGTGATTCAAAACCTATTCCAAAGAAAAATTGTAAACGCTCGACTCTGTGTAAATATTTATCGTTGTATGGTTTCAATGTGGTTTCCTTTCTCTCATATCGAAGAGTTTATGGCTTTCCACGTGAAAATGCGTTATGGGCGTCTTAGAGTAAAAAGGGCGGAAAATAAATATACCACCCTTTACGCGTAATTATTAATTGTTTCTGAGAAAACTGGGAAGTAAACAAACAATTCATACACAAAATGTTTATATTCGACTGTTTATCTTCGTCATATGAGTGCGTGAGTCAACAAATGCGGAAAAAAATTAGACGTTCGTTACTCGCCCACCCTTTCCGGTGTAAAAAAGCGGATGAAGAAATACAGAGATATAATAATAAAATTAAAAAAAACATGGATAACAAGAATAAGTAAAACTATGCCGTAAATTTGACATTCTAACTAGGAAAATGTAATCGAAACTTTAAAAATATTGTGGACTCCGTCCCGATTACGCCGGAGCCCAAATTGACAGTTCAACAGTCAGAGCTAAACTGATATTAGAACAGTTAACATTTGAAGTCTGAGCTATGTTTGACCCAACTGAGTCAAGTCGAGGAAGTCAATTTAAAGAAAGTAATGCCCTCGGACGGAAAACCAGTCAGAAAAAAATGTGTTCGAAAGGATTTCCGTCCCAACGGTTTATTGCCAAAAAGGTTTACGATATATTAATACTTGAGTAAATAACTGAGAAATTACGGCGAGATTAAACATCTACAAAGGAGTAAACTTGAAAGATACAATAGAATATCGGCCTAAGAACTTTCAGTATTTCGATAACATTTTAACTCCAAAGATTATGTAACTATACAGTTGCCTATTAATAAATCCTTTTAAATAATCCTCACAAACATTTCCTTTAAAGTTGGCTAAGTTCGAGGTTCCTTTTCTGCGCTGTGCTGCGATCAAACGGTGGTGTTCTATAAATTTAACATTATTCAGACCTGAAAGAGTCAATTTTATATCAGACTTACTCAATATATTTTAGTCTAATACCACGTATGCAGTGTCGAGTTCAGAGCCAACTACTAGGACATCAGAGGCATCGTTTATAATCAGCACTATCGGATACATTTGAAAACAGCTCGACGAGCCAACAACGAGAATGAGAAAGTATCTAGTGTCTAGTAACTAAGGAATCTTTTTTAAATATATTAAAGAATATCCCTTATGAGTGTTTACGTCAGACGAGTAAATTTCACCACCAATCAAAATATAAAGTTGCAAAGTTTTAAATGAATGAATTCCCAAGGCAGTACTGTTGAAAAGAATACCCACGCACAAAGAGTGCAAATGGGAAGAATTTTGCTGGTAAACGAGGCCGTGGCGGTGAAATTTGCTCGACCGACGTAATCACGCATAAGGGCCATTGTGAATTGTCTCTAGCAACTAGGGAATCCTTTCAAGCAAAAAACAACTGAGGGATCGACTTTCGAAAAAACAAATTCCATCTTATCTCAAAAACAAATGTTCCTCAGTCAAAGCTTCTGTAAAAGTAACTACCAAGAAGTACGAGTAATTTTATACTCCTCTTGATTCTTGCTTGGCCGCACCCCTGAAAGCTCATAAAAACAGAAACCCTCTTATCTAATTTAAGGGAAAGGAGAAACGCCTTTATTATGTTTACAAAGCTTGAGGTTGAGATATCCCAACCTCAAGAGTGTGATTCTTTGTCAAGGTAACGGTCTCAAATGACATTGGAACCTCTCCTCTGAGAGACCAAGGAACACTTCCATTCAGGGGACACAAAAGTTGGTCCCGGAAAAATAAAATGTCCACAATCTGTTACCTTCATTGACGGGACACCTCTTTGAAGGGTAACGGGATACTTTACATAGATCCCAAAATGAGGTTTAACCTCCATTAAGGGGACACCTGAGCTCCTCAAAACGCGACTGACCACAAAGAGATAGCCTATCTCACACAAATCGATTTACTGCTCTTATAGGAATTCAATACACAATATCTCAGAAATAAGTTACCCATCATCTAGCTGCTGCAAATAATGACTGTAGCAGATTACAAGGCATTCAGGGGACACCTAACTCGGTCCTGAGGGTGTCCCTTGAATAGAAGTTCCACTGTATAAAAGTTTACAAGGGAATTTTGGAGACCACCATTAACGAATTAGCAGACCCCGGTATTAACAGTTTAACTATTGATAATATTTTTCTTGGCATCTTTGGTCGTTTGAGACCCATATTAGGGAGTTTTAGTCGGGCCATTGTCCAGCTGTATACTATTTCAGAAACTGATATTATGGTCTCGAAAATGTTCAATGGTTACAAACTTGCTTTCAATAGCCGGTTATTCGTAATGTTCATCCATTGATAGGTTTACTTTAGTTTGAAATAGAGTGGTTTTCGTTTGAGTGTCGTAAAACCAAAACCAAAGTAATTACTCTGGCCAATCACATAGGACACAGACAATACATTGAACCAATCAAAACTCGAAGTAATTACATGTGGCTGACGTAAAGCGCGGGAAAATGCATGCGAGCGCGTCACAATTGGCTTTGGTTTTACTTCTGATTGGATGAAAAGGTGGCGCGAATCTTTTAAGCCAATCGCATCGTGTAGAAAGTGCAAAACCAATTACTTTTCGACACCCAAATGAAAACCGCTCTAATCATGTCTGTTATTCAGTTTTTCTAATTAGGTACTAAATAAAGGAAGAAGATTACGTTTTGTTCCAGCGTCAACTTCTGAATAGTGGTTTGATTAACCTAAAACAGCGGGGGGTGGGGTAGGGGATGAGAGCGAAGGAACGTAAGCACTAGAAGCACTAGCATTAAGTTCCTTCCTCTCTCCCTCTCCTTCTCTTCTTCCTTTTTTTTCGCGCACTCTCACTTGGCACCGCGCTCAACATGCAATCTTAACGCCTGGAACAGACTAGCTAACCCATTAACAAAAAAGATGCTTGGCAATTATTTGATGAAGCTGAGTAGGATATGAAGAATTATGCAAATCGCCCAGTCTTTACAAGATTTTCCTGTTGCTTGGCAGTTTCAGGTCTACTATAGCAGACATTCTTCAAATGGCAGTCTTATTATTCTTGCGACGCTTTAAGGCAGTATTTTGCTTTCACATTACGTGTGAAATCTTCCGCCATTTTCTCAAGCTCTGCCAAAACATCATCTTTGTCAGGAAGAAGGGTAAGGGCTTCGGGAAGCGTCCCGCACATGGAATTTACTATAAGTCACCCCTACTCCTATAAACCCTGCTGCATTAAGGGAGCGAATCAGCCAGACGTTCAGATTGTTTAGCGCATAAAAAAAATGGAGCGAGCGAAAAGAAAATGGGAGACTGGGGAGAGGGCGGTCTCGCCAGTTTTTAACTATTTTTGATTTGTCGCCCGCGCACTGCTACCTGAACACTTGGAACAGGCTCATTTAGGGCTATATTCACACTATACCGGATAGCTTTTAGTGCCGACACAAAAAGCTACAAAGACAGACACGATATAGTACGATTACCTTACTACGGACATATGACTCGCCGCTTTAGAGTTCAGCGCGGCGCAGCTTCGCTCCGTCACAGAAACCGCGCCGAAATCACCGTTCTTTTGAGTGAACAAAAGCCCTATTCGGTGTCGGTGTGGTTTACGTGCCGGTGCAAAAGCTTTTCGTTATAGTATGAACACCTATACGATAAGCGGTACTCTACTCTAGAGATCGGTGCGGGGCAGTTTCGCTCCGTTACAGAGATCGCGCCAAAATCACCGTTCTCATGTGTGAACAGAAACCCTATCCGGTATAGTTGTCGCGCCGGCGCAAAAGCCATCCGGTATGGTGCGAAAATAACCTAAGAGTGAAAAGTAAGCATGATTTTCAATACAACTTTCTTACCTGAATTCCATCGTTAGCCTCTGTCGGTGTGTCCTGTGTGGTTTGTGGAGTCATCTAAAGCGATTCCTCCTGAAGCTTCAGTAAATTACGACTTCTTTTATGAGGACGAATCCTGACATTTTTTCGCAATCAGTTCTCTCGGTTATTTCTAAACGACAAAAATGTCATCAAGGTATAAGTACCGCCAACATAACGTTATCGACACAATATTTGAACGAATAACTTAGTACGTGGCGAGAAGGGACAGTATTCTTTTCACACATACGTTCTAACTGGCTATTCAAACTGGGTACCTTATTTTGAAATTTTGAGCAATCCCACCATCTGTCACAAAAACTATTGCAAAAAATATTACAGAATTTATGTGCAAATTTCACAGTAGACGACTAGTATTGATATGCTGCCATATTGTACCCCGCACTATAAACTTATTTAAATTATCTTACTGAATATGGCTTTTTGGCATTTTAAACTTATTAGTTATTTTAGGTAGTCAGTACCCTTTTTAGTTCATTGATTAATTTAACAACTTGTAAATAACTATGATATTCTGCTTTGGGAACAATAAATTGTTGTTGGTACTCTTTAGCATTTGTGACTGATGCTTTCTTCACACAAGTCAATAAAAGTCCAATAAAAGATAACTATATACAAGAAGTGCCACGCACATATATATTAATGTGTTCGAAACTTTACCCAAAGTAAGCTGTTGTGTGTTCTTCTTAAATTAATATTTTTTAAAATAGTTCTTCTTTTTCTCTTTTATTATTACTTTTTTTAATGCGCGTGCAATTGTGCTACAGAATCTTTCTGACCTGTAATATATTTCTAGTTAATGCCTATGCCAATTGGCTGCCTGGCTCCGATAGCCTCTATCGTCACGTGATTCCAGGCAGCCAGTACTCTAAGGCATGGGGCAAACGTCGAATCTTAGTCGAACTTAATTCGTCGAACCTATTAATTTGGTTCGACTCCAGCATCCATCGACTCCAAGTTCGACTTACCAAGTCGGGTAATGCGACAGTGGTTCGGCGTTGAGCAAACGCCGTTCTTAACAATCAATTACAAAATAATTTATCAAAAGGTGATGGACTGCGCAAACGTCACAAAAATTACGACTCCCTCATCTGCCAAAAGGTATTTCCCCCCCTGACGAGCATGCGCTGTACAAAGACAATTTCGCTTCCGGGAATGACGAGCAAGTCGATACAAACAAATTCCTAATCGGGCGTCCAGGAGGATAGGCTCTTCAGTAATGGTGACTTTTTCAACTGCGTTACGAATGCGAGCCAGTAGAAATATAAATATAGATCTAAATATCCTCTAAACCGTTCTATCTCTTTAAATCGTTTCTCGCTGTAAGTGGACCATACGTGGGTAAACCAACCAACATTGCGTTTGAAGCGGCGGCAAGACCGACGCGTCGACTCTAAACCGCTGCTCCATTGTTGTTCGCTAACAAGAGCACGGTCAAGCATATTGAATTAGAGCAATAACTGTCCTGCTACAAAGTTCTCAGAGCTGTATGTAATGCGAGTCTTCTCTTTCTATTTTTAGCAATTAAATGCCAAAGAAAGGCCCAACGAACATTGTATTTCGGTATTTCGCTAGCAAGTCCTAGCATCGAGTGAATAGCACGCGCATCGAGTGAATAGCACGGGGACACGTGCTTATTCCCACGTTTTAATGAAGTGCAACTTGTGAAACAGGATCGACGCAGGTGCGACGTTTGTTACCACGCTGGAATTAAGGTGGCTCGATACAGTTTTTCAGGGTCAATAGCTCCCAAGTTTGAGCATAAACTACGTCGTCAAAAACAAAGATTTGGAAAAATTACCACCACAGTTGTATTAGATAAAGATGAAAATTTGTTATGATCAGGGTTGCAATGACATCAGAGTTGTCGTAGCAACGAAATGACGCCATTACCTATTTTATTTGCAGCAGTATATCTCGGCACTGGGAACAGTTCTTCCAAAATCGTTCACGGGAGCTTTTTCCTCCAATAGCGGCCTCGATGTTCCTGAAGTTTAAGCGAAATCTGTACGAGCGTTATCGAGATATTTTGAGATGAAGTTTTTTTGATTAGCAACACAGTGAAAAATGGACAACCTTGATGTTTAGCCGTTATCTGTAAAAAAGGAAGCGCTTTTGACATGCAATTGCACCTCATAGTAATTTCAATCCTTTTAAAAACGTGTGTGAAAGGTGATGGAGATAGCTGCAGCCGATTGCTAGAAAGAGGGGTTTGATTAGTATGTATCGAAGCGCTCTTGTTAGCGGTTTTGTAACCATTTTGGTCTTCTTTAAAAAATTAGCGAATAATTTTTAAACCGCTCGATAGATGTTCTTTTTTTTAAATTTAAGATTCTTGAAATTAACCTTCCATTTATATGACCGGCTTTTAGTTTCAAGATTATTGATGTTGTAAGACAGTAAAACTAAAGGGCTACAGTTCGTTAATTTTTTTTTTATCGGAAATTTCGTCATTACAAGTGAAAGCCTCTCATTATTCAAGGTATTGTCTCCAAGTTTCATTTTCACGTGAACAGCAGTAACTAACAATGCATTTGAAACATGCAAAAATGCTAGCTATTGTTTTGCACGAAAATATGAAACTTGGAGACAATACCCTGAAAAATGAGAGGCTCTCACTTGTAAACACAAAATTTCTGACAAATGTTAGCGAATTGTAGCCGTTATTATTATATTAAGTTAGCCAGTCACAATTCCATAGGGAAGAATGAAGATAAAGTGGGCAACAACAAAACTAGACATAAAAAAGTAAGCAAGAAAGAAAGATGGAATTAGTTTGCAAAAAAATCCTTCAAGTCCAAATTTTGGCTTACGCGCATGCGCCAATTAAGATAAAAATGAAACTTATTACATTCAATTGGAAAAAAAATACGCCACTAATGTTGCAAATCAGATTTGTAGCCATTTCCAAGCTAACTGGCGGTAAACCAGTCTAAAAAGGCAGGTTTGTTTAAAAATGCGTTTTTTTCGCTACCTGGCAGCTGGCAATCGCCATTGAAGGGTTGAATTGTACCATGGTAAAAAAAATTGGATTTTACAAAAAACCTATACATAAACATGATCAACACCAACAAGGATAGCTTAAATTTTGCCTCATGAATACATAAATTTTTCACTGATAAGCTTCATTTTGATCTCGTTTTGTGATTAGTAACGTCAGTCAAAGATTTCACATGAAACATATCGAGCACAGAATCTAGGCAACCTAAGGGTCATTCGATTGACCGAATTCCGGAATAAGAATTAATACGCAAAAGTTTTGTTATAAATTTCTTCTACCGTGATTTTTGAACCATTTAAACTTTATATACCACAAAATATTTTATTCCAAGCAGTTTTGTAAATATTGCAATACAACCAAAACAACTGATTTTTAGAGTTTATTCCATTTTATTCTTCTTCCGGAATACGGTCACTCAAACATGCCCTAAATATAATCTTCAGTGGTATCAGTTTGTTTGCAAAATAAAATGATGTCGACAAAACTTTCGCAAACTAAATTGAATTCCCTTTTTTAATTTCCCCCTATGCTACAGAAAAAATGACATCTTGCAAAGTACTCTCTCGCCAGAATCAAAAAAGCACAATAAGCAGTATGATTAAGGTAACAATTGAATTTGTCCTCATTTAATAAAAGCGTCCTTTTGCCTTAGTGAGAGCCTTGAAATCGAAGCCTCATTTATATTTTTCGAGATAAAAAAGAAGTAAAAATATCTGTCAGAGTAATGACCAAAGATCTTCGAACAGGCTAATAAATTCTGAATTGACAGCGTCTAAGTTCAATTTACTAATCCAGGCCCGTTCGCAGTTTTAATACAAACAAGTCCATCAATTTATCGTTTTTTTTACCTTAAAAATATTTTAAAATTTTTGTAGACTGCTATGGGTGCTACTTTTACTTTAAGATTCAATAATATGCTACCAAAATGACACAATGAAATTACCCGAACTCAGTTTGCTAGCGTTGCCTGGCAGACACAGCCCGTTATTAGAATTCTTTGTTACTCAAAAAAGAAAACAAGCGTATTTATTTGAATTTGCATATGCGAAAATCCAAAACAAATACTTTAATGACAGCCAATTTTATTCTTTAAGTATCGTCTGAAGAAAGAAATCCTTCTTCCTTGTTGCGCCATCATCAACCACAAATCACGGGGTTTTTTTTACACGGTAAGTACATGCATCTCTACGACATTGTAAAAAGCGGAGAAAATATGCAGGCATATTCCTGGAAATGACTTTTAACATTTCGTTTTTTTTGAATATAGCTCGTTCATATTCTTGTTTTGGGGCAGAATTTGCATTTACTGTGTGTCACCAAATTTTCGCTCTCGCAATAGCACGGCCAAAAAAGAGACTAATCTCCCCGTTATCTAAATACTATTTCGAGGAAAATCATGTTGAACTTATCTTAGATCGAGAAAATAACGTCGTACATACTGTCACCTGCCAGTGGTAAAAAAAAAACATTTATAAATATATATAAATATGGCTCACACTTAATGATAAAGTTTTAACAGAAATGATATTCCTTTCGTGTATTTCTCCTTTTAAAAACAACGAACTGCTATGTTGTCGACGAACTGTTTTTGATGGGGAAAGGGATTGACATATTGTTTGATTTTAAACAGTAAAGGTTTTAAAGAAAGAACGAAAAACCTACGAATCGAGACGTTAACAGTCATTTCCTACTTCAACTTAATATCAGTCGATAGCAAGTTATATTTTACAGAGAAGTGTTAAATCAACGTAAACAGAGAAACAGTCATAGCACACGGGTTAAGCCATAAGCAATACGGTAAGAAAAGCCATATGGATCTAACCCACAGACCGTTGTTTACAATAACAACTCATTACTTACTTACTTATCTATAATAAGAATAACTGAGAGCAAAACAGCTGACTATATCATGTTCCAGGCGCAATGTCTGAACAGAATAATTGACTTACACAATCACTGATGTTATGTTTTGCATATAATTTGTTATAACTTATTTTCCGCTTATGGTTTGTGCGTGAGTCAGTTAGAAGAGGAAGCTAAATAACAACTGAGTGAGTTTTCCACATTCTTAATCACTTTTCCTTGCATTCGAAGGTACCAAGTACAACAATCAACACCCCAACAAAACGTCTATGGAAGGGAGGGCTGGGTAGGGGCTCACACGTTGGCCAGGCTAAGGGTTCAAAATTTATTTGACTGTCTGACATGAAAATGTCGAAAGCTAGTAAGAATTCCTTTTCGATAAAATATGATAACATTGTAGAGCACCAACAGTCCTTCGTTCAAATCCACACTCAACGAAGTGCGATGTAGGTTCAGAACTCACAAACCCGTTCATCCTCTTACGGCCACCTCGGCAACGTCAATCGTGTCTCATAGATATGAGACACACTACAACTCCAACCTCGCATTTCCTTGAAATCGACCAGCCCAAAGCTTAAGGCTACGTTCAGACAGCAAAGGACGAATCTTTGACCGGAGGAAAATTCGTACGTTTGGGTGTTCTGTTCACGGAACCACGTTCACCCAAGAGAGAATGAACCTCATTCTCTCTTGGTTTACCGTAAAAAAAATTAGACGGTCGAAAATTGGTCCGCGCGAGTGCTATGCGAACATAGCCTTAATGGTGTTAGTGGGTCATTCACTTTTAAAAACTTGACGTACATGTATGGTGTAAGACTGATTCATAGTACCACCTGCTGGGAGACCAAGCGGTTCAAAATAACTTAGTAAAATAAAATTACATAGACTTTGGGCTCTGTCATTAAAACAAAGTCTAAGTTAGAGCTTAGCTTAAAAAATCAGCGGCCCCAACACGTTTCTAATTGGATGACTTCAAGTACATCTTTTTAATTTCAATTCATTTCATTTTTTAATGTTGACAGAAAACAATCTTGAGATATCAAGATAGGCAAAATTGAACTGAACAGCTGAGAATGCGGTTTTGTTTTGTTCTATATTTTATTAGTTACCAACGCCTAACATTTTGAATATAAAAGTACACTTTTCATTACAAAAAAAAAACATGTTTTTTTTTTTCGGTTTTTCTATTCAACTTTAGGCTAATAAAAAGTCAACGAAATCCCTTTAAGAATAAGAGCACTTTCTAGCCGCTTTTTTGGAATTTTTTTAGGCATTAAGTCCGGAAAAAACACACTGATGACTTGTGAATTATTTATCACAAATTCGTTTTCAAACGGCTATTTATTTCATCTGGCCAGCTAAAGAAAGTTGCATCTGTTTAATTATTAAACTCATCAAAGATTTTCATGGTATATTTTTGTTAAAAAAAAAGGCTTAAAAGGATTTATAGACAGCTCAGCGCTTCAAAGACACAAAGACCAAGAAAACTAGGTTAATAAAACGTCAACGAAATCCTTTTTAAAAATATAAGCACTTTCTAGCCGCTTTTTTAAAACTGATTTAAGCTTTCTGAGTCCGGAAAAAACACAAACTGATGACTTGTGAATCATTTATTACAAATTCATTTTGAAATGGGTATTTATTTCATCTGGCCAGCAAAGAGAATTGCATCTGTTTAATTATTAACCTCGTTAAAGAATCTCGTGGTATGTTTTTGTTAAAAAAAAGGCTTAACAGAATTTAAGACAGTCGGGCGCTTCAAAGACACAGAGACCAATACTAGGACGCACTGTGGCCATTAAGATTTTTCTTTAAATTTGAGATTTGGTGGAAGGATTTAATCAAGAGAAGTATATTTAGCAACACTTCACAAAACTCATCAAGGTAAAAGTCGAAATACCAAGCGCTAACCGTAGACATATCATTATTTGTTAATTCGACAAAGTGAAAGAAATTTCGCAATTGTTATAAAGGTAAGCCATATTCTCTATCATAGCATGCAGGATGCTAACCAAACTAACGTTATTTAATGAAAGAGACATTTGACAGGCTCAGGAAGAACTGATAAGGATGTTACTAGTTAAGTGTCCCCAAGTCGAACTGGAGACACTTAATTCCAGACGGAACTGAAATTTAGGCATGCTGGTTTTTGAGGAGGGAAACCGACTGGAAGACGATGGCTACTGATTTTCATATTTAGTTGATTTAAAGGTTATAAGCCGAAACTACTGACAAAAATTAATATCAGAGGGTCACTTAATTCTAAAAATTTTGATGCAATGCGCAAAACATTTATGTCTGATTCTCTCACAACCTGCCTAGGAAACTGTATATAGTATCAAAGTAAGGTTTACATTGCAAAAACATTACTTGTTTAAATTTCAGTTTAGCTTTAAGCTAACGAAAAGTGGACTAACCTATCGTTACTGTTCGTACAACCCCGAATAGCAAAACCAAACAAATCCATCATGAACGAGCAATATATTTCGTATTTATAAGGCTGCATTCATTATGTATACCACAGGAGGGGACTGGGCATAGGAGTTTCAGGGAGATCTGAAAACTTTTCTCCAATAAAAAAAGGGAGCGGGGGGCGGGGGTAAGAAATCACTTCTGAAGGCCGGAAGGAGGATGCCATTTTTCGTTACATGCTACACGAAAAATTAAGTCAGGAGCCGGCTGTGAAGTGAAGTTCCTTCTTTCCTAGTTCAATGAAGGATGTTTTCATTACTGTACTAATGGCCTTTACTTTTGTGAAGTAACCAGCTCAATCTATATTATCATTACCACCTTCACCTTTGTTCTGCTTTCATTAATAACTTCACGGATTGTTTCCATTCCCATTATCATCATCATCATCATCATCATTATCATCATCATCATCATCATCATCATTATCGTCATCATCATCATTAGGGAGTTTTAGCAACGATGACGGTGACGGCAACGAGAACGTCAAAAAGGCGATAGGTTTATTGAGCAAAACATCAAGTTTGCACGTGCATCACGCTTTTTTGTACATTTCTTTGCCGTTACTGCACGACTACGACGTGAAAATACCTAATTTCACGTTTTATGGAGGATGTAAACAAGCGACGACGAAATTTTCTTTCTCTTTCTAAACTTGAGTGCAGTCCCCAAGAAATCAACTCCACGGAAATTTGTGGTGAAAAACAAACAAACAAACAAAAGAGAAAAACTTTAAGAGAATTTTAGAATGCGGTGGTCAATTTCTTTCTTTCTTTTCGTAATAATCTCATACGATTGAAAATGCATCGAACAAAAAGTACAATGAACGTGCAAATGAGTTTATTATGAGTATTCACTCAGATGAAAATGACCCTACCATGGCAAGTAAAAGATTTATTGAACAGGTTTTAAAGCCACATAATATAATAAACACGTCAGGAATAACGCACACCACAGTTGCTACACACTGTACTTTTCGGTAGATCATATTACATTCGCGTGGGAATACAGCTTTTATAACTTATTAACATAGTATGTCGGGAATTTCTTTTACGATTATACGCGCTCCGGCGTTTGTATGATGGCACGGTCTGAGACAAAAAGACTTGGAAAATACGGCCAAACCACCTTTAACAGAGAGAGAGAGCAATCAGATCGCTCTTACACTCATTTTATTAAGACCTAAGAACTGTTTGAAGTTTGACATCTTCGGGACTAAGAGACCTGCCCGCATAATAGAGAGGTGTTTTTATTGTGGAGGTAGGGATTGTAAGAACTTGATATCTTTGGGACCAAAAGAACTGTCCGTATTGATATCAAAAGGGCCACCCATAATAGCTGTAATAGGGAAGTCTCCGTGTTTTAGGGGTAATAGGGATAGTATTAAGTTTGGTACCTTCGCAACCAAGGAAACTGTCGGTAACATAGAGGTGCCCATGACAAGAACAACGCCGTAGAAACCAATGAGCAGTCTGAGCCTTGATTACCCTATAGTCCTAAGAAATACGCCAAATAAACGATAATCGGGATTAAAACAAGTAATTGCCCTAGACGGTGCTAATAGGGTCTGAATGAAAAAGAAACGTCTTCGAAAAGCCAAGCGGTGTATAAAGAGGTTTTTGTTTCTTCTATCCTTTTCAATTTTTTTCTGATTAGTTCTTTGCGCTTTCCTTTGTAATCAATGATAATTAATAAACCGAAAGAGGTCTTTGTGACGTAATTCTATTACACCGCTATGATTTCTTTACATGTACGTGTACAACGCAGAGAAGCTAAATTATGAGGTCAAAATTTCAGCTTTTAATTAAAAATAACAAAAAAAGCGGCATTGTGGCGACAGATAAGGCAATTAACCGAGAGAATTAATCAAGCCGGGGCGCCATAAACGGGATCCAGAAGGCACAAATGAATTTATTTTTTTGCCGGTAGTCTTGTTGGCATAGGTACGTACATCTCAATATCTTCCGAATATTATCAGGTCAGTAAAAATATAAATTAGGCGATATAAGCAGAACCATGTCCTTTATCGTGGCGGAAACAACAGGCAACACAGAAACCTCATGAACATTACCGCGCATGCATTATTACGAATACCTGGTTTAGTTGAAATGTTAGTACATGTATTGGAGACGTAACATTTCAGCCAAAGCTGGAAATTGCTGCCGTCAAATGCAAATACCAAGAACTTAAAAATTTGTCGTTCACTGGCTTATGATATTTGCTTTCAGATATATATGGCTGAAATTTAAGGGCTTTCAAGAATTTTGAAATTCGGAGTCTAGATTCTAAAGCTCGAAAGAAGGTGGGACACCTCATTAACATTAAAAAGCGTAGTATTCGTAAGGAAGAAGAAAAGCTAATTTAGTACGAAATTAAGGGTCCCCAAGGGTAATCTCTCTTATGGCCCATACGGGGAGGTTCCGCCCAAGAGGGGAAATTTTTCTTAAGCTTCGGGCTGAGCATGAAAGGGAATGGGGAAACGAGTCATTTCAGCCTGTAGAAACAAACAAATGCGTTTTATTGCTGTGAAAAAGTCGAGAAAACGTTCTGGTTTTGTGATCTCATATTGCGTAATCTTGGTAATCCTCAAAATGGCCGTAAACATAAAGAATTTGTAAGGGAATTCAGGTATATAGATTCAAGAAGATAAATACTCGCAGCAATTCTAAAATACACTTTACCTTATTCACTTGGTTTGTTTTTGCTTACTGTTTCGTGATTTTCCCGATCTGTTGTGACTTAATCGATTTCCTTTACCCTCGGGGGTATATCTTCTTCTTTACAATATATAGGTGAAACTAAGCGACGTCTCAAGGACAGATTTAACGAACACAGACGTGCAGTCGACAAAACTAACATTAAATCTAAACCCACTACTGTTTCTGAACACTTTGTCCCTCACTCTAACCATTCTCATACTGACATGCAGTTAATCCCACTAGAGAAAATTCATTCTTCACGTGACTCAGTTCGTAAGGCCAGGGAGTCGCATTTGATAGATAAGGCCATGACTCTTGAACCTCATGGCCTAAACCGCCGTGACGAATAATTGTAATCCATATCCTTAGTATTTTTCCTCTCCAGTTTTTATGTTGTACGTCATTTCCGCCTCTCCCTTTTATTGCGACATTCTCCATCTATATAATATTGTGATTGCTACATAAGTTCAGTAACATCTGTAAACCTGAAGAAGGCTGGTATGGCCAGCCGAAATATTGTTATAAAAAACAATACACGTTGTTTTAAATCGCGTTGCTGTAGTCTTCGGACTTCTCGTTCTTGTTCTTTATATTTTGGCTGATTTGATCTCTTCTCTAGAGATCCAACGTTTACAACTAGCAGGATCTTCGTCCACGGTTTTTGCAGTTAATTTAATCCGTATATCTTCTTGAATCTATTACCTGAATTCCCATATAAATCCGTTATGTTTACGGTCATTTTGAGGATTACGCAATGAGACCTCGCGTATTACATACTGAGTTTGGGCCGCCTGTGGTATAACAAAACTGTAGGAGCAAAGAACGAGGAACAAGAGTCAAATGCCACGCGAAAAATGGCGCGAGTAAAAGAGCGGCCAAAACCGAAAATCTCGTTCCTCGGTCTTTGTTAGACTTTCAAAAAAGTCCTTCGTCGGATTTCATATGGCGTACGATAATCTGGAGGACCAATGCGTATAAGCATTTATTTTTGTGGGTGGCGACTTTTTGTGTTTTGCAGGAACCAATTTTTGCGATTAGGACAGATTGGTTTTTCTTGCTGGAAATTAATTTTTGCGATTTGCAAAACGTACCCAGCACCCAGCATTGACAATATTTTCGTTTTTATTAAATATGTGCAATAGAAATATATAAATTCAAACAATAGAGCAGTATTTCGTTGTACACCGTTTTGTTCCTGAAAGAAAGAGACAAGTTGTGATTGAACAGACACGATTTCTTAGTACTGTATTTTTGTGTGTCGAATTTAAGTTAGAGAATATTTACTCTGGAGTAAATTTTTGCGGGAAAAATCTTTGCAGTAATTTTTATTTGAGGGAACTTATTTTTGTGGATCGCTGGAAAAACCGCAAAAATTAGAACCCGCAAAAATTTCGTGCCACACGGTATGTACAAAAAAGAGCAAAAACTTTTCGGTCTATGCTCATTAGATTAAAAAAAAAACCTTTCGTTACATTTGAACTACACTAACAACAACGTACTGATTATTGGTTCATTGTTATCGTTTTTTACTCAGTAGTACACAATAGACTGCCTATTGACACCCGTAAATATCGGCTGCTTCTATTTATGGACAAAAGAACAATAAGCAACAAATTAACTGTACATTAATACATTAAACTAGTCAAACATGAAGGCAGTCGTGATTGGCCCATTAGATAATGGCGACGAATTAACTTCCACTTAAAAGTTAATATTTTAATTACAAACGCCCAACATAAAAGACCATGCAATTAGCCCTGGAATCCAGACAAAGGTTTCCGTGAAGTAAATCCAGTTTTTGTTTGTCTCTTAAAACGTTTTTCTTCATAGGTGCGTTAAAGTACACAGTTTGATAGCTTTTTTTCGACCAGACAGAGGAGATTGAGAAGGCATGGAGCAACAACGATCATTGGTTTGGAACAGCACAAACAACAATTCTTCGCCCAGCGACCAAATGGACATGTTTCAATCCGAATTGAGCGCCTCTATGATAGCAATTTATGTTACCCTCAGTACACTGGGCCTCTTTATAATCATTATTAACGCCTTGGTCATTTATCTCGTCATCACCCGGGACTACCTGAAGACTGTAACTAATTTGTGTTTGGCAAGTCTGGCCGTGTCTGATATGTTCTCTGGATTGTACGCCATCCCACTCATCATAGCCTGTAGCACTCATATGAGCGTAAATATCTGCATTGCCATGGACTTGGGTCAGAGATTTCTATCGGTATCGACTGTGTTGCATCTGTTGCTGATAACTATGGAAAGATATTCCACGATCGTGCTTTCGGTGATGCGTACCACCTCTGTGATGAACAAGAAAACCTGCTTGGCAATTTTACTCGCGTTGTGGATGTTATCGCTTTTTGTCTCGCTTATTCAGCTATCAATTCTGGACCCAGACGCCCCGAAACCAAGTAGAGACGAACTCATCTACGACTTTATTTGTCTTGGGTTGTTAGCAGTACTTCCACTCGTTGTAATGGCGGTGGCGTATCTTCATATTTTCTACACGCTTCGAAAACACGTCCAGGCAATAAAGCGGGACGTGTCGCATCTTTCTTCAAAGTGCATGGCGCGCAACGCAAGGAAGGAAAGAAAAGCGCTTCTTATTTATGGCGCCATGATTTGCGTCTTTGTTCTGTCATGGTTTAACTATTTCTTCGCCTCGCTACAAGAAGATCTAGGAAACCGAACGGGGATTCCTTTCTGGGCTGACGTGATTTTGTTATTTTTGAGGTTCAGTACTAATCTTCTTAACCCGCTATTGTACACTTTTCTCAAACGGGACTTTAGACGAGCAACAAAATCAATCCAGTTCTTTGGTTTGAGAAAAAAGTACAATCGCAGGACAACGTCGTTTTCGAGTTCATTTTCGACCAGACGGACTAACCTGTCCTCCGTTTCCTCCGGCGAATCACAAGTGTAACGCAACCACCAGCGTTCAAGTCACTGATGTCACGCAGTAAACCCGGAAGGGGGGGGGGAGGGTGGTGGTACTTGGGTTAATTTTTGCTAGGTGTGTGCCGCTGGCCTCTCAGAGCCCTTACCCCATTTTAGTCTATTCTTTGGCCAATTATAGACCTTCACTTTTGGGCAAATGTAATTTTCGCGATTCCAGCTTAGTCACTTTCTATTTATGTATCTACCTTGGCAATCCGTTTAAATAGATCATCCTAAAATGAATTGACCCATTTTTTAGATTTACACATTCTGGTACGTTTGATAACCGTAAATATGAAGAACTTTCTTATCCCAAAAATCCGAAAATGTGCGACCCCATTCTAGTAACTCTGTTGAAAATGCTACCCCATTATAACTTCACTCCAGTTTTGAAAATGCGACCCCATCCAGCAGCACTTCCCTATAACCCTCTTATAAGGAAGTACCCCCGGGGGGGGACAGTCTCACGAAAGTGAAAGAGAAGTAAGAAGAGAGATTTCATTAAGCAAATTTCATTGAAGTTTCTGTGATTTTTTAAATTCACTACAGACCACAAAAATGTACCAAGTGCAGGTCAAACCTCTCCCAGAATGGAAGAGAGTCAGGTTGTCATAGCTTATTATACATGCTATGATATACATGTCCTTGATGATGCTAATTTTATTAACTAAATTGGAACAGCCTTATTTAGCTGGAATAATAATTATTCGTCACTAGAAATTAGAAAATTGCCTTGTGAGGCAGTCTCTGACCTGTGGTGTCATTTTTTCTGTGTTTTCGGGACAGCTGTTAGCCTGTGCCAGGCTCTCAGATAGGAGGGATGTTGCAAAAACAGATAATAGGGATGTCATGAAAACAAGGTCAAGGGAAATACAGGACATGTGTGATCTGGGGCCTGTTTCTCGAAAGTTTGAACAGTACCTTTTCGGACCCGGAAAGCTGTTTTGTGTTTGTTGTGTCTGCATTCAAGAGCAAAGTTTCAATAATTTTGAGAATAATACAATGAAACTATCAGTTAGTGAAGCAAAATTGACTGTTTCATGGGCCAGGAACTGTGCTACTATTCAACTGGACAGACAGGCAGACAAGCAGACAGCTTAGGAAATTTTATCAATTACATGATCTTGGTAAAAAATGTACCAGAAGATAATTTAAAATAAATGAATGTTGGTGATAAAATTAACTACTATTAAACTACTATTAAGTAAGATCATCAATAAAAAAGAAATTAAAAATAACACCATCGGCTAATTTGCAACTTGATTAATATAGAATAAAGTAAAAAGATCACCTCTTGCCAGAGTTATTGCCATAGACACAGGGTAAAAGGAGCAAGATCCACAGGGAGCCCAAGCAGCCAGAGAAGAAGCATTGCAACCAAGAGAGATTATGGTGTTGCAACTCATCTCTGGGTAGAGTGATCCTCAAAATTGCACAACAGTGAGTAGTCATCCTGTCATTCACACTTGCCCAGAGCTGGTGAAAAGATATTTTGAAAGGATTACTGTGGAAGTTTAATTTATCTTGGAGAAAAGGGAGTTCTATGAATAATGACAGGAGCCAAAAACCTGGATAGTGCAACTCCCATACTTATGTAGCCTATGCAATGGCATTTGCACAGAGCATATTTTTAGCATCATTTTGGAAATATTTTTTCCCACAAAAATGAAAGCACTGTTCCTTACATGTGAGCATCCATAGAATGATAATCCCAAAAAGGCAAAGTAAATGCATACAAAATTCAATATCACAACTACTATTTTTGTCTCTGATGTTTGCTAACTGATTTGTAAGACTTATTTTATAGTCAAAAGTTACAGGAAAATTGATCTAAAAAAATATACTGGTCTGTGAAAACGCTGTTGCAGTTGCTCACTCCAGCTTATGGGATCCTGATAATTGGGAGGCCGGAGCAATGACTAACAGATTCGTTTTTTCAAATCAATATAGAATCTATGAGGGTACACTTGAGAAATTAACATAGCTGCAGGCAAGTGGGTCTGCACAGTTTTCTTTTTTTGTTAATTTTTAATGGGCTGAAGAGCACTCAGGGATTGCATCTCTACCAAAAATCAGAAAGCAATATTTTGAACCAATCGATATACTACTGACAAAACATAGCATTGACAGATCCTCCATAATTCTTAATTTCTAGCCACATGAACCGAAACATCTCTCAGAAGCACAAACAGTGAAATCAATAAGGCACAGCTGGTCAAGATATAAGGTAAAGAAATGGGTCGTTAAGCAGCCAACAATGTATGTACCACAAAAGTTCCTAATGGTGTCCTAGGCAAGAAATCACTGTATGGCTGAATCTGTGGGTAGAAAGATAAAGCAAATCCCATGTTCTGATTAGCTACCTGAGGAGGCAAGATGGACCTATCTTGTCTTCTTGGGATTTCCCATTTTGGGAAAAAAATTGGCTTTTTTGCCATAAAATGAATGCTTATTGACCCAGACTGAGGTCAAGTGGATTGCTGAATATTGGCCCAGTTCTTTTTTCATATTTTAATGTCATTGACTTTGACTTTGTGTTGGTCCATAAAAAGAAAAGAGAAGAATTAACTTGGCCAATATAAAGCTTGATATTGACCTCTCACTTGGTTAATAATGCATATTTACTATTCATGTCATGCTTGGATTCAAAACCCTCTTAATGTACCACCACCTATTCTATTAACTGTCAATTAACATCACTGTGAGTAGGCACAAACTTGGTTAACCTACAAACCTGGGCTGGATTGCCTTGTTTAATACCAGACAATGATACCCTTTGTATTTACTTTATGTAAATGAGTTGTTCCAATCTTTTCTCTCTGCCTGGTCATGTGTAAATTAGTGACTACCGGGGACAAATTCTGTAAAAAGCGCCAAACAGACATATCCAGACAGGGGCAGGGGCGGTGGTGCTCCAGATTTCAAGTGACAGAGATGGTCAAAGGAATTTGGGGGGGGTGGGGGGGTTGAAACTTTCAATTCCAGGACTTTTTGGGGTAGGAAAATTCAGCAAGTATTTTTCTGGGTGGCTAGATTAGATTTAAGTAGGGATTTCTTTGGCTACTCAGAATAATCTAAAGATTTGTGGAAGTGCCTGCATAGTTCTGTGATTAAAGGTCAACCAAACTTGTTTTCCTCAAGAGCTGTAGATTTTTAAGGCTCAGAAGTTCGGCATGGGATTTTTTGGGGGTTAATTTTTGGTCCAACGCCCAGAAGTTCGAAGCCCGATAAGCCCTTAACCCAGAGTTTACTTTAACCCTGGTTTCTTTTTCTTGTGTTCAAAAGCATTTTCTCGGGATAATTTTCTCTGTTATTTTAAGAGCTTCCAATCATCAACTTGTAGACAAAAACAATTAAAACTGAAATGGTTTTTAAGCTTTCAAATCTTAATTCAAATCTCGCACTAACCCTGGGTTATCTTAACCCAGCTTTTAACAACTCGGCCCTGGGATTTTTTGGGGTTTTGATTTTTAGCCCCATTTGGTCATCCCTGTCATTTGAAATCCAGAGTTACCACCATGGGCCCAGAAATGCACCCTTGAGTTTAACAAGGACAAATAAACAGTAACTGAGTGTACTTATCTCTAGAAAGCCTGAAAAGGCCTTGACTGTAGGGTATAAACTGCACATAAAAAGTTCTGTATAAATGCTTTACTAAAGTTTCTTGTTTGGTTAAGTTTGTGAGCACTTAATTTAAAACCGTTTAGCTCAAGGGGATGATTATTTACAGTTTGAAGAATTTTTTATTTGCACAGGCAGGTACAGCGGCTCAGCTGTTAATGGATAAGTAAGGAATTTTAAAATGCAAAATGCCTTCCCTGGGGGTAGTACGGACACTTGTAATATCATGTAATATTGTAAACGATCAAAGATGTATGTTAACATCATCGGCTTACAAAAGCTTATGAAACCACTACTGTTCGCTTATAGTGCATATATACTCACCCATTATAACTTTAAGCACCTCAACAAGACAAACAAAGCATCACGATGAACCCAACTGTGACAACTACAAGCAAAAGACGGGACATGCGCTAACGTAGTTCCCAGGTCCTCGCGAGGACCGCCTTTGAAAAATGAGCCCGCGCTTCCCTTCCTTTCTTGGTTTGCTGCTTGATTAATTAATTAAGTTATTTATTCATTTTTAGCAATTATCGGTTTAGTCAAGAATAATGCAGATCGATCCAGGCGGATCCTCATATTTCTTTAGATCATAGGAAAGCCGAATCCAATTACTCACATAACAATTTTTACGTGAAAACTTGCTCACCTTTTTTCATCGAGGGTGTGAATGAGGTTAACCGACTAGCAACAAACCGGGCGAAAAAAATAACTGACTACCGACAAAACGAGAAAAATAGTACCGACAACGAACGGGGAAAATATTAACCGACAACCGACATGGTCCAAAATTGCAGGGATTTTTTAACTCAGAGTAAATCGAGTTTTTTAATTACTCATTTCATCAAAAGTATGCAGGTGTGAAGGTAAATCATTTTAAATCCCAATTTGGTTATTTATAGAATTTCCTGTCATCAAACTGCTTGTGTTAAATTGTTATAAAATAGTGTAGGTTCGATTTTCGCTTTTTTCCTGGCATGTCAGTAGAGGACTGCCTATTTCGTGCCAGCAACTCAAGCTCATTTCAGACCGATGGTGCATGCGCCTTTGTTTCTCCTCCTTTTCGGAGAAAATCCAGGAAAGCGAGCGCTCATTACCCAGGAAACAGACTTCAGTGACCAAAGTTCATCTCAAACGCTAGATTGGGCCTTTCCTCTTCGACCACTTATTTCTCTTGATTACTTCGCTGGTCTGTGAAGTGGGAAGAACTGGCCAAAGACTTCTCAAAGTGGCGTAAACGATCGCGCAGCTCAAGCAAAACAGACTTTAGATAAGGTTCCATTGTAATTAAATACTTAATCTACGCGGAATGAAGAAGTGTTACCCTCGTATAGAGTTTAAACTGTGTGCATTGAATAAAGAATATTAATAATTAACTTGTTTTTTCAATCATTAACCTAGAGTTACCGACAAAGTAATAAAACTTTAACCGACAACCGACATGTGGACCCCCCATTCAGATCCAGTAATCGGCTCCTGTCCCAGCAATAAGAAAGCCTTTATTAAAGGGGAATTAATGAGGTATGATAGAAACAGTTCTTCCTTTAAATCTTTTTCGGAGACTAGGGATAGATTCTGGAAGCGACTACGGTTGAGAGGGTATCCGTTTGCATTTTTGCTACCACTATTTCGCGAAATACGATACAGCGACAGAAAGAAGTGGCTTTTGCAGAAAGCTAAGAATAGGTCTCAGCGGGCTACTGTATTCAAGACTACTTTTAATTGCAGTCACGCACGTATTAGGAATGTAATCAACAGGATTATGCCAGAAATAGACTGTACCGTATGTTACAAAGCTACTGTAACATTAGCTAATCTTTGTAAGTAAGTTTTTTGGGGGCCACGGTTTTAGCTAAAACCGTGGCCCCAAAGTATTCTTACCCCTCGGTAAAAAATTTCACAGCTGCGCCTGTTCCTTTTCGTAAATCCGGCCAAACCTTCAATGTTTGCGACCATCATTATTTTTAGTCATATTATGGCTTAAATACAGGCGTTTAGTATTTGATTGTAAATCTCCCTGAAGAAGTCTACGTCAGTTCGACGAAACGCGTAGGAGAATAAACAAGTTTTACAGCAACAGTTCGCAGAGTGCTGCTCACTAGTTTAGTTTTAAAAAAAAAAAATTTTTTTAAATTCTCCCATTTTTCCCGCCGCCACCGCCCCCTTTCCCAAGTCGTGCGCGTCTTATTTTCGCTTTGCTCGTTTTAATACGTTCCCACTATACTATCTGAGAGCCTGGCACAGGCTAATTATTTGCTGGTTTATTCATTCTGCCTTAGAAGCGTCGAAAGGGGGATGGGGAGGTAGGGAAAAAGGGAGGAGGATTTGGGAGAGAGGGGAAGGGACGTTATTTAGTTTTATATGGATCGTATCCGCCCACTCGCGGTATGTTTTGTCTCGACTTTAATCGACCTCTGAAATTAGACCCCCTTTTAGGAAAAAAAATTTAAATCTCTGAAGATACCAAGAGCAACGCAGGCAAGGTAGCAGTTTGAAGGTAACAATCAAAGTCAATGCCTCAACAATCACAGTCAAGTCGCCGATGCCTCACGTCACAATCAAAGTAAGCCAAAATAAAGCGCATCGATAACTAGCTTACCAGAATTAAGAATTAAGAGGGTTTTTTGCCATCTCACAGGCCTCTAACCTTCGCTTTTCATGAACCTGTTCTACACATGGCTTGCTAACCGGTTGTGATAGCTTCCTCGTCGAGTTTCTTATTTTGTATCTAGCCTTCTTTAAAACTACTTTTGCTACTTTATGAGGACTTTCGGTCATACTCTTTTTTGTTACCTTCAAAACCTTCGTTTCTCCATGATGATTTTCTCACCCAACATTCGGATTTTTCCAGCTTTTTAGCAGTTTCTTCAACTGATAAGCTGGTAAATCGAAACATGCATGCTTTTTAAATGCTCTCACGTAGCTGAACGTTTTTTGTCTTACGGGGGGTTTATCTTTCATGATCACAAAAAACAAAGTGATGAGTTCGAGTCAGACTATTGAAAAATGCAAAAAAAGTGTGGCGGAAAATATACTCGCGCCCACGCACCTTTCAGACCTTTGGCGCGGAAGTACACAAATCGAATATTCAAATATTCATATAGTCAAAAGATGGCACAATAGTGAGTTTAACGATTTGACGCCGTGATTTCCTTACCAAACTCCAATCGTACCGCATTACAGACTTATAAAGTAGAGGAACGAACTTTTGGGACACTCTGTTGATTGCTGGCATGCTCACTGGAACTGATAATACCATTTCCAATTTGGATTTGGTTTAGCTTAAGTTTATTGCGCAGCATCCAGTTGCCAATACCCTTAACACATAGCTCGACTTTCTTCTCAGAGTTCCTGAGATAGATGGTTAGGACAGTTAGTGCTAAACTACGGATGTACAGCTGCAGACAGCTGTGTATCATGGGTCTATCATCTGCATACAGCTGAAATGGTATATATACGTATGCTATGCTTTCTGGCTATATCACGCACAGGAAATGTAGGTGTAAAGTAAGAGAGGTTATCCTACCCTGTGTAAACCGAATACAGTAAAGGACGAATTACCCGTAGTACTACGTGCTTCCGGCATTGACGATTCAATATCATTAATAGAAATAAACTGCTTTAATTACGTGACTCAAGACAAAAACGGAACCAATTAAGAGCAGTGTCTCTAACGCCAAAACGATTAGCCAGTCTTGATAACAAAATCGTGTGATCGTCAAATACAGCTGATATATCAGGCAATAGCAGAATAACAGATTCGTTGTCGTCCTGCTGATCTCCACTCGTCCCCATTTCTTTCATTCCGGCACAATCAAAACAACGATCCAAAGTCATTTATGGCGCGAGATACAATCGATAAGTTGTAAGCTTCAGTAAATGTTTTAAAAATAATTTGTACTACAACCCAAACCTCTAGACAATACCAGTTATTAATTAAATACTATAACATCTATGATATATGGACCCGCATCGTCTACGGTCTCTACGTCATCTACTTCAGCTCTGCTATTTCAGGGTTGTGCACACTTTTTCCTATTATTTCATCTACGATAAAACTATGAGTATTGGCTCCTTTATTCTGGCATGTTTTGCTTATTCTTTTCAGCTGTCTTTTTTTAATAAGCATAGCAAGGCCCCGTTCAGACGCTGAACTTTTCATGAGCCGGAACCTATCAATCGAATTAAGGCCGACCCAAATTATTTAGACCGGCTGGATTGATTCAGACGCCGATCTTAAATGCAGCTGAACTAAGTTCAAAATGAGGAAAATGCTCATTTCGATCAAACTGCCTACGAAATACGACGTTATGATAATTTATGCTTTAGGTTCGGTACATGAAACGCTTGCCGGCGTCTGAATCAAAGCCGTTCCAAAGTCGCCCCAGAGGCGAAATTCCCGGCTGGGCTAGCGGAAAAGAACGGCTGAGCCGTTCCAAATTGAAACAGGCGTTCTTAATTGATTCAGACGTCGAACTTTTCATGAACTTAATTCAATGTATTAGGTTCCGCTCATGAAAAGTTTCTGAACCGGGCCTAATTTGATTAATTTATTTGGTTTCACCTTCCTGCGCATACCAAGTCGAAACGTCTGCAAGCTGAACAGGTAAACTGCTCGAGGCTTCAAGATAGTGGGTAAAGCGGCACTGCTCTCCCACATTTTTCGTTTGTCTGCACTGACCGAGAGCCTGGGACAGGCTACTGAAGACTAGTGGCAATGCTTCCAACAGGAAGCGTTTCAATGGAATGTCTCGCCAAACCTGGAATTGGGCTAAAGACCGTGACAATTCGGTTATGAGTCAGTAAATATAAAATTTACAGTAAGTGTTTCTTTTTTTCTTTTTTTTTTTTTTGCATATGAACACTTTCCTGAATTCAAAAATGTCATGATCATGCACGATCAATCGCTCTTTCAGGCACAATTGATTTGCACGAAGGACTAAGGTCAACCCCGAGGTAGGAACCTTCGACAAGGCGGGAATTTTCTAATGCAGAACTGCACAGCAAAAAAAAAATTCTGAAAATATCAAGCGTTTAAAATGTGTACAAATTTTACGGATGAAAAAATTTGGATGATGTAATCCTTGGTGGAAAGACAATGTACGTGCCCTCCTTAGGCTACCTTTGCTCAGTATTTGATCAGTATGCTATCAAAACGTGATCAAAACAACCAGAGAGGGGGCTTAAAAAACAGGAAGATGTTCTTCAGACTAGCACCCCACAATTGAAGAGAATTTTCTTGGCTACAGATTGCTTGACCTCTATGTACCCATAAATAGAAGTAATTGTTGAAATACGGAAACGAATTTTTACTGACTAAGATATTTTTAAACTGCAAGACGTGATCGAGGCACATTGGACACACTTCAATGGAGAGATGATCATTCTTTTGTTGTTAAATTGGAACACTCAAAAATAAACAGATAATATATTTCCAAATTAAATTTGATTTCTTTTTCTAGTAACGTGCATGCGTTCCCTCGTAGTAAACGTAACTGATGTCTTGGCAATTGTCTTTCAAAGCTAAACCCTGGAATGACTTGTTTCAGTTGTCCAAAACACGGAAGCTAAGATGCCCAAGTTAGACATTGCTTAGTCTGACTCAGTTTAGATTCTCGGTCATGACAAAAGTGCGCTAGGAATGTCTCGTGATATTCTCTCCATGGTGCAAGTCACGTATGACGAGAATGCGTTGGTGCAGTTACCTGTAACACCGCCCGGGTAGATTTGTTCAGATGCATCGTAAATTTTCCTCGCCTGTCCAATCCGCGGCAGAGATGCACATCGTTCGTGTTTCGCGTGAACGCGACATTTTTTCGATAAGAGACTGAAAAGGAGATAAGCGTACCTATCATAGGATAATGTCAAGTGAGGGTATTATATTGCTCACGCCATCAGTTCGCGTGATCATTCGTGACCGAAATAAACTGTTGGTATCGGAAGATCGCAATGGTGGTGGGGCGGGGGGGGGGGGAGTGAGGGAGGGGGTTTGTGGTTTGCAGCTTTTCAAGCAAGTTAGGAGAGAAAGAGGGCGCTTTCCATTAAGGTAAAAAATCCGGAAATTTCAGTGGGAACAAAAGTGGATTTTCCGATAGGTAAAAAGTTGTTCCATTTGATCGTAAACCCAGGAACGGCGCTGAGCCCGTTACCCGATGGGACACTAAGATGGCTGCCGAGTTGGTAACAATTGAAACTTGTATAAAGTACTAGAAACGTGTAAATGGAACACGAAATTCCGTTCGGAAAGTTCCGACCGGGAAAACGGGCCCAACTTTTCAGATTTTCCATCTTTTCCGGGAATTTTCCAGTGGGACGAACGGACGAAACGTGTTCCATTTTCTACCGAACCGAAATTTCCGAAAATTTTGACTAAATGGAATTAAAGCGCCCAGAGTTTCAACCTGACCACTCATGATGTTTGGTCCACTGGGTAGTAAGAATTTTACTTAGAAAACTGTCTGGATATACATTTGAACCTGGAATGTATGTTAATTAAGAGTAACCAAATCTAGCGTAACGCCCGTTTCTAGAGCGACATTGCCAATCATAATAATATATGCTTTAGTAAATTACAGTTAAACCTATAAATATGCCTAGCATACTTCACTATATTCGAGCCCGAAGCAGTTTTTTTAATAGCGCGAGTTTCGTGAAACTGCCCGGGAGGCAGCGCACGCCGATTTGGCGATGAACCAGACCTTAGGCTATGCACACACTATATCGTATTTTGTATCGACACGAAAATCTGTCGGGTATAGTATGATTTACAGCAACAGCACAGTAATGGAACAAGTCGTTTACGCGCATCGACGATCGTGACGGACTGAGCGGTTGGCCGAGAGGGCTTGGTGAACTAAATCCCAGTCCTCACTCCGGAGTATTTCCTTCCGTCTCAGTGGATTCCATTCTTTGCTCACTTCCGCTACGGTCCGAATATCCCTGTTCACACTGCACCAAAGTGAGGTACAGAACCTACCCGATAAGTGATCGCATGATGCTCCACTTCAGAGATCGGGGCGGCACAGTTTCGCTTCGTTACAGAAATCGCACCCAAATAAACGTTCAAGCTGTTATGTGAGAACAGAAGCCCTATGCGGCATGGTTGTCGTGCCCGCACAAGAGCTTTTCGGTATTCTTGGTTTTCACCCCGGGGTTCAAAAGGGTTCTTCGTTTTGCGACACTGGACGCTTGAATTTCCAGGCTTTTGCGTGACGCGGCATTTAGCTGACGGCCAGGGAAGCTCTTATGTGGGTTAAAAACATTACCGATTTTGGGAAATTTTGCTATCTAAACATTCCTTGTCTGAGAATAAATATTACTTTAATCTTAATGAGTTCCTCAAGCGAAGAATTCACGCATTAGCAGGAAAACTCCAAAACAGATGTTTCTGTTGGTTTCCGGCGGCCATATTTGTACCCTTGTAAGGGACACAAACATGGCGTCACTACAAAGCTTTATAAATTTTGGTAAAACTTTTCCCGAATATCTCGCATATGAAATATTGCACAGACCTGATTCTTGTGTTCCTGAGTGAATATAAAGTAATAATTGATGAGGCCGGCGCTAGCGCTATATACAGTTTATCGGGCACATTTGATGAGTGTGACTAATGTTTTATAGACACGGGTATTAGTGAATCAATAGTTAAAGATTCAGTGACTCAATAATCCAAACTTTATTAACGTTATTCTACATTAAAACAGATTACGGGACACGTAATCACTGCAGAGCTGAAATTTTTGACGGTTGTCATGACTCAGTCATTCAAAAAATGATCTTAATCGTATTTGCTGTTTTCCAACAGGACAAGATTCATTAGGTAGGCAAATAAAGTCAAAATGTGCCCTCTATAAAGAGGTCAATGGAATGAGGACTGCAAACGCCTTTAATTCACGTACACTAACTGCAAATCAGTGGAGAAAAGTTTTTGATCCATTCACAAAGTTCGAAACTTTCTTTTGATTTTGTACGTTTGAGTTAAGGTAGAAGGCATACCGGCCCCACGGCCCCGATGACTACAATAATTGTGTCCCACTGTTTATCACCAAGGCGGAAGAATTTATAAGGGACATTTTCGGAGTTTGTCGGTTTTTGCTAGGTCACGTACTCAGATTTATGTTGTTCTTTTCCGCGTTGCTTGCCACGTAGCTGCCTGCCCCGTCACTTGGATTTCAAGACTGAAAATCGCTTAACATATTTTTTTATTATTATTTTTGCGGCAAAATGACTCACCGAAACTCAATGTTAGAAGTCTTTTTTAAATGCATTATCTCAATTTAGCATTTTATACTGAAGCCGGTTTAATATTGATAGGGCACCTGGTACCAGCCCAGACACCCAGTGTCTTTAAGTAAAAGTGCACTAAATAAATTAAAAAGCAGACAAGAAGGGACAAGGTAGGCTTTTAAGCCAACAACCGGTCATTGTATTAACTTAGATATCAAGGACTCGAACCATCGAAATACACATGATACACGGAAGTAAAAGGAAAGCAAACCGGTGACTGAGCAAAATAAGGAAGATAATCGTGACTGTCTAAGTAGGAATTGATTGGGCTCCTGCACTCTCCGCTGTGGCCGTGATTTTGCTATACATTGTAGCTAAAGATTTGCCTAGTACAGCTTGAAATCTACAGCCCTTAACTAACGGAAATAAACAAAATATCGTCTGAATGCTAGTTTTTAAAGTACAAAGTAACGTGATTGAGTCAAGCTTTGGTGAGCTTGGCTTTAAAATAATCAAACGTGACTCGAGACCCTCCAGACCTTTCCCTCCGTTATTTGAAAGAGAAAAATTACAGAAATCTTGTCCTTCTTTCCCAAATTTTACAACTTTATTTTTGAGTTATTATCTTTGGTCATCTTGATGACCACGGGTTAGTCTTTTTCTTCGCTACAGTGCACATGACCCGTGAAATTCACCAAAGAGTGAGATCATACTCCCATCTGAGCCTTTATCGGCGGTAACTTAACCCAACCACGAGAAAAACAGGAAGCTCAACACGAAAAATAAAATAAATCACCAGCTTTTGATATTAAAACTGTTTTAGTTTTTCGGACAAAAAATAGCAATAACCCATGTGTTGAAACACACGGCGATAGCAACCGTTTAGTTGTCACCACTCGGGACAAAAGACCGCGGAACGTTACTACTTCCGTTCTAGATGACTGGCTGCTTGCTAATGGCCTTGCTTTTGCGTCTACTTTTTTTTAAAAGGATAGAGAAGCAAGTAAACACAATAGTTTTGTAACAAAAGTTCATTCGACACGTTGGTTCAATTAACGACACCTGTCATGAGTTCAAAATATAGAGCGAGAAAATTGGTGCTTTCCGCTCCTAGATCTCGGGCAGATAAAAATAGACTGGCATATTAAAACAGCATCGCGGTTCAGATTTCTTGCTGATCACTCTATGTAGACTTTTATTTAATTTTTCAGCTCTGTTCAGGAATTAATTAGAGAAAGATATTAAGGAAAATATCAACTCTGTTGTGGAAGACCATAAACACATGACAACCGCAACGTGGGCTGTAATGAAATTCTGTCTCTGCACATGTAGACAAATAAAAGAGTTGAAATTCAGGGCAAGGCTTGGAATTAACCTCAATTGAAAGCTATTGAAAATCTTTGAATTTAGATGCGATCACATTAAATTAATTTGACAAGTCATTCAAAACTTTTTAAAAGAAATATATGAGTTAACCTACCTTACAGGTAGATCAACATAATACATTTTTGGTTTCTAAGGAAAAAAGATATTTTCTTCCTTTAGCGGAATGGAATATCAGACATTTATTGACAAGTCTCCAGTAGTGGCGTTGTTGAGTGGAAAAGCTGACACATGATTAAAAAAAAAGTGCCTTAAAGAGCACGTACTTTTGAAAAGTTCATTAGCCAATCAGAGTGTCCTTCCGTGTCCAAATAAAGTTAAAGTTGGTATATTAGTCTCACAATGAAGTGTTATCCGGTATTATTCAGCAGACCTTCACAGAGTTTACATCAGCTGTTTTTGCTGCTCGGAAACAACTTCACAAACTAAATGTCTCGGAACACTTTCTTCGTCACAACAAGAGAACATGTGGAGGGGGAAGAGGAGATTCCTTATGATTCTTGGTTAAAGTATCTCCTTTTGCAAGATTTTCCTCAAGACGAGTTTATACAACCAGGTAAATTTAAACAATGAAAAATACTTTTTAATTCGGTATTTGGAGTTAAGCTAACTTGAAGTTGGATAGCTTTTTCAAGAAACCGTAAAACTTTGGTAATTGATTGAAATTAGATCTTCTTTGGCTTAAAGAGCTCAAGCTGAAAAGAAATCCACTTATTCTCGGTGACTAGTTTCTTTCCGCAAACTCTCTTCGATACTTTTAGAAAATATTCGGGTTTTTATCGGATTATATTTGTACATTTTCCCGCTATTAAAAGAGAAGGTCACCTTTGACCGGTCAAAAATTGTATATCCTCCGCTTTGTCCGTTCCGACCTTCCATATTCTAAAGAGGATGGGATATCGACCCATCATCAATAGTCTCCCAGTTCTTAGTGGTATTGAGTACTTTCCGTTACAACTGAGTTATCTGAAACCATGCAGTAAACAGGAACATCTGTCAGTTGTGAATTGCATGTACTCAGTAAAGGCTGTCACCGCTTGCTATTGAGTAAAAGGCTTGCGTCAAGTTTCGGAATGGCTTGATATAACATCCTCTACTCGTCCTTAGTCGCCTTCCGCCCCTCCAATGTAAGGCGGAGGATGATGGCAGGGAGGAAGAGTCTCCCCGTTCCAATCACCTTCCACATGCACCTCTTTTGCTTATTAAAAAGCTGAGCCAAGTAAGAGACCCGTTGCGGACGTGATCCATAGACAGGTATGCACCCAGCCCACACCGATGACGACTCTTGAAATCAGTCAATTGTCATATTTGACCCCCTCCCCCCCCCCCCCCCCCCCTCCAAACCTTGCTGAACAGTTGTTACCTGGGGCTCTTGAAGGACTTTTAAAAGCCGATGGCTTGATTATTTGCGAACTAGCCATATTTGGCAAATGTATTTCGACTCCCACCATCCACGCCCTCTCGCCCTTTCTTTAGCTTCAAGCTCGATTCAAGCTTCAGAGAACCTACTAAAATTTAACACATAACACATGGAACCAGCAGGAGAATTGAAGGGGGCATTTTGGATTCGCAGTGAATGTACCCACTGAACAGTTTTCACCCCGGCTTTGTTTTGCAGAATCTGATCAATTTAGGGATTCAAAGGGTTTTATAGCTGTATTGAAAAAGCCTAAAATTGAAAACCTTGATCAGCATGAGCTGGACTGGGAAAGAGATGATCAGCATGAGCTGGACTGGGAAAGAGATTGGGATCGGCCAATGCTTAAGAAGGAGCTTGGAGCATGCGCAATGCCAACATGGGCTCCTGAAACGGAGAAATACCCCAGAACGTACGCTGCTACCACAGAACCCAAGGTCAAAGTTCATTTTCTAGGTTTAAAAAAGGTAAGAGTGTTTTAAAAAGTAGCAATAAATACTTCCCCGAAAAGAAATCTGAAATAACCGGAATAAGAAGGGGATGGATGGGTTGGGCGTTAAGACCTGAACAGAAGTTAACTTTTT
The DNA here is from genome assembly GCF_958299795.1 of Porites lutea. NCBI lineage: Eukaryota > Metazoa > Cnidaria > Anthozoa > Scleractinia > Poritidae > Porites > Porites lutea. The sequence goes on along the minus strand of NC_133205.1, from coordinate 16,439,150 downwards.
TGAGGGAGGCGGTGGGGTTCTGTTTAGCAGGCAGCCTCTTCCCCAGGGAGTTACCCTGGGAACGGTTGCCATAAGCCGTTGTGCGTCTTGTATCGATAGGGATGTGTCGTTATCTGAATCAGGGAAACTCCCAAAATTTTGCATGCGCTCTAGCCGAGGTTAGCTTGTCAACGATATCGACGGCGGCTTGATTCAAAAGGCTGCAACCCATAAAAAAAAAAAAAAAACAGCTTCCTTCATCGACTACTTCTCTTGGTACGAAACTTCGGAGAATCGGTTTCATCGCAATTACTGACATCAGACTAGCACATACGTTAATACGGGCACGATATACAAATAGTTGCATTCGATATGCCAGTGACTCGACAGATTGAGTAAAGGTGCCGGAAAGAAAAGATGGAAGAGACAATGAATCAGCCACGAGTGAACATGCAGAGACTAGTGAAAAGAAATAGGGAGGAGGGCACCGTCAAATCTATTATTCACGAGAAGAAAACTGCGGTAAAAATGCCATTTGGGGGCATGGATAATCCTCTCATCAGCCGAAACAGTCTACGGTCTCGACCACACCGTAATTTCGATCCGGTAAAAGATTGCTAGCTTGAGAAAACAGCCGACATTTGGCAACGCTACCACTGGTTTCCCCGCCAAATGACGTCTGAGAAACAAGCGCAGAAATTCCATACTGATGATGCGTCACTACTTAGATCTGGGTAGTGCTTCTGATTGGTCGTCCGCGTGGGAAATTTGATTCAACCAATCAGAGGCGCTACCCAGATCTGGGTAGTGACGCTTCATCAGTATGGAATTTCTGCGCTCCTTTCTCAGATGTCATTTGGCGGGGAAACCAGTGGTCGCGTCCCCAAATGTCGGCTGTTTTCTCAGGCTAAAAGATTGCATACCCTCATGTCCTTTTACTCCCTTTCATTCTGCATTAGCCACTGTAAGTAAATCAAAATCGGGCATGGCTGTAAGGGACCATCTTTTCTTACTCAAAGGAGGCCTTGTTGGGGCGTGTGATTGGGCGGGGTTAGGATGCTGTGGACTTACTGACTTATATGTAAAGGACAACTGTACTCTTAAAGTTCTTTTCGCTTTTTTTCTTTTTTTACCAGGAGTATGAAAAGGTACAGAGTCGTGTAAATCGCCAGTCACGGCAGCGGTTGGCAGACGGCAAAGTTCGCATCATGATCAAAACCGAAGCTCAGATTGAACACATTGGGGTATGCGTGGAGCGTATTCCAATGGCTGCTGCTTTAAGTGGTGATGTCACAGGCAGAGTTCCACTGAATGTCAAACTGGGAGCACAGATGATCAACAAGGTGCGCAAAAGGCTAGTGATCGGAAAACGCAAAATTAGGAAATTTATCATGATCATTATCATGGGAGAGGAAGGCTAGGATAGGGGCTGTTCATCTCTCGATCACTCCATCCTCTATATAGTCTTTCTATTGCAAAAGCATCGCCCCATGAAAAGGAATTCAAGAAAGTCTTGGAATCTGAATTCCACACCGTGGAATATGGAGACCGGATTCTGACCGTTTGTCAAATTCCGGATTCCTTGAGATGTATTCCAGATTCCAAAGCCCAAAATCTGGATTCTAGAAGCAAAACTGATTTCCACGATTCTGGAATCCAGATTACGTTTATACATGGCGCGAAAAGCAAAAGCAATTTGCGCCGCATTTGTGGGCTTCCGTTCCCATACGTTAATCCTTCCCACCTTACCCTAGAAAGCGAATTCACAGTAATTTTTAAGGAGTTATAATAACTCCTCTAGTGGGGTTAATTTAACTCCTTACAGTGGAGTTATTTTTTGGGGAGTTATTTTAACTCCAAAAATAAGTTTAAAGAACTCTTTTTCAGGAGTAAAAATGACCCCAGATATTGAGGATTTAAAATAACCACCAAAAAGGAGTTATCCTGTACCTAAATTTTTTTTACTTCACTCTCAGAGTTAAATTAACTCCAAAAAGAGTAAAAAGAACCTATGTAAGGAGTAAAAATAACCCCATTGTCGGAGTTATTTTAACTCCAGACTAGGAGTAGAAAGAACTCTTTTTCAGGAGTAAAGATGACCCCAGATCTGGAGTTACATAAGGAGTTAAAGTAACCCCCAAAAGGGGTTATCCTGTGCCTAAAATTTTACTCCATTTTTGGAGTTATAATAACTCCCTAAAAATTACGGTGAAAGTAAGTAAACAAATCCACTGTATGTTTCTACGCAAAGAGCGGAAAAGTCTTATCACCCTCTACCGAAGGATTGTTGCTGTCTATGGCTCCAGGTACTATTACTCTTAGCTCCAAGTATGGCAGTTGCTACCTAAATTCATTTCTAACTGACGGCTTATCCTGTTTCTGTTGTTAGCAATTCTTGTCAGTGGATCTGGACTCAGTTTACATGTCTTCTCAAGGAACTCCTGTTTATAAGCTCTCTACTGTTGACGCAGACAGGCGAAACCGATTCCGTTTAATTGTTACAGTGCTGTTCATTGATGGAGAGGGTAGCAGGTCATTTGCTAGTCCGCCTTTCCTTCTTCGAAGCCGCAGACCAGAGAGAAAGAAGTCTTGTTAATTTGCGCTTTCGGCCGTGAACAGGGCCTGGAATCAACAAAACTGCTTGTTAAGCATCTAGGGTAGTTCAAAGTGAAATGGCTTAACGGACCGATGGACCTAGCGGATTGAAACGTTTTGTTTTACCATTTGACTGAGAGTCAGCGTAAAATCAAGATTCAGGGGAAATTTTTGTTTGTAAGAATACTAGGAGGTTGGAACAAAAACATTTTTTATTTGGATATGTAGATAATAGAGTTTCGGCTAGAAGAGTCACGAATTGCTCCATTACCAGTACAAAGTTCTTTTCTTATCCGTGTCCATGCCCAAGGCAGGACCATTGTTAGAGTTAATAGGCCATTTTTGAGTTACCCAAGCCTCTCTTCAAAAGCAAGGTTGAGTGCGAAGCCATTGATATGAAAATGGCTTTTAATGCCCATTTCCGAGTTCCCCTGGCCTCTGTATCAAAACGAGGTTAAGTGCTCAGTCTTTTATATGAAAATGATATTTCATTCTCATGCTGAACAAAAATAATTTTCACAAGAAAGCTGTTGCACTAAGCAGTTTTGAAAGCGAGAGTTTTTGGGACTCGTAAATAGCCTATTGCACCTCAACAGGGACACCAAAGGGACATAGACGCAAACGTCCACGTCGTTCTATTTAATAGGTACCGATATTAAAGAGATCGGGATTATACGACGTTTGCTATCTTTGGGGGAGAACTGTACGAAATAGCGATGTGTCATATACCTCGAGAAAGGGTCTGTATGGAGAGGATGAGGTGTATTTGTAACAGGCTCTCGCAGAGAAACTCAAAAGGCTGCTTAGTTGTTTTGAACATACCGGCTTAGGAAACCATAGAGGTATTCTGGAAATATCGCGTGTCCTCGAGTATACAACAGTTGCAGGCCCGTCTTAACCGACCAATTTAGATCAAGGGAGACGATAAGGCAGAAGTCCATTAAATTTTGTATTTATTTGTTATACAGTTTGCGCTTCGGTTACTTTAAGGGAGGAAAATGGATTATGTTCGGCTATTATTTAATGTTATTTTGCATGTGTCAAATAGATTTTTATTTTTCATCAACAAAATGTTGCACTTTGCGGTATGTGAAAAGTGCTATTTAAGTCAAATATTGTACTCAAGAATTCCAAACTTACAGGGATTTTTTCCAGTTTTGGAGAATTTTTAATGAAGATTTGCATTCTACTGACAAATTCATGAGGTGATTGTCTGTTATAACTCAATGATTAATTTACCGCATTTCTGTCAGATATTCAGCTCGGCCGTAGTTTTGGAGGGAGCAGTTGAAACTAACAAAAAATTCCTCCTTAAACACTTGACAATGGATTTTTCTCGCAGAAAAAGAAAGTTGTTAATCCCAGATAATTATCTTAACAAGAGAAAATCCGCAAAAAGTTGCTGTTACTTCTTTCGCTCGCTTAAATAGGAGAGCTTGCTCGCAGGCTACTTCTTGGTGGCCTTTCGGAAAATTAACCAGAGGGTTATAAAACAAGTCGATTTTATCAAAAAGCGGCCATGTACATGACCTTTACTTTATTGGTAGTCATGGTAACATGTTGCGCCTTGTTTAGATGTTTGGTTTTATTAGCACGCAACAAACCCTTGTTTTAGCTTTAAAGAGATGGCGAGCCATTTGAAGGCATATCTTTTAAACAAGTTACCTTGGACAGTCATGAATTCAAAAGTTCGCCCGGAATGCCGTAGATTCAAGCTTTTCAAACAACTGACGAACTGTTGTAACCAAATTAGGTCATGTTTATCGTTACGTAGTTACACTTAAAATGGCAATGATCCGATCCCCGAAACGTTCGCATCTGAACCTAAGGCGTCAATTTTAAACAATCTCTTAGCGAGAGGTCTACTTTTGATGTATCCGTCACAAGTAAGAAGAGTTTTCAGTCAGTAACAATGCTTTAAGACAACGTAACGATCTCATGATTGCCCGTTAAAATCAACAGTAAGAAATATTTTCCGCTCGTTTTTCTTATTTTAAATTATGCAATTTTTAGATACATATTTATGTCTTGTATTAATTGAGCTTTGAAATAAAATTTTAAATATTTTCCTGATAAGAGAATATCAGTCATGCATCATTGTGGAACGAACTTTGGGGCGAAGAACGATTTGTTCTTTAATTTCGCATTTTGATGCTTTTTTTTTTTAACAATTTTAATTGTTAATTTTGATGTCTTAAAAGACATCATCAAATCATACCTGAACTGATCTGTTGTCTTGTATAGTGGAGTTAGGCCCAGGCCAAACGTCGAACTTTTCAGGAGACGAACCAAACTTACTGAGTTAAGTGAAAGCTCGACGTCTCATCTGAATGAGTTTCTGAATCGTCCAACACGTTCTATTCATCTACTTCAGACAAGTAGAACGTCTGAAGATCGTCTGCGGGACAAACGTCCATCTTCACATGCGACGAACTAAATCAGTAACTTAAAAACTGATATCATAATGTATACTTAGCTTCGTTTGTCCCCAATCTGTGTTCAAATTCAGCCAGGTATAGACCGTTGATAGCTCGAAAGCATACTTGAGCTGAAATGCGAATCTCCTTTCGTGACCTCCTATATGAAGCTTTATCCGACATAGCTTTCAACGGATCAGACCCTAACACAACTAACACAACTAACACAACTAAAGAAAAGAACCGGATGGAATAAAAATCACTCCGAAACAGTGCATCAGTTGGAAAACTTGTGGCTGTGTAGAGGAGTTTTGCACAAATTATCAAACAGGGGATACCTCGGAATCAATATGCATTTATTTACCGCAAGTGAACGAAGTACAGCGATTTAAATTTAATTGAATTTAAAATAACTATAAATTTAAATAATTTTTATTGTAGCTTTTTCTGATGAGCAGAATTCTTTAGCGGGACTATTCCCTTTTTTATAGAAAAGGCCGGTGAAGTCTCTTATTTCATCCTGTTCGCGGCTTAAAAACTGAAGGCTCTTATATTTTTCTTATAATACAAACTTGTAAGGTCACCTATATGATGTGTAAAAATTATGTAAAAGAAAAAGAAAGCTGCTAAGATTTAGAGACTTACAAATAACGAGCAACACTCAACCACCTCGCCGGAAGGTACATTTATGTCGGTAGGGGTATGGGTAACACGATAGCGTGTTATTTTTAACGCGTTTTAGTCACTCACTTCATTGTTGATCAAAATCAAACGCTTTTTTGAGTTTTATACTTGGAATAGCTGTATTTATGGTTCTGTAGCACAATTTGCTACCAGTGGGAGTCATGTTGGCCTATCCGATACTAGGAAAACGATTATTTTCCTAGGTAGAGCTGGGATAGAGCTCCGTCCGTCTATGTTGAGAACGCATGCAATAATGCGATACAGGTACTACGCAATAATTACTGGCTTGTTGTGCTAAGAATATTTTAACTATAACATAATTTTCTCATTAATTCAAACAAAGATCTGAGCATGCAGCAACAACTATAAATCGCACTGGATCATGATGTAGCATTTAAACGTCGGCAACAAACAAAACAGTTGAAAAAAGATCAAAGATATAGCAATTTGGCCGCTACGTGTGCACGTGTATTATGAAACGCGGATGTCTATAATTTTCAAAACATTCCATTGTTTATCAAGAAAATGTCGCACGAAATTAATAGAGCTTTTCGACTTCGTTATACGGGTACTTTTTGTCACACAAAATTGCCTCCAGTGGAACTAGTGCTGGGCCTGTTTCTTCCTAAACACTGTGAGATCACTCCCGAGCGCGCCACATTAAATTTGGCGGGCATTTGTAAAGAGGTTTTGGCGCGAATATGTTGGAGGCACATATAAAATGAATTAAAGGAAAAAAATCGAACACTGCGCTTACCTTCAAGAAATCTTACATTAAGTAAGTCATAATAAAAACCAGAATTAATGTATCGCAAGGTAAACCTACTGATCTAAGGCTGAATTGGCCTCGCTTTTGAACCAACGTGACGAAGGAAGGCTGACCATCTCCGCTTGTCAGAAGTGAAGTTTGAACTCTTCTAACCTGTCCGATCTGTTAAAATTTACTTTCAAATACCAATCGCTTCTAAGGGAAGTGATTTTGAATCAACACAGAAATGCTCGACCGGGATACGATTTAAAAGAACTCACGTATACTCCATACAATGATGGCTTGATCGGGCTGATCCGATCCGGAGAATAGTTGAAAAGACCGCGCTCGACTTAATTTACCCAGCCTAGTACTGTTTTATCCATATTAACAGACAATTGCGAAATTTAGAATTATTTCATCGCCTCTGTGAAAATCACTATAGATGACAGCCAGTCTGACTCCTGCTAACATGCAGGAGACCGGAGATAAAATTATAACTACTTTTTGGTCTGATTCGATTAATTGGTTCGACGCGTCCTAAGTTCGACGTCTGACCGAACAGACGAACTTAACTTAATTAAGTTGACCCAAATTAGGGTTTGGTTAATTGGTCTGGTTCGTAATTGAGCCGAACGTTCATGAGGGGTGCTGGCTCTGGTCAAGAGAGAAAAAAGGGGGCCCTTTTATACTGTCTTGCTATGATGCATTTGAAGAGGTTCTTTGTCTTATAGAAGAATTGCCACGTTGTAGCCTTTAATTAAACTCAACCTTTTAGCAAAGCTTCTTCTGCAGTATCCACTGTTTGTTTTTCATATATTCTCAAAGTGACAATGACGACGTTTTCTTTGGGTTTGAAGGTTAGTTTGCTTTCCTCAGAGAAAAGTCCCGTCCATCACACAAAGAAACTATCCCAAATCAGCGGTATTTGAACTGTGTCTTAATCTTGAGATTCTCAGCTGTTTTGTGCTGATCATTGGCGAACTAGCAGAGGTAAACTTTACTTTAACCACGATTCCTCCTCTTCTTATAGCTCCAATAACTCTTTGAAAATCCTGCTTGAAAAAGGTGTATAAAAGAGGGTTGACTAACGGGCTGGAAAATCGGGTAAACATAAATGCGTATTCTACCCATAACGGAATTTTAACGACCATCTTTCCTGCACCCAAGTCTTTGGACAGTACCAGGAGAAAGTAAGGAAACCACGCTACAACATAGACGACGATCATGCATGTGTATATAATTGTGGCTCGTTTTTCCTTGAGTTTGTATTTGGGTGACTTAGAGTCTGACACAAAGAGAGACGCTTGTTTGTTTATGTCTTTGGTGTGCCGGTGCAACACGGAGAAGACCCTCGAATACGAAATTGCGATGATTAATAAAGGAAGACAGAGGAATCCAACGAAACAAACGAGGTCATAAATGATCTCAGCCTGCGAGACGCCATTCAGAACAGGTACGCCATCTTCCCAATCTAGCCACGACAATTGGATCAGCGACGCGCATAACGGAATGAACCAGACTGCTGACACAATAGCAACGTATCGTTTGCAACTGAGCAGGTTATCCAGCCTCACAAGGCAGACAATAACTACGTATCTTTCCAAGGCGATAACAAGTAGATGAAGAATGGCCGAAATTGACAGCATCCTGTTAATAAACTCCATTGATAAACACGGCCAAGGAATTTCTTTAAATAACGTACAGATAATGACCAATGGAATAACGCATAACCCGGTGAGAAGATCAGAGCAAGCGAGACTCGCAAGACAAATGTTGGCAGGTGTTCGAAGAGTCTTTTTCTTCGAAACCAAAAACATCACACCGAAGTTAATAACGATAATAGGAATCGCTAAAAGGGCCAAGCATGAGAGAATTACAATCGAATCGGAGTCAAAAGTGTCCCCTAAGGCAGTTGCATTTTCCGAGGAACCATTCACTGTTGCTACAGTCTGTGTACAGTTTATTTGAGTCATTCTGCTGACAGTGTGGTGTCTCAGTCAATTATTCGGGAAAGAAGTATAGTTAAATTATCCACCATGATCCATAATTCCGTCGACTGAGAGGAAATAAAAAAAAAGGTTACAGTTTTCAAAAAAAAAAAAACTATTATCAATGAACAGAAAAGAATATTCTTGAATTCCCCGCACCCAAAAAACTGACAACCAGAAATGCGGTGCGGGATAAGCAGACAATTCTTAGCCCATTTATTGAACTAACCAACTAATCACAAAGCAAAAACAACTGTTTACACTGTTTAGACACCAAAAAATCAAACAAACTGTATACGTTTGATGCGGCCAAAGTAAATTGAATAAACAAAACCACTTACAATAACTGTCAATCATCAGGAAAACACAACTAAAATCGTTACAAGGAAATGGATTACAGGATTACAATCAAAATATAAAAAAGAACAAAAATTTAACTGTCCGCTTGTAAAAATCCACAATGAAACTTGTTTACTGTTCAGCGAATATATACTTGCTACTTTACATATCACACTTTCTTCTCATAATCTCATGCCGGCACTTAAAACACACTGCCGACAAATGCACCTGTGCTTGGGAATTCAAGAAACCATTTATCTTTTGTTTCATTACGCTTCGCTGCATTCAGGCAAAGATAAATGAACAATTTCTACAATATGTCAACATAGTCGGTATATTAAAGAGAAATTTACATTTTGAATTCGACGATTTTAAAAGTAATAAAATTACTTCAAAAAGCAAATTTACCTGCATAGTGAAACTCACATAGTGAGCAAACTTTAAGTTGAAAATAAATTCAGAGTTCATTATTTGGGCCTGTGGCTTCACAGAGTAAAAGAGTGAAGTAGTTCATCGATGAGAGAGACTGTGCAGTGATGAATATGTAAACGGCTCATTATTAATCAATAGCTGCTGTAACTCGAAAGTTTTGGTAAATTAAGTAACTTTTAAATTTTCATGAAAATGCCCAGCACTGTAAAATAATAAAAAGACCAAAAAAGGCGCGAGATTATTAAAGACTCATGTCCATTATATTCGCTGGTGCATTGCAATAAAAAAAATTATCAAAAGGTCAATTTTAAGATTAAGCTGGAGGTTGTTTATCAAAAAAAGTCATACAGTTGTTGGTTTTCCACGCATTAGTAAATTACACTAGTATGCCCTAAATTAAACAAAATGTAATCGGCATCAACCCGGTTTATAAAGGCAAAGGAAAATTTTTCAGCAGGGATAATAGAAGCTAACATGGCGTCCATTCTATAGTATATATCATGTGACTATTGCTGTGCGGTTTAATCTGTGTAAATTTAAGATATACAAAAATATTATATTAAAATGCCAGTCAGGCGTACTGAAGAGCACCAGTTCACAGCGTGACAAATCAGCTGTTCCACAAATGACAAAACATTCACTCAACTGTCTACATAAAAATCGGCTAAAAGTCGTTTTCGTATCATCGTTAACGCACCAAGGGTTGAAAATTAAAAGCTCATTTCCATTTAACTGACAACTTCTGACCCTAAAAACTAATATCAAAATGCACGAAATTAGAATTATTTGAGATTTGGATATGCGGGCTTGAATTTCTTTCGGAAAAACTCACCTACTACACCTGATGGTTGCTGACACTTCCCCTGACACTTGTATGGTAGGTTTTAAAGTTTAAAAAACGTTTACTTTGCTTAGCGTCTTAGCGTTGACATCAAAATAACAATAAGAGCGCTTGACGTTTCGAGCCGATCTTGAATCTAAAACATTAAGGTAGTTCTGAAGCTTTCCTGCATGTTCTTAAAGCAGGTTGTCATAAGACAATTTCGTCATCTCAATTTGATGTCAAAAATTAGGACAACTGGTTCATTTCTTTATATATGTATAGTGCGAGCTAAAATAATGGGTTTTTCAAATGGGTTGTACTGTTGCGTCAAAACGACCATTCGTTTGATATCATTATCTCAGAATTGCCATGGCTACGTGACGTAATAATTGTGGTATGAGTAGAGGAGGAAACTCGTGAAATAGCCATTAGTGGTTGTTGTAGTTTTTGGAGACCAATATACTATTCCATTAATAAAGTTGATATAAAGATAAGACATCTCAAAAGCTATAAGAATATGTTAACAGTTCAAAGTCAAATAACTACGAAAAACCGCACTTTTTAAAGAGAAAAACGGTTCAGCTAAGCTTTGAAAACTTAGTCAAAAAGCTAACCGAACGCATATGTTGTTAGGCATCAAGATTCATTATCTCCAGGTTTTGACTTTAGCAGGCTAAGTTGATGCGCGTAGTGGACGGCTAGGTTTTTAGCCACGTAGAAGTTCTTTCATGGTTTTAGTCATGTGCCCGGTAATACAAATTAAACAGAGCTTTAAAATCTAAGTGAGCAACAAGATTTTGAAATCAATTCTTCCTTTTACTCTGGATTGGAGGTCAATGGAGGCGCTTCATTATGGCTCTTGATTATAATTTTTATGCTCCGCTCTGACACGACCCTTGCTTCAGTGTTTGAAGAGCAATGGAAGCTAATCGAGCATCTCAAGTTTCGCCGGGATGGTTTTCCCAGTACTTATTGCTCATGTCAAGTTCTGATGTCACAAACGCTTGCACCAACGGTCACCGATTGACTGATAGTTTCAGATCTTTCCGATGTTCCTCAAAGCAAAACAGCCAGTCTTGCAAACATTATTAATACTACGTTTGTGTAGCTGAAGATGGAGGATCTATGTCAGTGCAATGTTCGCGGTCCTCAGTGAGAGCTGACGTACTTTAGTTACCGACCATTAAATAATAACTTACTTACTTGTTCCCTCTCCGTTTCACTAAAATTATACATCTTACTAATATGGGTCAACAGATACTGGTCGCCAACATCACTCCGAGTGCATGCATTAGGTAGCCTGCGGCGAAGAGCGAGGAGAAACGGATGTCTTCGCAGGCTATGCATAAGGCTGGAAATTCAAAACTCAAATTGCGATAAGAAAAGCTCTTGTAAAGGAAAACTAAGTCGCCATTTCACCAAGGAATGATCAACTTGCTCTCCGCCAAATTTTCAATACTTATTGGTTCTTTTATCAGGGGCACCCAACGACAATTTTCGGAAGAATATCTGTTCGGAAGACGATTTGAAATCTAGAATTTTCGAAACATTTTTTGTACAATTTCTTCCTTGCCTGTCTCTCCTAGGATTTTCGAACATCTAAAAAATGGTATAATTGCCCATTTTTAACGCATTTTTACCCTAAAAAGGTCACCTAGAATTTTCGGGAGTCTCTTTTCTGGCTGAAATTTTTGAAAAGGTAAGTTTTGATCCCTATAATTTTCGGATCACTAGACTTTCAGCTAGGAAATCCGAACAGATGAAAAATTTTTAGGGGATAAAAATATGCCTATATCTACCGTTTAAATACTAAAATACGTTTAACAATGCTATGTTTAAGTGGTTTTGAACTATATTCTCGTTGGGTGCCCCTGTTTTATTGGAACAAGAGGTTTTGTACTGAGGAAAAAAAACACTGAATTTTTAATGTAAGGAGGATGCAACTTTACTTGATAAATTGAGAAATGAGGAAGGGTAGAAAAAAGTCTCTGGCTGGCTCATGAGCCGTGAGTCAATTCTGCGTTATGCTCTAAGTTAAGGTAATTGCTGGGAAATTTTAAGCTTATCTACTTCTAGTCATCACATAATAATAATAATAATAATGATAATAATAATAATAATAATAATAATAATAATAAAAAGAAGAAGAAGAAGACGAGGAATAAACATTAGAATAATAACGACTTACGCCTTGTGGAAGCGTTGACAACATCAGCTTGTTGCGATGATCCTTTCACAGACTGCTTATCAACTGCTGATTTCTAGAACAATGTTTAAAATAATGCTAAACCTCAATCATATCACCGAGCACGTATCTACTAAATATCCAGGTGGGTGTTAGTTTTAACGTGTTCCACTTTTCACAAAATGTCATTCATGTTTTCAAATAACACGTAGGAGCATGCAAGGCAACGGAGTTGAGGTTCTGCGGCAGGTGCACTTAGCAAAAGCTTCGGTACAACTGATTTCAAAGGTAAATCAAATAAAGTATTTTGTTATTGACTTACAGGGCCCCAACTGGACTTAATTTAAAACCGATGATTAATTTCCTCCCATTGTTAATCCACAAGACGTAACGACTTAACTCGACGTTCATTTGGATAACGTTCCCCATGCAATGGAGGTGCCACATTTTTAAAGCAAATTTGTGCCAGGTTATATCATCACTTTTTTTAAAGATATATTTATAGTCGCTTATGCTGTAAATAAAAGAAATATCAATCCAAACATTTAAGTGACAAATTTGCATGACAAGATGTCTTTCACATCAACTCTCAGCATGAAAATTGAAAAGACTTTTATAAAGTAGGTTTGGCTTAGAGAAGCATTAGAAAATTTACATTACAATTAAGTGGTATATCCTTTTTCATTAGTTGTAAGTCGTTCTCTTCCCCTTTAAGTTCTCTTTTATCAAATGAACAAAGATAAAAATATATGCAACAAAAAAAAAAAAAAGGAAAAAGGGCGCTCAAGTGTACGTGAGTAAAACAAAAAGCATAATACAGCAATTTGCATATGCAACAACTTTAAAAAAAAATAAACATTTAATAAGTTCGATAGGCTCAATATCACGTTCAGATTGACATTCGGTCAAGGTAAGACGAATTAAGACAGTCAAGAACTAACAAAGACCATTTAATTGTTCGTAAGCAGACATCTTCTTTCACGTTCATCTTTAAATCTTTTAATATATCGTTTTCAGACACTTGCTCAGCAGCTTTGCAAATTGCTTGGAATAAAAGAAAGTTTTAATGTCAAAAGAGTTCAATTCCCACAGGATTTTTTTGGTACACAAACATGGCCGCCGATTCATTGTTTTGTACATACTATAGCCGGGACGTCATATGAAAACGATCTATATATACTCGTAGGTGACAGTATATTGCACAATATTATTACAGCAGGAAGACTACCGGAGGATCACTAAAAAAGGCCCCCTTGCCTTTTGCTGTTCCCCTCAGGGATCTAGTCAAGTCTTAAAAACAGTATTTTAATTATTCGTATGCTGGTCATGCATCATTTCTTATTCTCAGAGTGGAAAGGTAGCCGAAAATCCAGAATTTTATACATTTTAGGCCAGATACAATTATCAAGGCTGTGCTCTAAGGAAAATTGAAGGGAGCCCAGTGCTCTGAAACTGTAAAATCTAGGGTGCCCAGCATATGATTTGTATGAAAAATCTGAGATTTTCTAGTCGGCCGAGGG
>NC_133205.1:16380437-16415437 GCF_958299795.1 Porites lutea | reverse complement strand
TTGCATTTGGTAATAACTGTTAGTATGGGTACACAAACCCCTTTCTGCGGCTGGTCACTGTTATGTAAAGAATTGTGGACAACATCTTGTGAAGTTTTGAGCATGTTTTAGCTTGCTGTACTGGCCACTGCTTTTCAGTTTAGCGTAAATTTAATCGTTCATGCTTAGTTGCCACTTCTTATTACAAAAAAGAGAACGGTTGCCTGGGAAGAGTAGGGTGTAACCAAGGATGTACGCCTCGACTCTCGCTTGTTTTGTCCCAACTGCTTTTAACGACCTTGTACATGACACGAGTAAATATTTATACTTGCGCGCTTCCTTGCGCTACATACTCACTTTTTTGGGGGGGGGAGGGGGGGGGGAGAATAGGGGGTGAAACTTTCTAAGAATATGATGTGAGAGAATGGTGTGACAGAGAGGAAAACGCCGGGTCGCGAGTGGACTTGATGACGTTTCAAACAATCGATTAAAATGTGAGGAAGTCCCAGGCTACTTCCGTTTATTTACATGCTCTAAAAATATCTGAAGTGAAATTCACATATCCTGGCCAACAACTTCATATCCCCTCTGTCCCATTACTCTTTCTTGGTGGCACAGAAAATGGGAATGGAAAAATTACATTAGATAAGACCAGGGCGGTTAGACTTAGAAAACGGACCAAATACACTTTCAGGGGTACAACAACGGTTCTATCAGCTTTTAGCGAAATTGCCCAAATTTGGTTGAAAGGTTCACACCAACAGGGCTCCACAGAACTTTCTCTTAATAATACGTTGTGGTTTAGTTTACCGTTAGTTCAATTTTTTTCTTTTTTTTTTCTTTTTGTGCACTCGTGCACAAATATAACACCATTAATATATACACATACCACATCTGCAAGGGGTGAAGCTTGCATTATAATCGTAACAATTGCACAGAGAAGTCCGAGATGCGAGACCCTTGTTGCCTCTTCCGTGACTAGATGCATCAGGTATATGTACAAACAAGCCGCAGCAATTGCTGCATATATAATACTGCCCAATTCCTTACCCTTAAAAAGAGAGAAGAAAATATAAAAAAGAAGTTAACCTTAGAAAACGTTATCTGTACACGAAATGTTTCACTGAGTTCAGCGCCATTAACTTCCTGTTACAAACAGTTAATTAGGCTGGCCTGGCCATCATTACGGTGAAAGGGACCTTTGCTAAATTTATTTTCCTGGGCATTTACTTTCGTACACTGGAAAAGGGTAGAGATGACAGAAACAAATTTTGCACATGTTAGACCACGATTTCATGAACTGAAGCTCCTTCTTAAAGCAACTCAATGCAAAATCTTGGCGACAGTCCGGATAGTTGGCAGTGATCATATTCAACAGGAACACTCTGCACTCACTATAGTGGTGTACGTGTAGAGGCATGACTACATGCACATGTAAGATATGGTTGCCACAACAAGAGGTTTCTAAAATACCCTGACATTTTCCTAAAAAATCTAAAATTTCCGTGACAAGCTGAATTAACATTTTCACAAATTATTCCTGATAATGGACTGAACACTCCTCTCACAGCCATCCTCTCCTTCCATTTATTTATGGTTTCAGTAATTCACATGCAGTGTGCGTGAATTGATAGTTACTTAGCATAACGTGGCAAAAAGGATTGATTTTCTTGAAAACCCAACATAAGCTTATCGCTCAATTTTTATGAACAATATTCTACCGCTACAATATGATTCATGTCTGTAAAATGTAAAAAGAATTTTAAATGTTAGACAACAATAAAAGTGGAGGGAAAAGGAAAGATACATGTATGTATTTCAGTTCTCCCCCTGACTTCTTTCAAAGACTTAAATTTTCCCTGACTTCGAGAAAAAATTCCCTGAATGTTCACTGATCTTGTAGATTTTTTTCCCTGACCATTTTTTGACCTGGGGCTAGTCAGGTGTCAAATTTAACATGGCAAATGCATACAAGTGCAATTGCTGATAAATCTTGGCTGTTTGCTGACCTGACAAATTCACTTTACAGGGTGTAGGGGCAGTTTTTTTAAGTAAATAGATTGTACTTTTTGATAAAGCAATTGTCGCAACTTACTTATTGTCTGGATGATGCACGGGCTGGCTGTAACGCAGGCGAAGTACATTTTTGTCTTGTTTGCCAAAATCAACATTTTGATACACTGTACACTCTCTGCCACACATTAAATGAAATTTTGAAATTGAGGTAGTCTACACACAAACTCTTTTTGATCACTGCCCAAAATATTCCACCGATCACAAACACGTATTTGAAACACAAAAGATTGAACATCACAACTGTGTTCATGAAACACACCTCCATGCTGATCAGAGGGTGCATAGTTACTTATTTATTCCTATGTATAAATAAATACCTTGTTTTTACAGTAAAGAAAAAAGCAGAGCATGTAAGCAACTTGAGTCAGCATTCCAATCACATTAACAAGGATTAAAGCAGGGTCTTTAAGAATGCCATAACTTGTCCACATCAAACAACTGAAAGTCAAATAACATACATGTACAATGTTAAACAAGAGGTAACTGTAACTATTCTAGCCTCCCACGACGTCATTCTTAGGGGTTCATCACATGTTCCTGGAGGATTGCCTGACGAGCCAAAAGAACGTCTGCATGGGAGGCTGTAACAATTCAGTCCACTATGACTTTTTTCAATAACATGCATAGACTGAACTTTAACTGGTTTCTGATATTGTGATTGTGATATTAGTGATGAATATAGGGAGGATTCGGGATGGATGTTGAATGTAAAGGAGGATTCATACCCCCAGATTTACCCATCAGACTGGAAATGTTAATAAACTGAGGGCCCTCAAATGTTTAAAAGCTAGAATAAGATTCAAATAGGTGGAAATGTTAAGGGTCAGCTCAAGTTTGGACCCCTCTAATAAAAAAGTGCAGGATCCCCCCACCCCACGTATTACCAGTGCGATTTTCTCAACAATAAATTATTATTGGTCTCAAATTTGCCTTTTGTTTAATGCGATATTTTTCTATGGAAACATCATGCAAAGTCAATGCAGCGAATGGAAACAAACGACGATTGAAGCTGATTTCAAAACACTGTTTATAGAGTGGAACTATTTATATTTTATTTTCTGAGGCACTTATAATCTATATGTCTTGATACGTTAAGTTCACTTACTTGAAAAAAGTTGTAACAAATGGCAGGAGGGGAACATTTTCAGTACTTGCATTTACAACAATCTTTTTACAGGTGAATCTAATCAAGAAAAGTAAAACAAGTAAAAAAATATTTACAGTCAAACTCTTATTAAGCAGCCACCCTCTACTAAGGCAATCACTGTAATGTTCCAGAAATAGTTTCCCTAATTACTGTTAAACTGACCTGTATTAAGCATTCACATCTAATAAGCTGTCGATTGTTACACATACCTTTTCTGAGGTTCCAACAAATTATTTTTTACTGCCTTCACCTCTATTAGTTATTAGTAAAATCCAATTGACTCAGAGCCCATTCAGGCTCGAGGAATAATTGTTAAATAGTCACTTTGACAAGATGTAGTCCATACTAGTGTAATAGATACACTGTGCATGGCAATTGCTAGTCTTTTCCTTTCTTTAAGCACAAGAGGTAAAAACACTTTGAGGTCAATTTATCATGGGATAGATATTTAGCTCTAATTTAACCATCTTCATATTCTTGTAAAACTCTTAGTTTTGTCAAACCTGTATCAACCAGTTAACCTATATTACTGTTTAAAGTTAAATATGGAAGCAATCATGCAAAGCAAGGTCATTCTTCTTCAGAAAAATCTCTTCAGGCCATCAAAATGAAAGGAGTGCATGACATTTGTCACAAATATGAACCCAGTATATGGCCTTGCTCTCCATGATTCTCCCCATAGCTCAGTACAGCACCTGCCTAGTGGTTGGGAAGTCATTTGTGCAAGTCCTGTTGGGGAACCAAGATTTTTCTTTGCCCAACACTTGTGATGTGGTGATTATCACAATAATCTATTTAAACAACTGGATCTTACTTGATTCACGCAGAGTCTTTCTCAAGTACGCCAAATTAGAGCAAGTCAAACAAATGCTCTGCTAGCAGGGTGCAAATCTCCAAGACAGAACCAACTTTTAAATTTTTCAGTGCATAAGTAAATAAAAAATAGCCCATTTTCCTCAAAATCCAAAAATGATAGTGATTAGAGTACTGCTTCTGTGCCTTCCTTACACGTTTTTCATCAACAACAAAACTATTTCATCATAAAAGCGTTTAGTTGATGCACCGAACAAGTTCAGAATAAATTAGATACTCACTCCCAACGCTGTCGCATGCATAATTATAGTAATACACGTGTACATTACAGATATTACTCAGTCTGTTTTCATGCTAGAAGTGAAGTAGAAGTTCTAACAGTATGAGAGAGTTTTCTTTTAACAAGTTAAATTTCCCAAAAACTCTCTAAAGTCTTTTCCGAACTTTTCCATCGAATTAACACTAAAAAACCAAGCTTGTAACTTTTGAAGCTTTATACAACCTATACCTCAAACCAAGATCGACCTCGCCAAATATTTGTGACCTAACAAACACTTTCAAAGTTACGCCTATTACGTATTACTTATTT
Organism: Porites lutea; assembly: GCF_958299795.1. NCBI lineage: Eukaryota > Metazoa > Cnidaria > Anthozoa > Scleractinia > Poritidae > Porites > Porites lutea. The sequence continues at coordinate 16,410,833 of NC_133205.1, read as the reverse complement.
TCAAACATGGACTCGACATTCGGGAAGGAGAGAACACCTATAAGGGAGTCACATGGAAAACTCTAAGCTTTCGTCAAGAATTTTTAAAAACAAATTTGACGAGATATTATGGTACACTGACTCGGTAAGCTAAAGCTTATACAAATTTAATAGAATAACCTTACGTCGTAATCTTCATGTACTTACATTCCAGAGAAAAAAAATCCAACAGTGGCTATAGTTGCTGCCCATGATAAAAAGACAACCATCGACATATTCGATTGTTCGAGCGGTTTAAGAGTATAATTTTTTTCAAGGTCGAATGATGCTTCGACCATTACTTTCTTCTTCAACTCATGAGCCCGCGATCTGTACACATATACATGAGGCTTCCATAAGGCTAGGGGCTATTTCATATACGGTTACAGCTTTCGTCACCAGATGTGGCATGCACGTTGTCTTATGTTACAAATTTTTATTAATAACAGAGCTGGAATGGGCAAAATATTCGAAAAAAAGGAAGAAAAAAGAGAAAAAGTGGAAATGCCACTGGCACTTAGAGGTCACGTTACCAATGCTTCCTTTAAAAGATGAGTTGGAATCCTGCTGATGCCAAAAATTGACAGAGCACATAAAAATTAGCTTACACCCGAAATTTGAGAGGAAACGCATTAAGGCAGATATTTTATGGCACTTTGATTTTTCAACAAAGTAGTATGATTTGTATTGGCTGCCATGTTGGAGGGCATACTCTTGCCCTCCAATATGGCGGCCAAAGCTACTTTTTGGTTATATCTTGGTAAACGTTTGATAGTTACGCTCAGATGTGCTTTAAACGTTACCACATCATCTTTTCAACATTTTCCTTGAAGCTTAAGTGCAAAATTTGTGCTCAGAAAGAGGTAATTCTTAATTTTAAAAATTACATTTTGTTCACGTGACCAGCTACGAACTGAGTCCTTTTTAGAAAGTGGTGCGGGTTTGAAACACCAAATCACTATTTTTTTGTTTAAGATATGACCCACTAATTGTTTTTCGAAGGCAAAATCATATAACTTTCATTTTTATAAAAACGATGTCACATGACCTATTACTACAAATGGAGTGTTGCGCTCTCATCTCCAGACTTCGCAACATAGATGCGCGGAGTGGTTTGTGATCAAGAGCTTGCGCGTGGAGTTCTCGTGGATCGGAAATATAGTCACCGAAAGAGGTTGATTTCTGTGACCTTCGATTCACGGACCTGCCTATTCGCAATACCGTCTGTGTAAACTAAACCTTTTCATGTTTTAACCTAGATAGTGCGTTTTCGGCTTCGAGACCTACCGTGGCAAAACAAAAGAACTTGCAGGCCGAGAATTTAGTTGAGTTTGTCAGATAAAGATTCCGGCCTGCAACGATAAGGTGAGCAATCTAAGAGATTTTTCGTAATTTAATTATGGTCTTTTATTCTCCGGGATTTGTAACAAACGCTTCAAAATCAACCGCAGAGAGCCATTCAATTCAAGCATCACGGTTTGGAACTGAGTTTGTTCTGCATGAAGTGTGAAATCGTAACATGAGTTCCATTGACAGATCTGTTCCACCTTCATTCCAGATCAGTTTATTTCTATGTCCACACAACTTCATTTAAGTGTTTAAGTGCATTTAAACGAATATCCAGGATGAAATTGAACACGACTTTTTGGATAGATGCAACCGAAAATTTCCAGGAGTAATATAGATCTTCTATAAAGGTAGTCCCGTTTTCCACATTTGGAACGTTCCAAATGGAAATTCGTGTTCCATTTCTTCAAAGGCAACTTTGGTACCAGTCTTCAGGCTTTCGCGGACGTTTAATTTTTTCAGTAAAAGGAAAACATTTCTGCAAAAAAAAAAATGTTTCCCATGTTTTTCATTTTGCTTAATACTGCTTCCAAAACCGTGAACTGGCAGGTTGGTTCATGTTCATAGTAAATATCTTCCTTGTCAGATACACATGTTCCTGCCGTCTGAAATCAAATTAGGTTGGAATATAAAGGAACGACTCGTACTCCCTAAACTGCATACACAGTAATTTTTAGGGAGTTATTATAACTCCAAAAATGGAGTAAAAATTTTAGGTACAGGATAACCCCTTTAATCGGGTTATTTTAACTCCTCGATATCTGGGGTCATTTTTACTCCTGAAAAAGAGTTCTTTAAACTCCTTTTTGGAGTTAAAATCACTTTCCCAAAAATAACTCCACTGTAAGGAGTTAAACAGTAACCCCACTAGATGAGTTATTATAACTCCTTGAAAATTACTGTGTGTATAGTTTACAAATACATGAGGTTGAGACCAGTGTGTTGGGGGAATACTTTTTTTTAATCAGATGAGCCATAAAATAATACAGACACTGAGGAATTGCTTGTACATATTGCATGTCAATGCCATGGTAAAAATATTAGCGGTGCATCAATTTAATTAGTATTTCCAGTACTCATAAGCCATTTGATTAACTCATTTCACTGATTACATAAGTAATTTCTACTTTTCAAGATTTGACTTAATCAGGCAACTGACCAGTGCACTAATTCACAATTAGTTTTAGTATTTGGCTTAATTTAAGGTCAGTTTAGCTCAACCGATCGACCCAACGTACTCCTATGAATAAGCCTATTACATCAATCATAACATTTCAAGGTCAATTCTATGGAGAAGCGAAGTGATGACGTCATAGAAACTAAATTTGTGTAGTTATGGGATTGGTTGGTGTATCGAGAAAGAACAAGATGAAAAACCCTCTTGCCACAAATTAACTTGTTGGTGCAAATTGGTGGGAAGAAATAAGCACCGTTATGCTACGGACTACATATAAAGTGATCTGAGTCCATACGGGGGTTATATCTCTCCACCAATTTGCACTTACAGGCTGATTTTTGGCAAGGCAACTTTGTTCATCGTGTTCTTTCTGAAAATGACAACCATTTCCATATTTTCGCGAATGTGAACATTTGTGACATCACACTTTTCGTCTCCATTAAAAAGACGACAACAACAACAAATAAGTGATATGAACAATTCACCCACTTTTAAAACCAATTTATAGAATGTTCTACCGAAGATCAAAAGCTACCACGCCCATGTTAAATTAGCGTGGATTAAAATAATTTATGGTCTAACCATTAAATTAAAAAAAGCACTGCACAAAACTGCAGAATTGAACCTTCCCTGATTACAAAACAGACCTGCAAATTATTTTTTCGCCCAGACAGATTAATAGTTGTTACACTGTAATAGCACGAAATACTCGCAGTGTATCAACAACTTGGGCATTTTGAAAAAAAATTACTAAGCTCAAAAAGACCGAAAAAGCAGCTTGTGAAACTGAAAAAGACCTTCCGGTTGCGGCGCGGCGAGAATAGCAATACTTCTCGTCTTTCAGTTGGGACTCTGTTCACAGGCTAACAAACAAAAAGCAGCAAAGCTTATCAGAAGTCCAAGAGACTGACAACAAAAAACTCCTGCGGCATTGCAAGAGCAGGTCATAGTCAAGTCTGTTGTGTTGCATTCCTTCAATTTCCACTTTTTCTCCCGTCCATCATAAGAGTAAATCTTCGAACAGTTATTCTTGAACGATGCCACAAACGTGGGGCCTCGAACAGGCTTGGTCTTTTCTGGGAAATACTTACTAGCGTCTGTGCGCCCCCCATACGCACAGCGGTCAAGGTTGAGAAAGTAGAACACTGAGTCTGTCAAGAAAACAACATGCTTGCATTAAAATTAGGTTTTTCAAACGCATGCAGAACAGCAATTCTGCACGTGCAATGCACTCGTTTTTGTTTTTTTGGTTATTATTTTTTTTTAACGTTACTGCTCGACTTCGACGTGAAATTGCCTGATTTTTACTTTTTGTAGAGGGCGTAGGCAAACAAACAAGTGCGATATATTTTCTTCTCCCTCTGATTTTGGATAACGTTCTTAGGAATACAACTCCTGGAGAATTCGCCTTTAGCTACATTTCACAAAGATAACGAACTGGAATCAAATAATCGCGATGAAGTTTGAAGGAAAGTTTCTTTCACCGTGCAAAGCCTTTGTACAGAGGCAATTTCCATAAATCGTGCAGTCAGACGCACATGTGACATCTGACTGGTTACAACACAATCACCTCCTTTTTTTAACGCAAGCAGCTATGTCTGCTTTCCGTTTTATGCAAATGATTCCCTCCCTCCCCTCTCTTCCGACTATACTCACAAGGATGGTGGGAAACTGCCCACCTGCCCCTCCCCTAACCCATCATTTTGCCCAAAGTGTTAATGTTAGCTTAGGGGAGGGGTAGGTGGGCAGTTTCCCAGAAACCTTAATTGCCCGTTTACGCGATACCGGATAGCATTTCTCGTCGAAGCGATAAGCTACCTGCCACAGTATATCATATATGAACAGTAAGGGCCCAGGACTGGAGCAAGTCGTTGACACTCATCGAACATCGTGCGGTTGGTCGACTGGGCTTGGTGAACTAAATTACAGTCCTCACTCCTTCATATTTAGTTCTATCTCAGTGGTCTCCAGAGCTCGCTTTCACTTATTCACCTCCTTTTAGATCAGAATACCGGTTCACACTGCAAAAAGTCTGACACAGAACCTATTCCAATAGTGAAACCCCACTTTCGGCATAGGCGCGGTACAGTACAGTTTTGATCCTTTACAGAAATCGCCCCGAAATAACCGTTCTTATGTGTGCAAACGTTATAAACCAGCCTGACAAGACTCCATCATTCAGCCTGGAAGTAAAAGGGTCAATTCTCCCATGTAAAGCAACGCAGTCTTAAACGGCCCAGAACGTCATGAATGCGTTTGATGTCACATGTCTGTCGTAAATCGGTGGCTTAAAAGAAACTTACTTGTTTCGTTTCCCAATGCAGTGGGCTTTTTCTCCCCAGATGGGATCTTTTCTTCAAGTCTCAGTAACGTGAACGGTATATAATGAACATGCACGTCCTACAAGACAATGTAACCAAAACAATGAGAGAAAAAAAATACGCTGGCCATCAATAGGCAGAGGTATATATCTTTTGTAGTGTCAAGTTGAATAGCCAGATTATCTAATCGTTTGACCACTTGACTCAATTGCAAGATGTTGGCCTTTGAACCTGATGTGACTTAATAAGGGTAAACCAGTAGTTTTCACTGTGGTGGCTCACAAGGTTAGGAATACCAACTAGACAGAGTCAAACCGGTAGTTGGGTATTTACAAGCGCGACCGCGAGGAGTTGAACTCAGGAGTAAGAAGACATCCTGCTAGAAGCTAAGACGGCGAGGGAGGGGGCGGGGAGGGTCACGTGGGGGTGGATTGAAGTCTTGGCCTCCGGCTAGAATTTCATCGCTCTAACCGCTCGGCCATGCCGCCTCCACGTAAGATTAAAGGGTCTGTGTCACACCATTTGCTACCTTTTTGAAAGGCTAAAACTTTTTTCACATTAACTGAATTCCAAAAATAATGGTTTATTTAGGCATTGAAACTGTTTTTTCGTCTGTTGCAACGGATGGTAAGGATCGACATGGATTGTGAAAGTGCTTACTTTTTCAAGTTTTAATGCTCTGGCTGTGAAAATCACCGAAAAATTATTATGGTAGGTGCTTGCCGGTGAAATTTGTTTGATGTCTTCTTCAAAACTTTACAGGATCATTTTGTGTACGCACGGGAAAAGGCGCTAAGTATAATACATTCAGCACAGAATTGGCCCAAGAAAGCAATATCGGTTCGTGGAATAGCCTCAAGCCTGCGAGCAAGCTCTCCGGGGCACTTTGGCGGCGCGGCAGGAGAAGGAAGGAGAGCTTGCAACTGCGTCTCTGAAATTTGAATTCCACTTCCAATTCCCTTGTGGCTCCCCGTCGACTGAGCTGTCAGATTCCAGCCAATCAGCGAAAAATCAGTGAAAAATACGTGCCAAGGGTAATGACGTCATTACTAATGTCATCTCCGGCAATCAGCATTTCCCATCGACTTTTTCGATACAGATATTCAAATTCCACAGACGCAGTTGCAGGCTCTCCTTCCTTTTCTCGCCCCTTCGCCAGAGCGTCCTGCAGAGCTTGCTCGCAGTTCACATTTGACTGTAGGCATGGCCCATGCATGTGGAAGTGCTATTAGTTACGCTGTCGTACCTCTTCACTGGTGTTGTACATGCAGCTAAGTTGGGGTCCTGAAGAGGACCCTATTCGACATAGGTAGTATCGGAAGAGGGATCCTGGTGTAAGAAGTTCGTACATGAAAAATCCAAGTAATATAAGGAAAGTGATGAATCCAAGAATAATAAGGAACATTCCTGAAACAACAAGAAAATAATTTAAAACTTTTTTATCATTCAAAGGTAGTTAATATAGAGATTTACCAAGGCTAAACGAGAAGAATTATTACCCATAAGTCTACATCACTGCGCCAAAACGAAACGCGTGCATGCAAAGTATATGTCTGGGACTCCCTTCCCTACCCTACTAAGCTTTTTCACCCCTACCCCAGGGGGTCTATACGGACGGTGTACGCTGACGTCATAACCAAATTTCCTGGCATCGGTAGCTTTTCACTGTTTCTTTTAGGTATGGGACTCCGCTGCGGAGGCTTTGTTAAAAGGATAATAATCATAGGAATTTACAAGGTTAACCTTCAGAAACTTACATTGTATTTTGTGTACGCTATTCGTTTGCCAAAGCGAACCTGAAGGGAATGAAAGCAAGGCGTTGTGATGTAATTTAACTGTGCGCTTGAAAGGTAGACAAATGAGATTAGCGTGCGTTCTCCTAACATCGAACGCATCAAACTCCTCAAGAAAATCTCATTCATGAAAGTTTTTTCATAGTAAGATTAGGTTCGTAGACACATGTGAGTTCGGATCCAGAATTAGGTCCCCCGGGAACTTTCTTTATTTCCGATGCTGAAGTGTGATAGGTCACTCACGTTTATTTTCTTCCCATGTTGATCGATTAGAAAGGAACTCAATTGACACTCTCAAGTGTTTTATCAGTTTGTAGCCCGTGAGCACTTCGTCTGCTCCACAGCCGTTTGTTGTGTCGTCACGCAAGGCTGGAAGAGCGTTGCGTGACGACACGAAGAACACGGCTGTGAGCACTGAAATACTTCTTGAACTCCGTTCCTCAGTGCGTTTGGTGAGTGTGACCGAACTACAAGTCCGGAGGAAACTACTCTACTTCCCTCCTGACCAATAGCTGACTTGTTTCTCCATCCGTCGTCCCGAACTGTATGTAGGTAATTACAGTCAGTGACTCCTGATAACTCAAACTCTCGCTAAGTCGAAACTCGCGCTAACTCGAACTAAAATCGATTTCCCCTGGATCTCATTCACACGTTTACTGGAATTTTAAGCTCTGTAACTCGAACCTTCGATAACTCGAACCTGCCGCTAACTCGAAGTAATTTTTGTTTCCCCCCAGGCCATTTATATATAATTTTACCCTTGATAACTCGAACCATGTTTTGAGCGCTTAAAACGTGGAGGAAAAGGCAGTGTACTGGCGTCCGAAACATTGGATTTTGAAGTCTCCGGCCACTGAGGTGTTGTAGACATATAGTTCACTAGTGGAGGCTGATGTTGTTTGTCACAAATCTAACGTGAAACAACTTTACTTCTCAAAAAAGTAAAACGCATGCTCTATTTAGGCTAAATTTTGTTACAGTACGTTCTGATTTATAATCGTAAAGTATCTTAAGGTTTCAATTTTCACTTAACATTTCTACGATAAAATGGGATTAAAATGTTCACAGTACAGCAAAAACTGTTTTTCACCATACCTCCAGCTATTTTCTTCGAGCTCCCGACAACCCAAACTCCCGATAACTCGAAATTTTTTCTATTTCCCTTGAAGGTTCGATTTATCGGCAGTCGACTGTAAGTGATATGAGTTCTTCCAGTTTTGATTATAACATGTTGAGGTTTGATTATAATCGTAACTGTGTTTGCATATGAAAAGAGTTCAACTCCCACAGGAGTGGTATGGGAAACCAAAATGGCCGCCATTTCATTGTTTTGGGACGCCAATATGGCCGCCGTGACGTCATGTGAAAACACTCTATATTGACGGGAGTGCCGTATGTAAGGCTTATCCAGTCGACAGGCAACTCTCTCTAAGAAAGACGTCTTATAGAGGTGTCTGTTAAGAGATCTTTTTTTAGCATTTACCCTTTAAAGAACCAGGGAAGGCAAGACTTACGTCGACAAGTAGTCTTATTAGATTTGCCAATGGCAACCTTGATATCCATGTCGATATTTTCCAAGATGTTCTCCACTTCACTCGACAGCTGGTGACTGTTGATCCCTAGTACGATGCACACGAAACATCTAACCAAATTCACCTCATCGTGATAACGAGGCTTACAGGTTTCCATAGCCATGCCAAGCAGTGTGTGGTTTCCGATAATGAACGCTCCCAAAGGCAGATGGGACTCTGGGATGCCTGTTCCTGGCTGGCCTGTTGACGCGTAAATGCGCTCGCCTGTTCGAACCGATCCTACTATCTTTACTTTGACCATTCCGATCACACAAACGATGTCCGTCTGCCCTGTAAATAAATTGAAACTCACTGTTTCAGCTTGATGGTGTTTTTTTAAGGTTAAAGGTTAAAGGTCTGTTTATAGTGGAAAGTGCACTTAGCGTATCCAGCTAGTTTACAAGCACTCTACATAAACAATTAGAAACAAAGCTGCAAACTGTGCACGCTTATTCGTGCAGTATTTTTATGGTGTGTTTGGACAACGAAATATAACCCCATACATAGCAATAAGCACGTATTACAATCGAAAGCAAAAATCATTCGCGTCACAGTATTACAATTTTTTTATTGTTAAAAAAATGCTCAAAGTCAGATAGATCAAATAAAAAGGGAAATATGAGCATCTCCGCCGCTGGAAATATTTCCGCAGTATCATAAAGTGGATATAACAGGGACAAAAGTACTGACTAGATATGAAATCACTCAGTATGCTTGTACATGTTGTGGAAAAAAGTGGCAGCCGCGTTTATCCTAAGGCATAGCCACAGTGTTTTGTACCTATGTCTGTTTGTTGGTCTGCTATTCTCTGAAACTGCCTACGTCTGCGTCAATTGAACGTCAAGATTGCGGGACTGCTTTTTGTTGGTCCTGACAATAAGGATTACAGCTTTGGGGGAAATTGTCACCCACCTTTGTCTGTATCTAACGGAGCATGCGCTTCAACGTACGCTGACCTACTGATCACTCCAGCCATTACTGCCTGCGATGCATTTTCACTGCTCAGCGGCTCAATCGTAGCTGGTCCGTCGTCGTCCGGAAAGAAACCGACCACAACTCCCTCCTCGAGAGTTTGGTAAACATCTGAGTTTGTAAGCCTCAAATGATAGGCGATATCGCCTCTGGATGTCTGCATCATGCAACCAAAACTAAGCCTCTCGATATTTGCTTGCTGGGCTTTTAGGTGCTTTACAACTAGGTTGTCGACTTGTGACGCATCTTGATGGAAAATGAAAAAAAAAAGTTGTAAATAAGCCGGCTTGCGGAGAATTTGGGGCTAAACGAGGTAAAATTTAGTCGATCCCCCCTTTGAATGTTACTTCACTGAAGTGATCCCCCCTAATAACATTTGATGACTTTCATGATCCCGCCCCTCCCCCCCCCCCCCCCCCACCTATGTCTTTATTTTCCAAGCTAATTTGAGTGGTCCCCCCTCTGAATCCTTCCAAAGTGTTCAGTGATCCTCCCTTTTAGGGTCTCAGTTACGACTGATCCCCCTTTTGTTCTCCTAAAAATCAAGTGATCCCCCGCTTATGGGTGACCGTTAATACAAGCGTCTTTTTAGGATCTAAGGGAGCAGCAGTCAATGAGTGCGACCAACTTGAGTATTAAAGAGTGTATTAGTTTACTCGCGGAAGGGGATATGATGGGTTTTAGTTCAATTACCTTCAGAGCTTCTGGCCGTTGTCGTGGAACCAGCTGAAGAATTTGACTGTGGGGACATTGAATCTAATTGAAAGTATAAAGTATAAACATATATTCAGACAGTTTTTAAGCTACTTAATTGATATTTACTTTGTAACAAGTATTTAGGTACATGAGCGCTGATGTGGAACTTTCAGTAAAGATGAATTTTTGTCTGAGGGAAAGAAAGAGCTTCTTCTGGTCGTCAGCAGAGTAGCATGATTTTTGATTGGGCCTCGTAAGAGAAAAACTAATTCAAAGCTTGAGATTGACTACTTTCTCGTTGTTTACAGATAGACAGTCAGTCTAAAAGAAACCAATCAAAAATCACAAACAAATTCTTTGAACCCTGGATGTGAAGCGTTGCCACAAACGCGAGCAAGCATGGAATTGCTGAAAACTTGGCGTGGCATGACCCGCTTTAGCCAATCACATTATTAAGTACAGCAAAAATAGTGCCGAAGTTGCGTTCGGCAATTAATTGATAACCATTTTGGAATAGACGCTGGTGCAGATTAGAAGAGCGTAGATCTAACCTGTTGAGTCGGCCTCGGTTTGCAAGGTTTTCTGGGTGACCATTGTTGGCTGGTGCTTTCCTTGGGATACCCATCTTGCTGTGCTACTTGGACATGTGCTTGGTCTTTTGCGTTTCTCTTTAGAGTATAAGGCAGATTCTATAAAACATAGTATCAAGACACTGAGCATCGTTTTAGAAGCCGACCTATCAATGCAAAAATGGTATTTGAATGAGCGGCAAAATCAATAGGCCATTTCGAGTTGCCTCTAGCCCCTGTTTTAAAGCGAGGCTAAGTGCGAAGCCATTGATATGAAAATGATTTTTTATCCTGCTGCAAATAAAACTCGTTTTCAAAATGAAGGTTTTACACTTAGCCTCATTTGAAAGTAAGAGTTTTTGGAAAACGGAAATGGTCTATTAGGAGAATATTTAGAGGTTCACTATGGACCGTTTTACATGTATTGAGTAATAGCCATTGTTTTGCATTGAAGTAGTAATCTTATTTGATTTTGAAATAAGATAATTCGTATCTCGACGACACAAAATGTGTTACAAACTACCCGCTAGCTTCCTCTACACTCAACTGGCCGTGACATTGTAAAAAGGTTCGGAATTCTCTTTAGATTAATTGACAGTCGTTGTTTAGCTTCTTAAACTAATTCGCGAAGATTACATGATTGATGGTAGATTACTGAAAAAGGACATTGTTGTATTTTAGATTTTGAATGCATGAATATCCATTTTCGCTTTAAGAAATTATTATTATCGATTTTTATTACCTTATTGTGCATTTATTCAGGCAGTTAGCATTGGTAGTTTTTTTTGTCTGCTTTTGTAGATATACACTGTCAGTAATATGATTACCTAGGCCGGTAGGCTCGTTATTGTATTCTATTCTGGTCGATACTTTTACAATTAAGTCTTCCATTATGAAGAGCGGCAGAAGACTCTGCCACTTGACTTAATTTTCGTTGAACAGGAACTGACAGCTATATTTTGATAATAGTAATTGAGGCGGCTCCGGCTATTGTGGTCTTACTCTAGAAAGGGGTATGTTTTACACTTCTTTTCGACTAACAATATGCACCAATTAATACAATTTTTGTCATAACTTGAAAAATCAATTTTCGTACCTGCTGATTCATCGTTGATTCGTTTTGTCTTGATCAAGAAAGGCTTAGACGTGAAACACTCACTGACTTCACCATTGTCGAAGGTAACCTGAACCAGCAGCTCAAATTTGTTTCTCTCCTGCGTGTGAACCTTGGCCAATTTGTATACTGGTCGTTTGGAACCCTCAATCTCATAGACAGAATCTAGGTCCACTTGGTACTCAACCATCTACAGGAGAAAATTTTCGACTTGCTTTTTACAACTGATATCTCATGATCAGCTTTGTCGAAAACCCTAAAGGTGAATGCATGTAAGTACGTACGTCTGGAGCTTACAGAAATCTTGTACTTTTAAAATACAATTTGTGCCTCCCACGAGTTATCCCATTCGAAAACGCTTTCCTTGAACGCTATGGAATCTTGAGGCCTTTTGGGTCTTGTTTAGATTTCTTTTTAAACCTCTGACTACGACTGCACAGCTCTTGAAACTATTTTTAATCCTGTTCGATCCGAAGTAGCAGACGAAGAACCCCTAGCAGGATGTGCTACCTCATTTGATCCTTACAGTCGAACCTCCCATTAACGACCACCATAGTGGATGCGAACTACACACAGGTGGTCCCGACACATCTACTCTTTGGCAGAGAATTTATTATTGCATGTAATTTTGAAGTTATCCATACGTGTAATTCCATGTTGTCACTGAAAATTTTTCGTGTACATTGAGTGGCGTGACATACTACCAACAATTAAGAACCACACCAAGTGTCAAGCGGCGGCTCTGAAAAGATGTTAAAAACAATGAAACTACGAAACTATCAGGCCAAAAGGTGGTCGCAATTGTTATTATAGGGCTTTGGCTGGGAAAATTTGGATCGTATTTTGGTGTTTGGGATAGCTAGGCGCTTATGGTAGATGGTTGCTAGGGAGGTGTGGTCGTGAAAGAAGTTCGACCGTATTGACTTATTTTCCTATTTTATGTGCTTATTTATTTATGTTTTTATATTGCCTTACATTGCGGTTATCTTTTCTGTGCAGAATAGCCTGGATCGGCACCATGCCATTATCATCTTTTTCCAGCTTGGCAGCCTTAGTTTCTCTGCGGACCCACACACGAACATCCTTCACCTGACAATCAGAGAAAACCATAAACTTCACCTTTCCATTGATTATTCGCTGCCGTGCCTGCTTGTCTTTTCGACTCTGTTGCTTCTCGAACACGCGGTTTTCCAGATCATAGAAATCCACCTCCACTTTCGCGTCTTGTATCAAATAGCTCTGAAAATCAATCTCCGTTCCAGCGTTGAATGGAGTCACTCCAATTAAGTCGCTGACCTCTTGGTCGCAACTTGTTATTCCGCACACGTGGCCTTCACGTGACCCGGCAGTGGAAGGTTGCTGGTTGCGATGAGACGGACCTTCTGGAGTCTCGGATTGACCCGAAGAATGGCCAGAGCCTTGTCCGAAAGAAAAAACCGAGGACGATGGTAACATTTCGGTACTGCTTTCAAAATAGCCGGAGGAGGAATTGAGGCTAGTTGAGGACGAACTGTCCAGCCCGAAGATACTGTCCCAATAGACGCCCATTTGCGCCGTTTGTTGAGAACTCGTATCGAAGCCTGGAAATTTTTCATCCGTCGCCGTTTCCCTGAAACTGCTCAGATATTCCGTCTGTCTTTGAAGGCTGGTCGGCTCATCTAATCCCTGCAGTGGGGGAAAGGAATGATGCCCTGGGTAAGGCCTTGATGTGGACTGTTCTCCCGAAAACCAGCTCGGTCGACCACTCGGTGAATTCTGGAAAGGAGCTCCTGTAAAAACAAGCAGACAACAATAACATTCATAAATGATCTTTATATATACTCGAATTTCAGAGTAGCCTTCACCTTGTCCTATACTTTAGACAGATCAACCAGCATGTAAATTTTTACTGGCAGCAGATTGCCAAGTGATGTTTCTCGCCCTTTTCATATTTACCCGCGGTTTCAAGGTGGTTTTCACGTCCATGCCGAAACTGCAAGTAAAAACTGACCGTTTTCGGATACAATGGAATGTATGCCTCTTTACAGTGCTGTTTTTATGAATTTTTGTTTTGGCACATAAAAGAATTGATAGTAGTAAGTTCAGAAATTAAAACCTCGCGATCCTTTAGATCACAGAACTCAGCCCTATGTCTGTTTACATTCACGAAGTTTAAGCGCAAGAAGCGATGATTACCGACAGCAGACGCAAATAGGTAGGCTGCTGTTAGCTGTTTACCGTAGTGACGTGGTGCTTAACCTCTCTTTGTATTAGCTGAGTAAGTAAAGCACAGTAAGAGGGCCAGGGACCGGTTGGATAAAATGGCCGTAACACATGCGGGCATACGTAAAAAAATTGTTGATCTGTCAATATATTCGTTCTTTAGCACAAAAGTACTAATTGAGGACATGCACTGTTACTACGTCTCGTACTAAAGACAGGACCGCCATTTTACGCCGTCATCCAAGCCACGCAAAGGTCTCGCCATTTGTAGAGCAAAGGCAGTACCTTCATTTTTGAGTTATTTTATGACTTTGAGTATTGGTTTGGCCCTGGGAATCAAAACCACGACCTCCCTCTCTACAGTCGAAGCTCTACCGAATGTGCTTATCCTGCCGCGGTTAAAGCAGTAGAGTTGCAGGATATCGTTAGAGTTCTCTTATTTCACCTGCCCAAAAACTGTTACTTGCATCAAATACTTGGATTTTATTATTTTACAAAAACAGCCGAATTAAAGCATCACCAGTTTGAAAAAGCTTTTATAGACATTTTGTCGCTGTTTAAAATTTTTAATTCCGCTTTTGTAATCACAAAAATGCGTAGTTTATAAGCGTACAGCCAAGATTAAATTTGGCTCACTTGTGTATTTTTTTTAGAACACGTATCGTTTCAGTGAGCTCCCTTTCGAGTAAGCTATAAATACAATCACCTGATCGGGGCTGGCAAGTTCTTTAGGCTTATTAGTAACCACATGTAACCATCCTGTCCGAAGAGCCTTTCTTTCGCTTTTGGCGTACTCGAGAAAGACTCTGGTTTAATGAGATCTTTGTTGAGCATGCGCGCCATGTTGCTTTCGAACCAAGGCCTAATAGCCGAGCGCCTGTTACAGCGGGCTCGGTTATGACCATCAGTTTATCGAACAGATGCTTGCACTAGAAAAAACCGGTTTGACGAGAGAAAACAACATTGACTAGTGCAGAAGTTTGGGCTGTGGCGACTTTAGGGGCATGGCGTCATTCAGGCAGAGCCTCCAGTTTTTCCTCCTCGATCAAGAAGAGGCTATCCTCGTAGGGTGATCAGTAACAAGATGAAACCAGTACTTCGATTAACAAATCGAGCAGTTGATATTATACTAGTTACTTAAGTGAACACCGAGAACCGTGCTGTTTAGAGGTCAGCAAACATGAACTCAGTAACAGGGAATGGAACGATCGAGTCTTCAAGCTGCTTTAGTGTCACAGCGTACAAAATCGGACAGACCATTGCTTTGAGTCTGATTCTTCAGCACGCTGTTTCGTTAATGGCAAATTCTTTAATTTCCTTGTGTTGATCGTTTATAAAACGCCAACCTTAAGAAAACCGATAAATTATTTCATCGCAAACATGGCTATGTCCGATCTACTGTATTCGATATTCTGCGTCCCCTATTACCCGTCAACGTCGTACACTAACTCGTGGCTTATCGGTGGTGAGATTGGTCAGGCCTTGTGTAATCTTGTCCCTTTCTTTTCTGACGTTTCCACTTTCGTTTCGATTCAGAATCTCGTCACAATTTAAAAGATTTTTGCCAGTTACGTGGCCTCGCGACCATAACATTAAGTGAAAAATCACGCTATGATTTGATTGTGAAAATAAACGAAAAGGCATTACTTCAGCTCGACTTTTTCCATCAAGAATCTACAGAGAAGGTAACCTTCTTATGTACCGAGAACAGATAAAACGGTTAGATGACTTGTTTTTGTTGTGCCGAACTTTTGATTATTACAATGATTTATGCACCGCGGTGATCTGAGATTCACTCTGAAATTGTAGCCGAAAGGACTTCAAATTTAATGTTGCCTTTCTTGTAGATGTTTTGTTTCCCTAGGTCGTCATCTTGATTTTTATTACTGAGAGAGCTTGAATCAACTTCTGATCTAGAGAATTCCATTAAAAGCACTGTCTTCTAATCCTCTCTTGGTACAGGTAGTTACAAGGCGCTGGCGTCCCGCCAGTTGATCGTGGTAATCAGCAACATGCGTGACCGTCCTGATAACATTTGTTAATATATCTCTTTCGTTTCAAAAGTAGTAAAAAAAGATTAGTCACTTCCTTTTAGAGGCCAGAGACGAATTAAAGCATTTACTCGGGTCGGCTTCCGCTATTGGCCTGCTCAGTCGGAGAAAGAAAGTCATCAAGTCTAGAGCGTGATGTGGCTAAGATGGACGGTCGTGTGTTTGAGTGCTCCGCGTAACATCTCGTAAATTTCTAATATTAAAGTGTTCCTTCTGCTTTCTTCTATTTGTTTGGTTATCTGGTTTCGTGTGTCATATTATGCCTGAGTAATCGTTATGTACTTGCCTTGTTTTATGTTAGTTTAAATTCTATTTACAGTGTCTTCACTGTTATTTAGTCCATCAATCTTGTTGTAGCAATAAAAGTCCTCCTGATCAGCAGTGATTTTGTGAATCAGAAACAGTTGTTCAGTGATCTGAAAGATATTCCTCACCCTGGGCCAGGATGAGGAACTGATAAAGTATCATATGAAAAACAGTTTTCAGCATGACTGAAGTATGTCACGCAGCCACCGTCCCTTCCTTATATTCAAGGGAAAATACATTTTTACTTACTATCGATCCTAAAAGACGACATCCGCTTCTTTCCATCCGGATGCAAAACTGACCAATTCAAACTTCAGTTATGCGAAATACAATGCAATATAAAGCCAAGTAATAACAAATAGTGTGTTATTAAGGCGAGTCAAAACGAATATGCAAAGATAACTATTAAAGTTCTTATTTTAAGTCAGAGTGTAGTTTCCTTATCTCTCTTTTGTGAATTGTAGCCTGATTGACAGTCCACTGATTTAAAAATTAGCAACTTTGATTGTTCCGCGAAGCTTAGTTTTATAATTCAAGAATGAATCTTTGATCAGGGTAAGACTGATATCCCGGTTTATGATCTGCGCCAATTACCTTCGCGGATTGTGTGGTAACAAATCTTCAACGATTGTAGCTAGCGATCTCGGCGCAATCCAATTACGCAACTTGTTCCGGAAACTCTACCATTTCTACTTTAATTGCATAGGTAGTCTGAAAATAGCGCGCTCAAACATTTAACCTATTTCAAATTAAACAACATGTAGAAATGTAAGATGAGGTCGGTGAGATCGTCAAAAGTCCGACCACCTTCTCCTTACACCTGCCTGTGGGCGACTGTAGATACAGTAGATATAATCTGCGTAGTAAAGTTCGTCAGTTGCGTTTTGCTGATTTAGGTTTGGAAAGTTGTCGAGCTAAATTACTCCAGAAAGCTTAGAAGCTGAAGCTCTTAGGTCTTTCACAAGGTAAAAATGACTGAACTCAAACCCTCATATAACCAACCGCAACCCTTCAGGTCGAAGGCTTATTTTTGTACTTCAATTAAGGAAGTAAGCGTACCTAAGTATAAAAGAGTATGCTGACATGAATCATTAGGAGTTGGCGAGATCGTCTAATGCTCAATGAGCGTTAGAGCCCACCCTCTTAATACACCATAGTTTTCCGTACGTCTGCCAGTGACTGTCCTATATACTGTATAGAATTGAATATCTTTGCGATTTGGTGAGTTGGACTTGAATTTGTTTCGACTTACGTTACTCCGGCCAGCCAGGATGATGAGCTCCTGGGCCTGCTTGAAAACCGAAGCTCATAGGCGTTGGACAAAGTAAAAATAACTAAAACCTCAAATACTGAACCGCACTATACTTTCAGCTCGAATTCATATTTTCAAATCTCAGTAAGGAAGTAACTGCAGCTCAGTTTATGTATTCTGGCTTAAATCGTAATTTAGTAGCAGACAGTTTCCTCATTTAATCTTGTGATATTTAAAGTGCTTTAAGAAGCGAACTATGGCCTTGTCACCTTTCACTGCCAGGGTGAATAAAAGAGTCTTGTGGTTCTAACGTTTGGGTCTGTGGAAACGCCTTTGGCGATACTTTCGTACGGTACTATTGCGTTTTAGCGCTTCACAAAATGAAATTGAGAACATTTGCTGAATTTTAACATTGGCCACCTTTGGCAGTAGAAAGGTTTAAGAAATTTCTTTGCTACACCCTTACCGCCATTTTGAGGCCGCAATAGTTTCTCTTGTAGTTCTCGTAATTTTTTGGTAGACATTCTGATTCTCAATAGATTAAGTAACTGATTAATCCTCCAAACGTGCGGGAACTTGCATCCTTGCCTGACTCAAGATGTCCTCAGTAGTACCCACGCACACTGTGTTCTATCCGTCCGGTCCTCGTCAAAACATACAAAAACATATTCTTCAGCAATATATATTTAGAGGTCAGGTACGAAGCGAACTAGTGACGTCAGATCAATAGGAAGATAATGATCAAAGCTACATTTTTTTTTTGGTTTCGGTTGGACGTTTTCAATTGATTGTTTCAAGTTAATTGAATTTGGCCACTTAAAACCGGAGGGTGGGGTGGGGGAAATTAAGGATGGTGAACAATAAAATCCAAGAAGAAACCGAAACAGCTCGGCCTCGTGGCATTTGTTTTGACTCCAGATCTATTTTTGTGGTTTCTGTTCGCTTTCAGGTGAAAGAAGTGCCGGCTCATTTAACAATAGGCCTTTTTGCAATAGTTGATCACGTCATCAACTCAACACGAAAACAGTTCGCTTTTGGAAAATTTTGTTAGCGGGAACTGAAAGATCATATTAAAATTAGGTAACCTGTAATTTTCAAGAGTTGCTTTACCATTCAAATCCTTCTACTTAGCTTTTCGTCGGCCGTTGCAATCGCTACTTTTAAGATATATAATTATATATACAGCTGAAAATTAGCAGGTAACCTAATTTTAATATGCTCTTTCAGTTCCTGCTAAGGAAGCACAATTGACTGCGTGTACTTCTCATGATTTTATTGTGTTTCCATGGCAGCGAGCCCAACTGGCGCAAGGTGAAAAAGGTATCGTGATCAAAAAAGGTTATCTCTCGTTTAACGTAATCCAAACACGAAAATCTATTGATGGAAAATTTTCGAACGATAAACTTCCGCCAAAAAGAGTTCGGACGCTTCCCTCCAAAGTGTCGTAGCCAATATATACACCGAGAAGATATTGCAACTCTTAACCCTCGGACGTACAACCGGTGGCGGGGGGAGGATATGCCCCCACCGCCCCCCACGAAGGTTTTTCTGCGTTTTTTCCTAGAGGATAAAACATCAGAACTAGACGTTTTCAGTAGCTGTTCGTTCATCCCTCGCGCGAGATATGACGAGATATGACGTCATAAGAAGCAGGTGGTCAAGCCATTTTTAGGTGAAAATACATGTTTTTTCAACTTCTTTCAACAATAAAAGTAAATCTTGTGGCTAAAATCATGAATAGTGCTTATTTATGTGTTATTTTTCATCTAAAGTACAAAAATATTAATATTTCTCCCGGTTTTAACCTGATTGCTAATTCTTGGTAAAATCCAAGATGGCGACGTCACAAGCCTCCAGCAGCGCCACCACCCGTAAAATATACCTCAACTTGTAGAGAAGATCAAACGCTTTCCACTAAAGGTTAAATCGTTTGTAAATACTGCTACGTATCAAAAACTCCGGGGAGGGTTCCATCCTCCTCCCCTTCCCCTCCCCCCCCCCCCCCTTGTACCACGAGGGTTAAATCATGTTGAATTTTTAGAAAATATAGTTTCTTTAAGCGGGAGACTGCAATTTGAACATAAGGCTACACAGAACGAATTCTTGCCAACAGAAAAAAACAATTGGAATATTTGCCGGACAATAAAGGTTACTTTTAATTATTTATAGCCACACGAACCTTAGTCTTTGTAACAAATCTCTGTCTTTGTTTGTTTCAGGTTTGTCTAAGTTTAAAGGATTTTTTTTCTGTTTTATACTGACTTTCAGTAGCCGCCAGTCGTCCTTTTCTGATGAGACGTCATCTTTTAAGAGCGAACTGGCCTGGGGACGAAGCTAGTATAGAGCGTTTTCGATCACTCAGCATCTATGAAAAATTATTGGAACCAATGGAGGCGTTTGTATAGAGTACGAAAGTGATGACGTCATAAAAATGAAATTTCTGAAATTATGGGATTTGTCAGGATATTCTGAAAGAACAATGTCCAAGAGGCCTACTTGCCAAAAATGAGCATTTGGGGGTAAATTGTCTCTGAGATCGTAGTCCAGTTATGCTTAGAAAACTTTATAGAAACCCTTCTAAATCTTTTTGGGGTCTACCCAAACAAAATTTAGAAGAAAACTTACACGGGATTTGTTTGGGACACCAACATGGCAACCAATTATTCCTACCAAATTATATAGTACGTTGTAAACAGCAAAAATCAACTCAGTTCGAAAAAGTGTTAAAACTGTTTTCTTTTTCAATGAAAGTCCTTGTTCTTAACAAAACTGCAAACTTAAACTGAGTGGACTCATGAAGTGGTGAAAGGTTTTTTTACTTCTGTACTTAAGAATTTTTTACGTCGATCAAACGATCTTCCGCATGAAATTGAAATTGTAGCCTCTGGCTTGTTCGTTTCAACCGCAAAAACAGACGTTTAACAGGACAAAAAATGAAGTAGGTAATCAAATCAGTCATAAAATTAAATCACTACCATGTTGGGTTGGCTATTTGAATTTCGGATCTCTACTTCCATCAAGTTTTAGGAAGTTTAGCGTTGAATTTCCCCAACAATTTTTTGTTATTTTGAGTAGCTCAGTATCAACCATTCCACACAGCTTTCATCGGACATCCGGGTACCTTTAAATCGGTTATAATTCTTCCACTTCTCGTTGTCAGGATATCGGATAAACACAGCGTGTCGTATTTGATGTAATTCTTGCCTTTGGCCCCATCGTTCGAAAAATAAAACTTTCCATACGATTTTTAAATTCAAACTGTGGTTAAACGAAGCTATGAAGTGACTCGTGAAAAAAATATATCCTATATAGTAAAGGATGAAAATGCATCGCGCGGGACAACGTTTGTAGGTTTGTGCGTCTTCAGGCACGTTTCCTCCAGTCTGCAATACTTTTGCAGCTTATAGTCTTGTAGAAGACTTGTTTTTTCTCTGCCGCAGTGGAGGTTAGTGAAGGGGGGGAAGGTTAAATCCGTTTTTTTGTCGAGGAGTGACCACTGAACATTCATGGTATAAATAAAATAGTATACTACTTCCACGCACAAGACCACGAGCTTAATTTTGAAGTAGGTTGAAGTTAAGCCACCATTTTTAATGCCTTAATAGTAGAATTTCAAAAGGTTTTATATTGTGGTTATTGTTATCTTTGGATACTCCTTCTTCTTGATCCAATGATTCCGTCTGCCATGGTTTGTCTTGTCATGGTTATTCGCTCTTTTGCAAAACGCTGTGTTGCCTTATAACGTTCTGGAAACAGATTAACAGAAGTTAAAGCGTGTCAACACGCATTTTATTTAACAAATAATTCAAACTAAAGAATTATCGATCCTCCTGAGTTTTTACTTTCATCAAGTATTAAAGCAGCTAAAAGGGACCTTAAGCATCGACGACGAAATGGGACGACGACGCCGACCGGAAGTGAAATTTTCCCGCGCGAACCTTCTGGGCATGCGTTAGGTTGTCAAAACGTCGTCCAGCCTTCGTCGACGACTGAATCTGAGCAAATTTTCGCTCTGGTGAAAATGTAAGTAAACAACTAAACTTTTTCATGCTGATAAGAATCTGTTTCCACCTTTTGTTATAATGATTGTTTGATGTATTATTTGCGGACCAGCGGAAGTCAAATGTTTAACAGTTTAGCTATTTTTAACAGACTAAAATGACTTTCTTTCAGAAGTATCCGAAACCATGGCCGGCCACATTTCTACAGCCGAGCAAGAACTCGTTCATATCAAAAGAAATGTAAGTTTTTCTGTACTGATCTCTTTAAGGAGAATTTTGGTATATATGAAGTCATGTTCTTCTTATTTTAGACCTGCATGTCATTGTGCTAACTTTAAGTTGCACTTCAAGATATAAATCTTCAGTTTTGCTTTAAAAATATATATTTTCGTGATTTTTTGACAGCGAGTAAGTCCAGGTATTTTGTTTGGACGGAAAACCATGATGTCTTGATGCTTCGCCAAGCTGTAACGAGCGAACCTTACAATTTTAAACCGAAAAGCACCGAGAGAGGGAAAGTATGGGAAAGCATCGCAGCCTATTTGAATTCTCTGAAGACTCCAGAATTCAGGGTTACAGCAAGGGCAGTGAGAGATCGATATGCACTCTTGATCTCCCGGCACAAACTAAAGCAAAGAGAAGAAGAGAAAGCATCTGGGATCGATGTCCCCGAGCTCACAGAGCTCGATGCCTTGCTGGAGGAAATTCGAGAGCGAGAGAAAAGCGCAGAAGAAAAGAGTGACGCCCTGAGAAACGAGAGGAAGGCAAAAGATGAGAAAGAAAAAGCTAAAGCAGAGGAAATCAGACAGGCGGCTCTTCAGATAATTGCAATTAGAAAGAGCGATGATAGTGGCGAGAAACCAAAGAAAGCTAAATTGAGGAGGAGCACCTCTGATGCAATCGGATTGGCCGAGAAGTCAGAGAAAGAGAGAGAATTGAAAAAGGAAGAGTTAGCCATCAGAAAAAGAGAGCTTGATCAAGCAGAAACTAGACAAGAGTAGGCTGCGCAGCAGCAACAGACCATGTTCTCAGCGCTGATCAACACGATGCAGCAACAGCAGCAGCTTCAACAGCAAAACCTTCAAATTATGCTTGACCAGCAAAACAAGGTATTTATGGCATTGATGGAAAATATAAAAAAGCATTAAGCTCGAACCTTATGAATGTGGAAGAGCCCTGAACTTGTTGAGTTGACTTTTGTTATGACTTTAGTTATCTACAAGAGCATTGTTGATGGATGTAATTATATTTCTTTTCTATAGAGAGTTTTGTAAAGTTACAAGAAGAAATAAAACATTGTTTTTGCCAATAGACAGATGTTTTTCTGTACAAAGGGGCCTAAATGCCCAAACTTTCCCCTAATGTACAGTCGCTAAATGCACAAAATAAATCTTAAAAATAGTATTTATAGCTAGGTCTATTTTTTTCTATTGTTTGGTTAGCTGTGCTTTTATGTAAATTATTAGCTCATAGTATTTCTTACATTTAGTGAGTCCACTCTAGAAGTTGAGCCAATTTCGAGCATCATCAAGGCAAAATCTCTAAAAGAAGCATGGGTATCTTCATTCAGTCATGTTAGATTGGGGTAGCTTTCACCCAGGGTTGACTCTGTAAAAATTCATTAAGTCACCACGGTAAACATCCTGGGTTAGTGCCAGCCCAACCTCCAACAAACAGGCCCTTGGGCTCCTATATTTGTCAAATGTTTGATAAAGGAATTCCAAAAAAATAGCCCGACTCTGTAATGTTCTGCTTTTTTTTTGATAAGTCTCTTTTATTTCTATTTATAACATTAATTTCAGTTAATTAACCACAGTTTTCTGAAAAATGGAAAATAAAGTTGGGAAATAAAGCAATAGTTACAATAACATTTCTTGAAAAAGAGAAAACTTTTAGAAATAAAATTGTGCTTAATTTTATTATTATTCATTTTCTCTTTAAAAAGTTCAATGGTGTGGGAAATATTTTTTAACTTATCAGCATACAAATATCTACCATGGTTAACTGCAGTTATAAGGTTTTGATACATATTTTATCAAAGGCATTGTAAACTGGGCAATAGTGTGGTTTCCTAGCCAAAGTACACTGTAATTTTCAGGGAGTTATAATAACTCCTCTAGTGGGGCTAATTTAACTCCTTACAGTGGAGTTATTTTTCGTGGAGTTACTTTAACTCCAAAAAGGAGTTTAAAGAACTCTTTTTCAGGAGTAAAAGTGACCCCAGATATTGAGGAGTTAAAATAACCCCAAAAACGGAGTTATCCTGTACCTAAAATTTTTACTCCACTTTCAGAGTTAAATTAACTCCAAAAAGAGTAAAAACAACCCATGTAAGGAGTACAAATAACCCCATTTCGGAGTAATTTTAACTCCAGAGTGGGAGTAAAAATAACTCTTTTTCAGGAGTAAAAATGACCCCAAATTCGGAGTTAAATTAGGAGTTAAAATAACCCCAAAAAAGGGGTTATCCTGTACCTAAAATTTTTACTCCATTTTTGGAGTTATAATAACTCCCTAAAAATTACGGTGTATGTGTCAAGAGTAGGTGGCCTAAGGTCAAAAAATTCTGATGTCATGTTACCATACAAGCATGTCATTGCATTACGCAGTATGACAGAAACAACATAGATCTTTCCAACACTGCTGAGGAAAAGCTTCAGATCTTTTTTAAAGTCATTAAACTTAAACGAGTTGATTACATCTCCGAACAGCCATTCAACAGAACTTCTAACAGCACTCATCTCTGTATTGTACTGCTGCATTTGTGGCGTCAATACACCATATCTAAGAGGTCCTTGCATCTGCACTCTAAGGGGGTAGGCAGGGTCACCATAAGCACAGAGTGCCTAGCCAGCTGGATTGTAGGCAAACTGATGAAGGTCGTGTAGTAGCTGTGTATCAGCAAGCATTCCTGTATCCTGTTTTCTTCCTTCTAAAAATAGGTAGGTGATGGTAGGTATCAGTGTAAGAGTAAAGGTTGCTGACAATTGGGTTACATAAGCTGTTGATTATATGAGTACCTCAGAAACTTTTTCGTAATTTCATCTTGAGTTTATATTTATTTCAAGGAGAGGGAGGGGGGACAGTCTCCTCTTCCCTCTGGCTATGCTCCCAATAAACTGTTGAAGTGATCTCACCTTGGTAAACATTATTGAATAAGAAAATCAATAAATTTAGCCTGTCCTATAGCCTTGAAAAATGTTTCTTTTTCTTTTTTCAATATTTTCCCTATTTTAAAATAAGTGCAAGGTCTACAAAAATAAACATTTGGTCACATCCCTGCTTTAAAGCTGGTGGCCTGTACTGTTTTGTAACTTACCAACTGGGCCATACAGATTGCCGATCAAGTCATTCAAAGCAATGCTTTGAAATTTCAGAGCATGAACCCTTTTATGCCCATTGTAAAGAAGTCGCTGATGTTCTCCAGGTCTTGATATAGGCCTAACAGTACCGTCAATAAACCCAAAACAATTGGGCAGTGGGGCTCTCCTGGCTGTCACAGCATCAACATAAGTCGGCAGGTTGACAGGACTAAGGACCTCATGATTTCAGTTTAGTACTCTGTTCCCGTGAACATTACACACAAAGTCAATCATTTGATTGGTTATCATGCTAAGAACTGGAACAGGTTTAGCGAATCTATGGACCATGTCTCCATATCTGCATGGGTAAGAAAGCCGCTTTAGCAGCATGCAGAAACCTTCTAGTCCATCACAAACAGAGCGCTGACTGCAGGTAATCGTGTCAGGGATTAGCAAAACTTCCTTCAGAATTCGTATATCTAGTTTTCCAAAGCGAAACTCTGCAAAACTCTCAGACTCATCAAGCTCTTCCAGGTCAAAAGGTGCGTACGAATCGTACGGAAAGTCGAGGTTTTTCGTTGCATAGAGGTCGTACAGAACAACAAATTCATCATCATTGATAAAGCCATCGTTGTGATTAATTAGAAGCAGATTTCGGACGTTTTTGAAAGCCATACCTAGAGCTACTTGTCAGATAACCAAAAATCGTCGTCTCCTAAAAACAACACACTGTTTAACTTTCGTTTTTCCCGCCGAGAACGAAAGCCTCGACCCAATCCTCCTTGGGTTACAAACGTCGTCGTCATGTATTTCGTTGTCGATGCTTAAGGTCCTTAAAAATAACAATCAGAAGAATTTTCACTTCGAAAGAGTTCCTCGTTTTGTGATACAGTACACTTGAATCTCTAAGCTTTTCTGTGATGCGGCTGGCGGTCGCGGAGAGCTGTCTTAAGGCCATAAGGTTTAAACAGTGACGGCTTACTTGGGGGATTTTGCTATAATTATGAAGACTCATTGTATTAGGAAAAGTATAACTTAACTGTTTATGAGTTCCTCGAGAGATGAATTTACGCTTTCATAGCAATATGGCTACCCACATGGTTTCTCCATACAAAGCTCTCTCTATATTAGGTAAACCATATGTCAGAATATCTCACATGAAAAATTGTACTGACCTGAATCTTGGCCAGGATCTTAGGATATTTATTTCCTTTCATTTCTCAGATTCTAAACTCTATCTTTAAGACGGTTTTGATTTGAAATGGCGTGACAGTGAAAACCAGCAATCGAATGAGACAGAGTCTGATATGAAGATTATGCGTAGCACTATGCGCAGTTGGAGCGGATGAAAGCCTTCGTGTCTGCAATAGAATTGTTTTATTATTATTTGTTGATAATATTTCAAAGTTCTTTGAAAACACCCTTACCTCCTCGTAGACTTCCTACAGAACATTTCCAGTTTCTCGGCACCGTTTCAAAATGCGAACAGATGTTTTCTCCCTGCAGATGCTCCACAAAAAGCAGATCGGACATTCGTTGACTGCGTCGGGCACCTTTCAGGTATTTCTCTCTTGTCTTGGGATAGCCGTTAACTCCTTAACCGTTTCCTTTAGTTTTGCACTTATGCCAGAACAGCTGGGCTGCCGCGCCGCTGCGGCCTGGAAACAGGGTTGTGATTTTAGAAAATTGGCAATATACAGTGGCTGCATCTTCGGTATTTGGTAAGCGCCAGATGGTTATAGCAAGAATTATTGGCCTGATTAAGGAAACATTTTCTATCAAATAATAACATTATTGTTAAAAAAAAACTACCCCCGACCAACAACAAGAACAAAACACTCACTACAAAAAGAACAACAACAGTATAACAGGAGCCTATAGGTCATGGCCTAAACAGTTTGCAAGTTAAAGTTGTCACTGGAGAGAACGAAAATTTGCCCTTGAGTCAACAAGGAATCTTGTCATGGCAAAACTAAGAATTTTTGGGAAATCTAGTGCCCAATGAAAATTGCAGAGCTGACAGGAACTGATGCATGATGACGGATGCATGCTTGCAGCTCGGCTGTCTTTTTTCCAACATGTACGCACACTGCAATCTGGCTGTTTCGTGGCATGTGCGGCTCTCCGATAAGTGAGCCAATTTTTTTTTTCTTTTAATACAACTATTTACTTCACGGCCGTTTCTCAACGGCGGCGCAACTTTGTTGTTGATAAGTTTTCATGCTTTAAAATTGCGTGAGAACTGACCTGATTTACATGGGAACATATAAATGATCTTAAATACTTTGGTACATTATAACTTCTTTTAACCAACCAGAGTGGATATTGGTCACGTTCTTTTATAGACCTATTTCATAGACACCGAAAATAACAGGCCAATATACTTGTTCTGACACAGTCGAACCTCCCGTTAGCGACCACGCAAAATACAAAGAGTGAGTGGTCGCTTACCCGGGGAGGTGGTCGTTTACAAGAATCGAACTACAGGGGGCGTCTTCCTGGAGAGGTCCAGGCACATCTACTTTATGGAAGATAATTTATTGCATGCAATGTCTAAGTTACGACATGTGTAGGTCCATGTTGTCACTTAAGTTCTTTGTATATTCTAAGTAGCATAGTTCAAACAGCGAACGTAGAGATTAGAGAATGCGTCAAGTGGTCGCTTAAAAACAATGGAAAATCATTAACCGTCAGGCCCAAAAAGTGGTCGCGGTACAGGAGGTGGTCTTTTCGGGGCCCGAAGTTAACTTTTTAGTGCTCTTACAAAGTTTTGCACACAGCCACGCAGTAGTAGGTGACCCTGAGGTGCTGACTGTCCCACTAGTTACCGACACTTACAACTACCCAATCTTGCGGGAATCGGTCGAAGCAGCTGTGAAATTGCTCAAGAAGGGAAAATCTCCAGGGATAGACAATATCCCGGGAGAGCTGGTACAGGCAGGAGGAGATGCCGTGATAAGTGTCTTGCATAAAATCTGCAATAAGATTTGGCAGACAGGAGAGTGGCCCATGCCATGGACCCATTCTCTTATCATCACCCTTCCCAAGAAAGGCAACCTTCAACAGTGTAAGAACTACCGCACAATCAGCCTTATATGCCACCCAAGTAAAGTCCTGCTGAAGGTGCTGTTAAATAGGCTGAAGCCTCAGGCAGAATCAATCATCGCAGAAGAATAGGCAGGTTTCCGATCAGAATAGATCTTCAACCTTAGGACACTGTGCGAGAGGTACCAACATCAACAAGACCTCTGTCACGTCCGTCTTTCTTGATTTTAAAAAAGCGTTTGACAGAGTAGGGCATAAAGCCCTTTGGTCTACTGTGAGGCTTTAACGCCAACCTGATCCAAGTCATTGAAATGCTCTACAACAAGGCCACTAGTGCAGTCTACCTTAATAGTGACATAGAAGACTGGTTCAGAACCACAGTCTGAGTCAGACAAGGTTGTCTACTCTCACCAACTCTTTTCGATATCTTTCTGGAGAGAATTATGACTGACGCACTAGAAGATCACCAAAGAACAGTCAGCATCGGAGGCAGAACTATTACCAACTTACGTTTGGCCTAAATGACATTGATGGCCTGACAGGAAAAGAGGAGGAACTAGCCTCCCTGATGGATCGCCTGGATAAGACCTCTGCGGCCTTTAGCATGGAAATCAGTGCAGAGAAGACCAAACGGATGACCAATAACGCGAATGGTATCAGCATTGACATCAGAATCAACGGTAAAAAATTGGACGAGGTTGACAGCTTCAAGTATTTGGGCGCAGTCGTCACAGATCAGGGTTCCAAACCTGAAGTACTGTCCAGAATTGAACAGACAACAGCAGCACTAGCGAGACTGAAAATCATCTGGAACGATAAGCATATCTCTTTAAGCTCAAAGATCAGACTAATGCGCTCCCTCTGGTTATCTCAGCACTATTGTACGCCTGCGAAACCTGGACATTGACAGCGGACATCCTGAAGAAATTGCAGGCCACTGAGATGAGATGCTTTAGGAAACTGCTTGGCATCTCATACAGAGATCACATCACTAACGATGCAGTTAGAGACAGCCCTATGATGATATCTTAACCACAGTAAAGAAACGCAAGTTAAAGTGGTTTGGGCATGTATCAAGATCATCAGGGCTTGCCACGACAATTTTACAAGGAACAGTGCAAGGAGGGAGAAGAAGGGGCCGACAAAAGAAGCGTTGGGACAATAATATCTGTGAGTGGACGGGGTTGAAGTTTTGCAACGCCGTAAGAGAAGCTCAAAACAAAATTAAATGGAGGGAGAGAGTTGCTATGTACGTGGCATCCCAACGGTCATTGACTACGGGATGGGTGCAGTCGCAACGTTTTGCTAGTAACATTTTTTTCCACTAGCAAACTGGTGAGACCACTAACAAATTGTCTCGCTTTGCTTGGGAGACATGGATGATTCTTACTCGCAAACGTTTGCTAATGGATATTTTTCTCACTCGCAGAGTATCAAAATCACTCGCATTTTGCGAGTTAATGCGAGCGTTAATTTCGAGCCCCGTCTTTTACTAGAGACTCCAACTGTAAGGCTTTGAAGGGGAAACTTTTGGTGTTTTGGATTGGCGGTCGCTTATGGGAGATGGTTGCTTACGAGGGGTGATCGCACATGGAGGTTCGACTGTATTACATTCAGGTTTCAAGCCGCACAGACTGTTAGAACTTTCACTTTTTACGGTTTTGTTCATTTGAGACATCTGTTGGCACTTAGTGCACGATATTGGCGAAGAAAGAAAAGACAACAGTGGAGCTAAAAGCTAAAGGCATCATCACGTCCCGCACGTTTCGAAATATCCGCATTGAGATTAACAACAGTGATTTCAACAAAGTTTTGATTGCCCAAACCGCAGACCGCAAACTGCCTCCAGCCTTCTCTACGTTCGATCCTACGAACGTATTTCTAAGCACTAAAGATCGATAGCACAAGTTTTTCTTTACAACAAGTTTCCATTCTCTAGTTTTTGTTCCGTTTTGTTTTGTTATTCAAATAATTTGTTGTTGTTTCGTTGCTGAACGTGACGAGCAGGGGAACTGCATACGTAATTTAGTGCGTGACAAATATGAAGCCACGAGAATGCGTTACAAAAACGTATTGATCAAACAGGAAGACGAATGACCTCATTGCTCAGGGATAACGCCAATTAACATGACTGAAGGGAAATACCCCGTGTAGTCTATTTTATAGCCAAGATTTAGCGCAAGCATGTCAAAGTTCCCTCCTTTAACTCAGGAAATCGACTGACTTTGTCGTTACCGTTGTTGCTTTGAGGCAAGTCTGATATATTATTTCGTTGCTCAGGGGAAAGGGTTCGAAAGTACAGACAGATATTTACAACCGTAATCCAAAAAACAGCGATGGCTAATCAAGGCAGACGGGCGACTTTAGCAGAACTGACAGAACCTCTTCTTGCAAATCCAGTGGACTCTGATGATCCTTATGGTAAGGTAGATTGATACGTCAACGATTGATTAATTATTCAAACAAGTAAAGCTGTAATTTAAACTGCGTTTTTATTGCTTTTGAAAAGAAATAGGCCAAGTTTAAACGCTATCAGCGCAACTGTAGAAAACCGTAGCTGAGTTGCTCTGATTCATTCAGGTTGACGACTGATCAGAGATCGTAGAAAACAAAATATTGGGCTGTTTCGGGTTCAGTTTCTATGTAAAGCAAATAAGCT
>NC_133205.1:16275437-16375437 GCF_958299795.1 Porites lutea | reverse complement strand
CATATTTGAGAAAACTGTGTGAACAATACGAAATGGTATCTGTATTGACACTTACTGCCTATCTACTGATATTTCTCTCTTGAGGATTCTGTTTCTGTTTGAGACGGCACGGATGTGAGAGTTTTGTTTAAACTAAGCAGCAAATACATAAATTATAATTTCTTTAAATGTAACAAGTGTGTTAAACTGGTGACCTCATGATGCCATCCTCAAGGCTGTTGTGCAAAAACGTACTAGCCTCTATTCGGTCAATCATATTCCTACGATGTCATTCAAAGAGCTTTCGAGCATTCGATCTATTCTAAGGTCTGAACCTGTGCTAAGCTTTCTGTACAGCTTACTTAAGTACAGGAGTCATATCACTCGTTCAGCAAAACTGGGACATGGCTAAACATTGTCACATGAAGGCAGTATTACTCTGAATTTCAATAAAATTGTGAAGTGGCTATTGTAACTTTTATCCGAATGACCGGTGGATCCCTTACCGCTCCATATCGGGTCCTTTGGAAACAACGATTTGGAGGGCGTATATAACTATGACTTTCAATCAAATTGTGAAAAAGCTAGCTATTGTAACTTTTATCCAAATGACCTGCATGTAAATACCTTACCCGCTCCATACCGGGTCCTTTGGAAGCGAAAATTTGAAGGCGTTGTTACTCTGACTTTGAATCAAATTGTGAGAAGGCTATTGTAATTTTTATCCAAATGACCTCTAGATACCATGGCCTCTCCATATCGGATTCTTTGGAAGCGAAGATTTGGAAGTTGTAGTTACTCTGACTATCAATCAATGTCACTCTGATTTTCAATCAGATTGTATTGTGAAAAGGCTATTTTAACTTTTATTCCAGATACCTTGCCTCTCCCTATCGGGTCCTTTGGAAGCGAAGATTTCCAAGGTGGAGCAGAAGTACGATTTGTGACGTTAGAGGAAAAAACCGTGTTTGATAAAGTACAGTCCAGGAGTGGAGGCGTAGCAAAACAGCGAGTTCCAGATGGGATGGTGCAGATGGAAGCACGCTCCCCGGTGGGACAAATCCTGGGAATAAAAGTTTGGGTTTTCCGGGAGCCATCAGCGGCAAAACTTCACCAAGATCAAAACGGACCCGTCGAACTTCAGGTCATTCATGGAAGACACGATATCGAAAAGGTACCATATTAATTCTTGTTTCCTTTGCAGTAGGCTTTCTTTTTAAGTGTCCTCTTGTGTTCCCCAGCGGTGAAGAGACAGCATCTGCGTGGTTTTGTTTTGTCATCTCTCAGTATTTCGTCAATTTGACAACTACCAAACTGGTCAAACTTAAGTAAGCACAAAAGACTCAAGGACTACTTGCAACCTTTCAATTAAGAAAGGGGTAAACAGGAGAAGTAAAGCTTAGACAAGAAACACTTTTCTGAAGAGCAAATTTATTATTTGATCCCCAAGAGATTTCCTTAAACCCACAGTTAGGCGGTGCTTGATGCTTTCTGGCATTGCATTGTTTTCGGCGAACATGATCACAATAAACTTTTCTGGCCCCGATGATATTCAAAGGCTGCATAGCGCTATCCACCGAATCACTGTCCAGTAGATCATGAAAGGGATCCCATTTCCAATTGCAATTCTCATTTGTTTACGGTCCTTTGCTGTTTTGCAGTATTATTTCTCTGTGAACTTGGACTCCGTTTATGATGGCCCCTTTGCTCCAGTGTACCAATTAGCTAAAGTGGAAATGGATAAGAGGAACATTTTTCAGTTGCTAGTCGAGCTGTCGTTTCACAACGGACTTGACGAAGAAACGCAACAGTTCTACAGCAAGCCATTCATGATGAGGAGCAGACCCAGAAATGATCAAGCGAATAAAAACAAGAAACGCAAACTTTCTGGTAAGTATGAACCCAGTGTTCTCGTCTCAGTAACCTAAGAGGATGGGAGTGTATTCTGGTGCGAGTAACTAACTGGAAAAGAAACCTTATGTATAAGCTAGTAATTCACTTGAATTACATACTAGCCTTTTCAAAGCAAGAAAAGTCGAGACAAAAGGCCCAGTTCAAACATCGAACTTTTCTGTACCTAAGTTCTAGCTATTTGGGTCGACCCAAATGATAACAGTTCGACCGTTGATTCAGAAGTCAAACTTAATTAGTCGGACTCAATTCATTTTCACGATGTACGTGCCGTCTACAATGTTTACCGGTGAAAATAAATTATAGTAATTTATGCATTAGGTTGGGCGCGTGAAAAGTTCGACGTTTGAAACGATGTCGCCCCTCAGTCGAAATTCCTTTGTAGGCTCTCAACTTTAATTAATGGGTCGGCCCAAATTAGAGGGTCAGACTTAATTGATTCAAGCGTCAATTTTTTCATGTACTTATTATAATTGAAGGACTGGGTTCGATAGATGAAGAGTTAGACGTTGTAACTGGGCTTTAGTCTCCTTCAGCTTTGATATTCGGAGGAGACCTTATATGAATGGCGTTGTACTTATTTGTAACTCAAACCTAGCATTTAAGAATAGTGGTGAACCATCCCATTGGAGTATGTTTTGACTGAGCCAAACCCTCGTGAGCGAGATGTCATTTGAATAGTATTTATGTTAAAAAAAAATTACAGTTGTAAACGGGATTTGGAACTACTCAGGCTTCTCAGATTATAAGCTACGTTCCGCGCTGTTGTAATAGACCTTTTTAGCTTGTAAGTTTTGTTTTCTTAATCAGTCAGACCACGTGATCTTCTCCAAGGAATTTGTCTTTTGTTTTTTCATAAATTATGCATACATATGCACGTGCATATAATGACATTTGAAAGAAACAGTTCTCTGGGGAACCATCACGTGGTCTGAAATAGAAAAACAAAACATACAAACTAAAAAGGTCTATTGGCCAAACCGGAAAATACCACAATATTCTTTAAATTGCCGTTTAGGTGGGGCTTCATGTAAACCTCACCTGTGCATTATCTTAAGTTTTTTTGTATGAACTACACGAGCAGTGTAAGCATTGCACGTGCAAATCGTGCAGAGCACAAAAGGTATTGCAAAAGTCGGCTTTACATGAAGCACCACCCAAATGGGAAATTAAAGAATATCATGGTATTTTCGGCGTTGGCCAATTTCTTATTAGGAAGTGAATTTAGAATTTCCTTTATTTTCACTCATTTTTCTTTCTCTTTTGTTATTTTAGGAGGCAGCGACGAGGAGGAAGGTAAGTTTGATCACGTCGGCTGATTTTTTCTTAACATTGAAGATGGCTGGAGAAAGAGCTGAAGAGTGTTGAGTCAGCGACTATTTTTTTGTGCAAAGAGGCAGCTTGAACGGTAAACCTAGGTGATTGGTTTTCCTACGGAAAAGGTAGCGATTCAATTTCCTGGTGCGATCATGTTTCGGCACTAATGATTGGCCTTCTGTGCTTCAGGCCTGTCGTCGTACTAAACAGAAGACCTATGTTAATTATTATGGCGAAATATTTTTCTCTTTTTTATCACACTGACAATTCTTCACTGACATCTACACTTAACTACCTCGCTACGCTACCATTTCACAATCATGCCTGAAAGTCCGGTTATAATTAGTTCAAGACAAAGCTAACGTTATTCGCCATTAATGAAAACCTTACACTAACTTTCTATTCTATTTTTAATTATTTCTAGACTCACCGACAGGGGATAGCCCGACTAGCTCAGTTAGCTTCATGGGTGAGTTGTTGATGTTGTTGTTTACTGTCAGTAAATAGTTAATAGACGTTCAATAGCATTCCTATCATGATAATTATTTTGACCAATAAAAACTGGAATAGTTTAGACATGTGTCATTGCTCTTAGCAGTGAACTGCCGTGGTACTAAACTCAAGCTATACCCCATTTAACATCCACTACGTTGAAATCCTCTCCTCGGCTATTGATCATACTTTGGTTGGTGTACAATTGGAAGAAAACAGATGGAATTATCATTGTGGTAAAAATCATTATCATTATCATTATCGTTATAGTTATCTTTATCAATTGCTATTGTAGGATCTGCTGAATTCCAACACCTTCGAGTGATAGAACACCTGGACGCAAAACGAGCGTACATTGAGCATCTTACGTTCAAGGTACAGGAGGCAGGTCATAGGAAAGCGGACATCGGATATCACTTTAGATTAAAAGACCCAAATGCTTGTGATGATTTCGAGGAAGGAGATGTCGTTGGTTTCTACAAGGATGACGACGGGCACTCAAGTATACAGCTATTAGATAACAAAAATGGAAAGGATGCTTTTATGGCAGGCGTCATAAGCCGGTCAGCTTATCTGGAGGCCACACCACCCATGAATGAAAACGGTTTGTTCTAATTTTGCTTTTTCAAACCAACAGCTGAATATGAGTGGGGGAAGAGGGGAGTTCATTCGCGATTACCGAAAGGGATAAAAGGATGGCTTTGGCTTAGCCTGCCAAAACATCCGTTTCTACTCGCTTTTCCCCGCTGGGGACGTTTCGCGCGGGGAACGTCTGCGACTCAGTGACATAAATTCCATGCTGATGATGCAAATCAATGTTTACTTAATCAATCCGGTAGTCATGGGGTTCCAAATATAAATTTGTCCAATTTTACGTGTCTTATGGTCGATTTTGGAAAAGTGTTATGTTCATCTGCCAACGAGCGCCAGCAAAACTCAAATGCTTCCTCTAGAGAAGACTATATTCCACAAATATTGACTGTTTTGTTAGAGATTCTTTGCGTTTAAATTTGGCCTTTGTGGCCTTTTGTCTTTTGTCTGTCATTTGTAAACAATAACTAAAACAATGTAACTACTCCGCCGACCAATCA
Source organism: Porites lutea (assembly GCF_958299795.1). NCBI lineage: Eukaryota > Metazoa > Cnidaria > Anthozoa > Scleractinia > Poritidae > Porites > Porites lutea. The sequence continues at coordinate 16,370,647 of NC_133205.1, read as the reverse complement.
GCGCTTCTGACCGGATTCCGGACAGATTTTACGTCATCGGTATGGAATTTCTGTCGCTGTCCTCCGCACGAAACGTCCCCAGCGGCGAAGAGCGAGGAGAAACGGATGTGTTCGCAGGCTAGCTTTGGCTTTGGCTTCGGCTTCGGTTTTTAATCAGTTTTGAATAAGAACTGCCCTGTATCCACGTGCGCATGCGCCCGACATGCATGACAAAGGACGAGTTTTTGCTACATAGTAAACATCCAGGTCTAAATAGCTGGAGAACATTTTAAAAAATAATTAGTCTTTTTTTGGCGTTGTGTGGAAAAAATTACAAGGATGCATCCAAACATCAAAAATACCTATGAACGCTTAATCCTTACACCAGGATCAACGAAAGCTTTGTCATACATTTACATCTTAGTTTACTCTTGAGTTTATCTATAACGTACATCCACCATTGAGGAAACAGAAAACATACATCGGCTGAGCTGTTTTAATTGGCTAACCTACATTCTCTCAATAATTGTCACAACACAAAAGTTTACAGGGGATCTAAGGGGGGTGTTTACATGAGAAAACTTGCACCCGCGCGAATTTTATACCTGGATGACTTTTTTATTTCGTATCGCGTTTACATTTTGACTTGGTCATTTCATATCTCGTTGTTTGAAGGTACACTTTATGTTGAAAAAATACACGTAAGTTTCAAAATCGCAAACATTACGCATGCGCTACCCGTTCCAGTCTACCGGCAGACCGATTTCACACCGAAACGTGTGGTCGTTACATGATACTGTTGCGAGATTTCGCACCGGAGTGAAATTCTCGCCTCGGTACAACAATCGGGGTGAACTCACGCCGGGGTGACTCTCGCTGGCATGACACTTTGTGGTGGTATCATGTAAACAAATGTAGAGCCATGAGAGAGAGCCGTAGTGAACTCATTCGGGCGCGAAAGTCGCCCCGGTGTCATGTATAAACAGCCCCTAAGACACAAACAACAACAGTACAAAAAAACAGGATTTGTAAACAGGGTAATCCAGGTGAATTTCACATACATACATTTCTCTGTGTCATAACATCGACATAGAAGGTCACCAATTTCTGTGTAATTTGGTGTACCCCTTTTCCTTTTAGATGACACAGACGTTGTTTGTGTAATTGGAGTAATTCAAGTCAAGTGCATAGGCTCTGTTCGTGCTGGTGAACGCATATACGCTACAGTCGATCCCGAGAATCCAGGAACTGCCATCCCAGAATCTCACCTGCCACCCAGCGTTCTCCTGAGTCGAAGCAGCATTTTACTGGGCATGTCCATGCAAGAGAAGAAAGCTTCTAAACTTGATGATGTGAATATGGTGCAATGCTTTGTGTGTATAGTACTAGGAGTCACCGATAAACAAATTACTTCAGAAATAGAACACATGTACGATCAGTTTGAGATGGATATGAATGTAAAGCTTCGAAAAGAGCGACAAAGATACAGAAAAAGTAAGTTCTGCGCTAAGTTGGGTTTCTGCCTCATTTTCTATTCTTCTAGTCTATTAACCTGAGGCTTTGTTTGTTTGTTTGTTTTTCTTGTTGCTGTTTCCTTTTGTAAATACTTTGAGTAACAATCATGTTTTCTTTACTCGATGTCATTATTTCTGCCGTCATATAAAAATATCGTGAGAAAACTTTGTCCTTTTAATGGTGGAAATGTGAAGGGGCTTCAAGATCTCGGAACGATCCTCCCTTAATATCGGTAGAAATATATTAGAAGCCGAGCAGTGCCGCGATAAAGGGCTTTCCTCTGTCTTCTAAGTTTGTCTGCTTATAATTGCTTTGACACTAAATTTCTTTTCGTGCCTCTTACTTGATATTTCCAAATAATTACTGGCTTATATTAACAACAGTATCTGATAAGCTGTGTGAGGTTTAGCCAGCACGACAACAAAGTTCCTCAAAACTTTCTAGGAATAAAAACGCACCCGCTCAAACTGTTTCAACCTGTAGTTTGTTCTATGAACAACAACATTATTATACTAAAGATGACTGGGCTCGAGAGAGTCAAACAAGGTTGTCGCAGAGTTGTATCTTCTTGTAGAGGTCATTCTACAGGAGCTCAGGAATAACAAAACCGACCATCTCATCTAAGAATTTTGAGACCAAGTACGAACGATTGATAAGAGCTAGGTTTGACAGGCTTTTACACAAGGCCCCAAACTGCGGGCTTATCACAGTGCTTGTTAATGTATACTAATTTTATAAGCGATTAACAATACGCGTTGGTTTTTTCGGCTTTTGGTCTTTCTTCAGATTTTTCTCACATTAAATAGGTTGCAGTATGGGGCAATCCTATTGCTGAGATAACGTATAAATTGCCTGCGGGCGTCGGTCCGGCATCTGACCTTTGAAGGGAAGATCTATTCTGATTGTGTTGGCAGATAATCGTCGTTTTTCATTTCTGGCTTACTTGTTCAAATATTTTGAACAAAAATTTTGTTCATAGAGATTGCACCCCAGGGGGGCAGACCCTGGGGATTTGCTGGTCAGTGGTATACCCTATCAACGATTCCCGGATGTTGTTCGAGGTGTTCACTTCGCGCCCTTGTCGCACGAGATTTAGGACTTGAATTAATCAAGTTTCGTCGACATGCCTGTTTACAAATCTCGTAGCTCGGAGCTCGGATAGAAATAAGAAGAAAGCTGTTCTGGCGAATTCTTCCGTAGGTGATTATAACATAAGAGTCCTGCAGAGTTCCATGGGAACTCCAGCCACTACTACCAATCCTGGGTAGTACCCAATTCACCGAATTTCATGTGCATCCCAGGGACTCACAGCGCTAAAAAACCATACGTCTTTTCTCCACTTTTAGAAAGAAAAAGAAAAGAAAGAAGAAACTTTACTTACCGAGGGTAAACTACATTATTACCGGTAACCCGGTAACCCGGTAATTCACATAACGGCCCTCAAAACCTCAAAAGAAAGTTTAAAATATACATGTACAAGTCAACTATTTGGTCAAGTGGAGCCAACTGCACTGAAATACGGCAAATTTAAATGAGGGTTTAAGCAAAGCAAATAGCTGGTTTTTGTGCGTAAAATTCGTACATTCGTACGTTAAACACTGGTCCTTATTGTTGCACCCAGGGGGCAGGGGGTTTGTCAGAATTCCTCTGCCCTATACCCAGGGGGATTTGATTTGGCATGTGGTTTGAATGGGCATTTGGACAAATCCCCCTGCGACCCCGGGGGTGGCCACCAGGGGCAAGCCGCTGATTGACGCCAATTAGATAATCAAGTCGACAGAAGATTGAACGTAGCTTGGCGCATTCTTCAGTAAGACTTCTGTTGTAGATGACAGGGCAATTAGGCGATGTAACATAGTATTTATATTATTTATAACGTTTGTCTATAGTTCTTCAAGTTCTTACCATTAATAATGTCCGATGAATGGCGATAAGATCCGATGACTGAACCACACATAAAAGGGCCAACATGGCGGCAACTTCCTAAACCTGACGTGGCAGCTAAGCTTTTAAAACATACCGCTGACAACGAGGCCATGCAGTGACAATCTTCAATTTTATCGATAACTTTTTTCTTTTCTTTTTCAGTACTGTGCCTATCGTTGACCGTGCTTATTTTTGTCATTGGTTTGGCCATATTTTTCCTCGTGGAATACCTCTACCCAGGAAGTGCACTAAGATACATGTTGTGCAGAAAAGGTTCACTTGACGGCACTGCAACCTTTACTTTTATTCCTTACGGTGACATAACTCAGGTAATATTTGTAAACAGTGGTTTGTTCCTTGCTGGTAGATGAAATTGCAAAACTACAGAGATAACAAATTTCCTTGTTCGTCGACTTTTATAAAAAAAACCTAACATTTTTTAATCAACTTGGCAACATCTTGGGAAATGTTTTATTTATCAATTTTTTTATTCATTACATATATGAGCTACCTAAGATGATTAATATTCCTTAAAAGCAGCTCTTTGCGACTCAACTGAAAACGTCTGTTGCAAATATCATAGCACAGTAAACTTAAACATATAGAGCCCTTCAGCATTATATGTTCAAAATCCCTCCAAAGGCTCCACTGTCAGGCTAGGAAATAACATATTCGACAGTTCAATATTTCAAAACAACTTGGCATGTATGGTTCATATCACTTTAAATGATGATCACTTTCTAAGTTGTTTAGTAATCGTATTTGTTTGTCTTGTTAGCGTTGCACTACTCATGGAATTGAATTTACATGGGAGGGTTTGCAACGAAAGTTGTCCCCAGAATTGGATAATATTGTCCCCAATAGAACATGTAAGTATCATTCTAGATAGTAGTATTCTTGAATTTATACAAAGTTAACTTTCAAATGAAGTTTTCCCTCGGCAAAAGGTTCTTTTTAACCCTGTGGCTATGACGGTGAAGTCTTGAATCAATTAAGCATGAGGTAAAAACTTTAGAATAATACCAGTCTGCAAGGTATAACTACTAAGAACTGAAGTGTGAGCAAAATCTTTCATGGACTTTTCCACTACTGAAATGAAGTTCTGTACACAAGCTTTTAGAAAAACGATGACTGTATCCTGTTTTCGGCGGAAATTCGGGCCCCGTATAATTGGCTCTCACTAATACTGTAAACATCGAAAATGCCGGCATCCTTGACGATACGTTTTCGTTCCCTGACTATTTTGGACATGTGTACTACTCGGTGCGCTGTTACGTTAAGGGCGTGAACAATGCTCCTTTTTTCCGACCACCACATGAGCGTCCTCAGCTAAAACGTCAAAGATTTTGCCTTTCCACACTAAAACGACAAACCTCCGTTTTACATAGGGCTCCACTTTCGGCCCGCGTGCTGACTACAATCGGCCACCAATTAAGGCCTCGCCTAGATGGAAAAAAATATTTTTGCTACAAGGTAGGGAGGATCCCCAATAGGTTTTTTCTGCATATGGGATTTCCTTTATTGGAAGCTTGAGATTCGGGATTTTAAAGCAAAGTCAAGGCGACATTCTGGATTGAAAGTAGGCGTGACGGATGAGATGCCAAAAATAATTAACCATCGGGATGTACAGGATTGCCCGAAATTTGGCTTGTGATTACGCTAGGATAAGAACCCTACGGGCACCCTCCGTAGGTGCGTTACTTTTATTGGATCGCTTTCCCATAGATATAGGGGTGTCACTGAAGGACCTGTAACACCAAATGATATAGCATTGAACAAACTTGTAATTTGACTCTTGTTTTATTTGTCTTTTAGGGACTTCGGGAAAGTACCACTTTTATTTAAACGTGGATCGCTGTGCTTATGGAGGATCACTGAAGTTGTCTGCTACTGTACGAGGCATTTCCAATAACAAACAAATTTGCGGACCTATTATTTTTGCCGTTAATCCCTACTGCACAGCTGTTTATTATCACCAAGATGCGCCACATGCGGGCTGGAAACGGTATAAATCAGTCAGATATTACCCCGAATTGCAGAAGCTTCTGACATGTAAACCAAAGAGTGAATTCGTCTGATACGAAGCAATTTTTCTGACAACTATTTACGACACGTACCAGGGAGTCCCGTGGCGTCGAGGACGTCTCGAAGAAGCCTTCCGCGTGCCGACTGCTTTAAGCCCCATTGGTACTAGCAAATCAGAGCGATTTTCGTTTGACCTTAAAAATGGTTTCCATAAGTCCTTCTCGCTTCTTTTATCAGCTAAAAGGTCAAGGAATCATTTCCTTGCTGCCAAAGAAACCCCGGACGAAAGAGATGTCGTGCGATTGTGAAAATAGAAGCCCAATTCTCTTCGACCACGTTGGGGAAAAATTACTTTTCAGAAATCTTATTTTCAGCCAAGAAGCCTTTCTGTGTCGGCAAATCTAACTAAACCCCACACACGTTTGTGTTTGTTCAGGGTTGCCACGGTCAGGGAAAAGTCAGGGGAAAACGAACATTTTTCAAGGTCAGGGAAAAGTCAGGGAACTTGTTTGATATCGTCAAAGTGAGTGAAAAGTCAGGGAATTCTGTTTTCCTTTTTATAGTTCATAAGTTTTCAAGTTTTCTTCAAGATTTTGAAATGCATTTTCTATCGGAAAATACGAAAAGTATGCCACAAAGCAAGCAAAGCGATCAACACTCTACGTCTAACACATGTAGTAGTTGTGGTCAGTGGTTTTCTTGTCAATGCTTTTTTTCCAAATTCCTTCTTCCTCGCGGAAAGAGGTTGAAAATGAAGAGAAAACTGTCGATGGCCTGCAGAAAAAGCTAAAGTGAAGGTAAACATGGATTGTTTCTCATTAATAAAAGGTCAGTGAAAAGTCAGGGAATTTTTATCTTTCTGATGAGTGGCAACCCTGTTGTTCGTTAAATCAATCAAATTCTTCTGACCTTGTTTGTTTCTTATTTTAGTTAAGTTCGTGAGTAATCATTTCAAGCGCAAACTCTGATCAAACGAAAGTCGCTCTATCCTTCTGCGGAGCCGTCTTAGGCAGACCTTTGACTTAGACGAAGCATTAATCTTCAGTACTATGATCGAGCCGTAAGAGTGCGGTATTGCTGTAGGATTCTAAAATTGACTTAGCCCGTAGGAAACAGCAGACATTTCGCGGCGACGCCACCACTGGTTTCCCCACGAAATGACGTCTGATAAACGAGCGCAGAAATTCCATACCGATGACACGTCACTACCCAGATCTGGGTAGTGCTTTTGACTGGATAAATTCATGCCTAATCCAATCAGAAGCAGTACCTGGATCTGTGTAGTGACACGTCATCAAGATGGAATTTCTGCGCTTGTTTCTCAGACGTCATTTCTCGGGAAATGTCGGCTGTTTTCTCAGACTAGGTTTGTAGATGATAGGTGTTGCTTTATCATGAGTTTTATCCTTTTTGAAAGTTTATAGTTGATGGTGCATATACAAGTCTTATCAGCACTGCAACACGGGAAGACAATTTCTTTAGTTGGTACTTTTTATACATAAATGCGCGCAGTCAGACAGCGTCGCTTACCAAGGATCGCAATATTTTTATTGAATGAAAATTGCTATCTTTCTTATGTTTAAAGAAAACAAAAAAAAGAACATCCTGGCTAACACTTTAAGCTAAATTGCATTAAAAGGTATGGCGATCTTGTTCAAGGCGCGACACATAAAGTAATGTATTTTTCCTTAGGCTGTAATGAACCTTTAACTCAGATGTAGAACAATGGTGGTTGTCAGCTCTAATCCTTGTGGCCTATGTCAACTGATGTAGTCAGTCAACATCTGAAAAATCAAAGGGAGTTTGAGTTGAGATCACCAGGTGTTAGCTAAAGCGAAAGAGTTCAGGTTGACTCCTGATATACATATATTACGTCGAAAATTAGTCTCACATTGTTAGTGTGAATTCGTAGCTGATGCGCCTATTCAAATAGCTAATTAGCCGGAAAGGATAAATAATTTACGTAGCATTTATCAATCAGGCAACTTAGTATAATGTATATATGGGCTATTTCTTGAATCTCGAGACAGCTGTAATTTTATTTTATTATTATTATTTCCTTTTTTTGCACCGCACTCAAAGGTAACAATGTGCACCATATTTATGTTTTACGGCTGTGTGGTAGTCAATCAATTTTCTTGTTTTGTAAGTAAAAGTTATCAAAAAATGCCATGGACTGTTTTCGCATGACATCACGTCCGCTATATTGGTGTAACGGCATAATAAAACGGCATCCATATTAAGCTACAGCCAACAATTTTGGGAGTTCTTGCGTTCTTTTGCACGCAGCTAAAACTGAGTTTGTCTGATTTCAAACTTTGCACAACAAGACGCCTAAATTCGTTTCCGTGGGATGCGTTGGTCTATGGAAGCATAATGGCGTTCTATCTGCATTTGGAAAAATTAGGGAAACCGGAAAGATGTGTCATGTTATGAGCATCGATGAGTAGGTTACCTGTATGGGTTGGTTTAGTGTGCTTATGACTGAATTTACAGTAGCCTGCGTGGCAGGCTACAATTTCTCCCCAATCCACATCCCCTTTTTGCTTCCTCCCTATCACCTACCCCTTTCGACACCTGCTACGCAAGCTAAATTTATAGTTGTCAGTGGTCGCAAGGATGGAGTTTGATCTTGTTTTGATCTATCGCTATTTACACAATGATGTGAATGCTATTATTCTTCTTTGAGCAAGAAAAGACGGTGAAAAACTTTTCGAAGAAACTGTACACAAGTAAGATAAAGAAGAAGCTAAGATGAAAAGTTGGGTTTGGGACTTAAAAAATGCCTAAACTAGCACAAATCCTCAAAAGGTCAGGCGGTTCGAGGAAGGTATGTGTATCGGTCTTTTTCTTTTCTGATCATTGTATAAAACAAATAGATTCCATGTTGCCGTGCGTCTGTTCAGTAATAGATCACAGAGGACGTCAAAATGTGGTAAAAACAACAGTGACACACGAGCCGCAGGCGAGTGTGTCACTTCTTTGTTTTTACGACATTTTGACGTCATCTGTGATCTATTACTGAACAGACGCACGGCAACATGGAATCTATTTGTTAAGTAGTTATTTTCGTAGCACGACTTGGATAAGAAAAAGAAGTTATTTTGCATCAAAACAATTAGGTTTACCCGTGTAACGGAAACAACTAATGTAGAACATGCGCATAATGCTCTCTGATTAACCTGAACAGGAACTATATGTATAAAGATACGTCATATCTTGGTAGTAAGTTGCCACAGGTAACTTTTTCAAAGACAAATAAACATTGTAGTTTTAGGTTAATGGACAAAACATCCGCTTGCTTTATCCAGGGTCGAACCCAGGGTTACAAAGTTCGATAAAGTTCCAATGTTTTAATCCAAGATGAAAGTTTCATATTCCAAGATGCTCTTGATACGGTTAAAAATTAATTGCAATGTGTTTCCAAAGTCTCAAAGTTAACATAGTTCCAACGATTATCCCTGATTTCAAGGTATAATAAGTTTACTAAGGTCTTGATCCGTCTCCCATCCAGAAGTCTAATCCATGCCGAAAACGAGTCGTCGATCGACGAGGACAATATTTTCGCGGTTTCACCGCCAGTCGTCAAGGGATCGTCAAGGTGTTTCCGATAAGAAAAGAAAAAAACTCTAGCTGTGCTCGGCAAAAACTGGCGAACTCCGAATAGAAAAATTAAATCTATCGGAAATCACGCCTCGCAACCAGACCCTTCTAAAATTAAAACCTTATGAAAAAGCTAGACCTAAACAAAAAAGAATCACGAAGGAAAGAAATAATTTGGCTTAGGTCGCCTTTCGCTGGTTAACAAACCGCCATCCTAAACCACGAGTGGGAAAACTCTCGCGCGACAAATTTGGCAAGGAACGTTCTGATTTCAACGTTCTTCAGAGGAAGCAAATCGATTAGAAATCGATACAGATTTTGAACAATCTGTTTGGTCGGCTTGGAAGAAGAGAGGATCGATAAAGATTTTACGCAATCCTATTGGCTGGCTTAACAATTTTGGGTACAACGGAACCGGATTTTTACCGTGGAGTGCCACAGGCATCCCACGGAATAACTCCCAACTACAGGCAACAACATGCAACCGGCTGTGCAAACGAACGCTACATGTAACATCCAACAATGTTGGGAGTTGTTGGCCAACAATGTTGCGTCCTTTTGCACGGGGTTTAGCCATTGTTGGCCAACAACTCCCAACATTGTTGGATGCTACATATTGCGTCTGCTTGCACACCTTGTTGCATGTTGTTGGGAGTTGTTGCATCCGTTTGCACACTACTGCAACACGGCCGCAACAAAACGCAACATTGTTGACGCAACACTGTTGGGAGTTGTTGAGTCCTTTTGCACGTAGCTTTAATTAGTGTTTCACGCCGGTAATCCCTATTTCTTTTGTAAAAAACACACTCTTTTGTTCCCATAGATTTGCATAGCTGCTGGCCACGTGAGTAAAGACGTTCTGTAGAGCGCATTCACCGACGTGGCCAGCAGCTATGCAAATTTATTGGAACAAAAGAAAGCGTTTGCATGAGAAAAGAGTTCAACTCCCAAAGGACTGGTTTGGGACACCACCATGGCCGCCGTGACGTCATGTGAAACATTCTTTTGAACAACTGACTTCCTACAATGTTAAGTCAATAGTGGAACATTATGATAGATAGGCTGTAATATGAAAAGTTGAGATGTACCGATAATAGTTCTAGTTATAAGTAGCAAGCTCAGAGGCACAACGTTTACAGTTTTAGATTCTAATGAACCTTTAAATTTACGGTTAAATGTAAAAAAAAAAAAAACGAAACTACTAAAATAAATTCATTTTTATTGCTTTTTGGGAACTGAAGTAAACCATGGTAAGATAGCCTGTTCCAGGCACTCCGATAGTGAGGATGACGCGTAAGTAAAAGGCACGAAAAAATATCAGTTCCTCCCGTTTTATTTTCGTCTTCGCCCTTTCTCACGGGGACCCGACCATCTCTTAGCCTGGAACAGGCTAATGGTAAGACTTTGACCTCGCCCCTCATGATATAATCTGATTCATAGAACGCACCGAATGGCAACCTACGTTGCTGGCGGTTTTGTTTGATAAGTGCGCAAATGAGCGGCGAAGGATAATAAGATCGCTTGCGCTAAATGTCGCTACTCTGGTTTAAACACAATTCTAGGCAAAATCACTGTCCAATAAAGTAAAATGTTCACTTCGGGTTCACGTGCGTCGCTAGAAAATACCGACCGATTTAGGTCAGGTCGGACGTATTCTTCCAGTCCGCAAGATTGTCGAGATCAAGCGCTTGCGCTTGGTTTCAGGACAAGAGCTCTTGTTCCAGGAGTATCAAATCTACCTGTGCAGGCGGGCGGGCAAGACCAAGATGGCCGCTCATTACAACAGGGAATCAATCACGACTATTTAAGGGGAAAATGGGGGACTACATGTAATCGGTCCAGATAGACCGGTTCTGTTGTCCGTACATTATAAGTAAGTTATACAAAATGAAAGCCGTTAACCAACTACAGAGCAAAGGACTTAGCCTGCGACACACACACGTTGCAAACTGGCAGGGTTAAGCATCATGTTGCGTGCATTTAAAGGGGACTATATGTCCCGTTGAGCTAAATTCTGAGCTTAAGTCTTTACTTAGCTTGGTGCATTTGCCCACACACAAAATGCTCCGGGTAATAGAGATATGGAGAAGATATTAAAAAAGTTTCATTGGGAAGCACTAACGGAGCCCCGGGGTTGGGGGTACTCCGAATTTCAAGTTTCAGGGATGATCGAAGGATTTTTTGGTTTGAACTGTTTTCGATTCCGGGATTTTTTTGGGTAGGAATTTGAAATTTAGCAAGTATTTTTTTGGGTGGCATGATTTTAGTAGGGTATTTTTTGGGCTATTCAGAACAATCTGAAGATTCGTGATAGTGCCAGCCTATCACCCGGTCGCTGTTCTGCGATGTAGTACAACCAAACTTGTTTTCCTTTCATTAAGGCTCAGAAATTCAGCATGGGATTTTTTGGGGGTTAATTTTCGGTCCAAGGATTTTTTCGGGTTTTGTTGGAAGCTGTAAGGACTTTTTGGGTTTTGATTTTTGGCCCCATTCGATAATCCCTGTCACCTGAAATCCGGAGTACCCCCCCTCGGGAACGGAGGCCTTAGCCGAGCGGACAACATGAAGGAACCAGTTCAACAATGGCAAAAAAACCAGACCATTATTTTGGAATTCGGTTGATGCGAAGACACCTCAGTTCTAGCTTTCAAAAAAGATAGCAAATAGCTTAAGATAGCCCCTTTAAGATAAGTGAGGAATGAACTATCATCGACACTTTCGAACCAAAGACGATACCGATTCGAAAGTTTCAGCCTATTTTGAATTTGTTTCCCGTGCAAATAAGGAAATTATTTAAACTGTTAACATTCATCTGTAAACAATCAGCTGCTGTGTTTTGTTATTGTGGCATGACAGCAACTGAACTAACTTTCGAATCCCAGCATGTAGCTATTCACACGGAAACCGGAATGTCATTCATTCTGGAGCTCCATATATATGTTTCTCTGTATTTGTTTACATGATACCAAAACGAATTTTCGTTTTTGTACAAATTATTCTGGGATGAGTTCATTCCCGTTTTCATTCCGAATGAAATTCCCGGCCCCTTCTGGTAGGAAATTTCATTCTGGTATCATGATGCGCACTGAAAACGAACTTCGTCCCAGAGTCTAGGGCGAGTCGAGCATGCATGCGTATCTGACCTAACGCGAAAATAAAGTAAGCGACAACGCCTTACGAACTTCACTCTGGAGCGAAACTCATTCCAGAATGAAAGTCATTCCGGTATAATATAAACAGCCCCTAAATTGGGCGACTTCAAACAAGCCATACAGTGACGGTGAATACAGGTATGCCGTATGTCTCCTAAATCAGCAAGTTTCAGAAAGTGAATAATAGTGAGTATAGCAGTGTTTTAATGCTACATGTTGTACCTTCGTAATATTTAGACTGCCAGTAAAGTGCACACAGCTTAAAGTGTTATCTGAAAATACTTGTACCATTTTTTGTAGGAATCATGCCGCTTAATATTTTCATTCTTAGCTTGGCTTTGGTCTTCTTTGTGGAATGCCGCTGCTCAGACGCATCGCGATACATTATTTGTACAATGGGTTCTCTTCATAGCACTTCGTCTTTTACTTTTATTCCTTTCGGTGACATAACTCAGGTAATGCGTCAAGTACGTGCGATACGATACCATATACATCAAAATTTCTCGGGGAAACCGGCTGATATGGTGCAAAATATATAGTGCAAACTACGAGGAAATCAATGGCTGAAATGGTAAATACCGCATGTCATCCTAGTTTACAAGGATTGTAAATTCAGGGGAAAGGCGGTATTTGCCATCTTTGCCCTGGATTTTTCTCGTGGTTTGCACTTTTTTGCTTCATATTTGCCCCAACAAAATTTGATGTTAGCCTGAATTTCAGACATCTCTTCGAGTTGCATTTTCCTCTCAGACTGAGAGGAGTATCAAGTATGTCTGAAATTCGCCCCAATGCTATTTGATGTAAATCTATTTTTTTGTGCATAGAATAGTAGAGTGAAAGTGAATAATTAAATACGTATATTGGCCTGAACCCTTGTTGGCTGTGTATCAGAGCAACATGCAGCGCATGCTCAACAAAGATCTTTTTCGATTTAAGCAGTGTCTTTCTCGAGTAGTGAACTGACTCTCCCAGACCAGAACGGACCCAAAATTCGAGCAAACGAAAGAAAGGCTCTGTGGACAGGGTGCCCTGATCTCTCCCTTTCCACAGGCTCAAGGAAGGCCACCATAAGAACCCCTCCGCAAGGAGGAAATAACGGTTGTTTACCATTTACCACAAACTCCCAAAAATTCCGGTTCTTCAAAAGTAGTTGTAAATTCTTTTTGTATTTAAAATCATTCTGTAAAAAAGATTTTTAAATTTAGTTTTAAAATTATTTATGAACAAGTCAACTACATAAAGTAACACAGGAGCTTAATTTGAATTTATCAACAAAAAACTTTTTCACCGGTTTCATCGATAAATTCAAGTCAAAAGACAAAGCTTTACCTAATGGTTAAAACTTCCAAACCGAACTTCGTCACCTTCTTTGTGTATTTCGGGAACCGCTTGCCTGATTATTTGTGAAATTTCTTTGTTTGTTACGACAGCAAACCGAGAAGGCATTTTGCTCGCAACTTAGCGAGTTTGGTGTCGCTCGCTTGGAGGAACTGGAGGTGAATCAGTGAATAGTGCAGGGCACTTACTGATTGAGTAGCCGATCAGCGCGCGCAAAAAACACTATCCACTGCCTTAGTATATACTAAATATTCTTATCTTGCAGTGTTGATTTCTCTTCTTTTGCCCCTCAGCTGGTTACGTAATTTTAAACAAGTTATTCTAGTTTTGTTTGTAATTCATTAGTATCTTTTGTTGTAATTTCATGTTAGTTCTCAGTGAGTTTCAATTTGTTATGTACTCTTTCAATAGTCCTTGTCAAGAAATTGCTGTATTTTTGTATTTAAGGTTTTTTCATACGCACTCTTTTGGAACTGATGAAGGTCTTGAGACCGTAAACATTTTTAGTAAATTTTATATTAATGTTCAAACGTCTGGCTTTCTCAGATTTTCCTGTAACTGATCATGAGCACGCGCTATGTGCTTCAGGAATTTGCACAAAATATCGCTACGCAAACTGTTTTCGGTGGTGATTCAAAGCACCATGGCCCAAAAACGGCTTCCGTCGCGGTGAGTAGAGAAACAACTTACCCAGTCTGTATTTCTCTTTCAGGAGCTTGGGGCGGAAATTATCACTATTATTTAAACGTGGATCGCTGTGCATATGGAGTATTACTCAAGTTGTCTGCCAATGTAAAAGGACTGTGCGGACCTTATATATTTGCTGTTAATCACAACTGCACGGCTGTTTACTATCACCAAGATGCGCCACACGTGGGCTGGAAACGATATAAATCAGTCGAGCATTACCCCGAATTACAAAGGCTTCTGATATGTAAACCCTACTTAAGTGAAATCGTTTGATGCGGTGAACGATAAAAGCTAAGAGTTAATAAAGAATCAAAAAACTAAGGAAAAAAAAACAGTTCTAATATTTTAAAGAAACTCTTTGTTTAAAAGTAAGTAGATGCATTGCCTGATAATAATTGAAGACAGCCATAGTTAACTATGAGACAGCTTAAGAGGGAAACTAATACAGCAGCGGTGAATAGCTCAGATACAAAGGCTGTGTTAAACTGTTGAGTTTTAATGTTTATATGAGATTACCCAATGTGAAAATAACGTAAAATAAATAAAATGGAAAAGAATCAGCTAACTATTTCTTGTTTTGTTTTGTTCTTTTTCTTTATTCTATTGTTTTTATTGAACTGAAGTCTAGATATCGGTCATGACTCATACATACATACATGCTTTATTTGATATAGCAGGTTGGATTAAAGGCAACCAGCAGAGGCTGATGTGGACCTCAGTGCTGAGACCTACTCACCTCTCGAGAGAAAGACTGAGACCTACTCTCTCGAGATCTACTCTCTCGATCAAAATGTGCGACTAAGAAGGCCATTTGTACGATGATGTCATTTTACTACTACGACTAGAATCCTCCTGGGTTTTTCTTTCTTGTGCAAATAAGGGCTTTTGTTATTTAAACCTCGTGGGATAACCAAATCTAAATATTAAAGGCAAGGCGAAAAGGATTCTGGTTCGTGGTGGTAAATTCACGCCATTGAGCAAACAGCCTATGAGGGACCACTGAACGAGTTATATGGGTGTGTTCCTTTGGGATGATCCGGATTAGGATCAGTGGTCCGTGATCCGTGATCACTCGGACGAATCATAGTGCGTCAGCATGAACCGATAAATCCTTTCCCAGGAAGGATTCTTTGGCTCCTTTGATTTAGTGCATGTCAATCAATTATTGAATTCGGCTTTCGTATCATATGAAGAATTATGGAGATCGAGGAGGGTGTTATCCGTCGAGGCCGTAGGCCGAGGCGGATAACACCCTCCGAGATCCCCATAATTCTTCATATGATACGAAAGCCGAATTCAATAATTGTTTTATTACTCATTTATAATAATTCCTAGTTTAAAAACATAGAAAAAACATGCTTACCTCCATCGATCCATCGATGTTAAATTCATCTTCGATAGTGCACGTTTAGGATTGTGCAGCTACACAAATATTCTCCAAATAGCAGATGTCGCCCTTCGAGTTGTCTTCTTGCTGTTCTTGCCATGTTTTTAGCTATTATTTCGCCTAGTTCTTACTCTTGAAACGAGTGAAATGTCCGCCATTTTTGTTTCCACAACCAAAACAACTCAACCTCGTCCCCTTGGTTAACAGTGCATTAACCTGCAAAAACGCTGCATTTTTGACGTCATTTCCTCGCTAAACACAAAATTCTTCCAAATTTGGTCATCAGTAACTGGTTAAGGTGAATTAAATGTGTGCTTTTAGCCAATCAGAATCGGGGAAATATTTTGAATGAATAATAATAATTGTTAAAAAGGCACCAGATGATAAGTATTGTAACTATGTTAGGCTTTTTGCAATGGTTTTTTCCAAAGTCTTTGGTAATGTGAAACACTCAAAACTAAAGGCTCTTCAACTCAATCAATATCTTGTTAACTGGTATATCTAAGCTTTCTAATGGATAGGAAATAAAGACTAATATTTAAGGTTGTTATCTACAAATGACATAATGTGAACAAGGGAACAACCCAGGGAAGTGTAAGTGGACCCCATCTTTTTAATTTGTTTATTAACGATTTGGCCATTAGGGATAATGACCTTACCAGCATAGTTAAATATGCTGACGACACCACTTTGCTAGTCAAAGTATGTAAAAATGTAATAGATCTTTCTCAAGTGGTTGTCAATCAGTTTTTCCGTTGGACTCAAGATAATGCCATGGCATGTAATCCCAATGCAATGAACTGATACTTTGCAAGAAGGTTGCTCATGATATAGACCCTGTGAACAATATAATGCAAGTTTCTTGTTTAAAAGTGTTAGGGGTTACTTTACAAAGTAATCACCGATTTAATGAGCATATTAAGGTTAAGCCGCAGGAAGCCAAAAAGTGTCTTTATGTGATAAGATGTTTAGGCAAAGAGGGATACCTACAACGAGATGTAGACTACGTTTTTAGATCAGCTAACGTACGGTTTTCCTGTATACGGCTCCTCAATACCTCAATTAACAACGGTCCAGAATTTTCTACAGCGCTGCTTTAAACGCAAATACATTTCGTACCAAATTGACATATATAACGTATTAGAAGAGGTAGAGGCTCACTTTTCAAGAAGATCGGAAGATCTCCAGTATGCCAGGTCACCCTCTCTTCCCTTCCGTCCCCAAAACGAAAGAAAGTTCAGCGCGCTTCCGAGTTCCTAGCAGGCAACTCTCTAGGGTTAATACCCAGCGTTTTAAAAATAGGTTTTTTTTAATAGGCTATTTGTCAAATATAGAGTAGCAATTTAATGAAATATGGATCTTGAATATTAAATTCAATGCTTCCACATGGATTTTTTTAATCCTTGTAATTCTTAAGTGTTCTTGGTTTTAGCATGTATTTTCGCTTAAAAGATAATAAAATCCTATATTTTAATTTTTCTTTTTTACCATGAATCACGAAAACAAGGCAAAGGATGCAGCTTGAGAGCATTCAGAAACTATGCCTTTGTATCCACCCGGGGGGGGGGGGGGGCACTTGGGTATTTTTTGGGTGGGTATGTGCCGCCCGGGACTCTAAATTGGCACCCCGTTCTAAAAAAAAAAATTCCCTAAAATTGATTCCCCGTTCTAGAAATGGGCCAATTTTTCATACCCCGTTCTAGAATTCGCCCTAAAACTAATACCCCGTTCTAGAAATGGGCCAATTTTTTGTACTCCGTTCTAGAAAGTTTGCAAATTGACATAGCCTTGTCTTTTTAAAAAGATATTTCTTTATTTGTTCGACTTATACATCAAATAAATGCTTCTTCATAATCAGCAACAATTTTAAGAAGAAGATAAAGCCGTGATCCACAATTTTTATACCCCTTTCTAGAAAACACCTCTGAAATGGATACCCCGTTCTAAATTAGGAGCTTCAAAATCACCACCCCGATGGGCGGCACATACCCGTATAGGTAATGTATGGGAGTACCCCCCCGGGATCCACCCGCTCATCGAAAATTTGACAAACATTTTCCGTAACAGTGCCCATTTGAGCTTTAAACTAGTACACATCGAATATAAGCTTACGATGGGCGGAGTATTGGCGAATCTATTGTCTTGCCTACATACTATATATCTCTAGATTCTGCTGTTTTTTTTTTTTTTCCAAAAATCCTCAACGGACGACGATGTAAGAACACACGAAAATGACTAGGAATTCCCTCTTCGCTATGATTGGACAGTGAAATGATAATCCGAGGCAGGGAACAGGAGTGCTTCTTGAATTTTGCGGAATCAAATATTTTGGCTGAATCAGTCGCTCAGCCTTTATCAGTTTGGACTTTGATGAATGCAGACTTTGCTATTTTTGTCATCAACATCCAAATGGCGATGGGGGAGGGGGTGGTGACAGGGGGGTACAATTCTCCCGCCTTGCACACCTTGCATTCCCGGTTCCCCCTTTTACTCTATTCTCCTTTTAGCCCTTTTTCGATTGAGAAATATAAGTATTGTTGGTTGTTGTGTAATATTCTCATATTCCTTCCGCTTCCCATCTTCTCAGAACTCCTACCTCCCGCCCTCTCTCCTTCCGCCTCTCACCAGTGTCCTCCCCCCCCCCCCCCACCCCCCTACTACGCTGTTGAACCGCCTAAGTATGTAAACGATGAGCGAAAGCGATATCGAGAATCCTTTCGAAAGTATTAAACGCAGCGTTTGAAAAATAATCAGCTACTGAGATTTGTATTTGAAATCATTTATCGGGCAACACTTCTTTCACATCCTTGTTTCTAATCTCTGGTATATGCTCCATAGTGCCTGAGCTTTCATTTTCATGGAGTGACCCACCGTCTGCACTTTCGAACTTACGCTGAAATGAGCCCTTTTTTCGTCAAAATTACCTCCTGCACAGCGTTTCTTTGTAACGTCACGCAACGCCTACATTTCCATATGTTAAATGCAAACTAAACTGCAGTTTGATGTTACGGTTCGAAAGTAAACCAACTTTCGAATCTCCGGATATGTCTACCTACCAAACTGCCATAATCAAAGCTACTTGAGTGAAATCTAGCAAGTCATAAAGGTATATAAACGAACTTATGCCGTGTGTTTAATTCAATATAACATAGCCGGTAGCAGTTATTCATCGCAAAGGATACTTCATGATGTCAAGATATTCAGGCTACCAGAAGCTGACACAATTTGGTATGCTATTTGAATTATTTGCTCCAGATTTTAGGGGTATAAGTGGTCAAAAGAACGTATAGAAGAAGGTGTTCAGGATGGCTGCAACCGGGTAATCTATGCAAGGACCATTCAATAGTGGCACCGTTCATGGTCTTGTTATTTGTACCTATATACTAGAATCTTCTTTTTCTATTTAGAATTTTTTTTCGTTATTTATTTTCTTCTAAAAATGTAACTATGTCATTGACTACGACGCCGTCCACCCGTATCCGTATTTTTCTGAACAAAAATTTTTTTTCCCGGATATGGTCTTCCATCCATTGTGGAAATACAACTGTCTGGCTATAAGAATATTTCACTGCCCACCGTTGCCTTTTTATGAAGAAAAGGATTAAACACCTTGCAAGTGATTAAAATGTTAAAGCATGAATAGGCCATTTTACAGTTATGGATGAAAGCGAGGCTGAGGGTGACCTTGTTTTGATACAAACCTTCTTTGCTTTGTTATGGAAATTGTTCTTGAAAAATACTAGTTGGCATAAGAATAACTTAATTTACACAATAAAGCAGGGAGGTTTGTATCAAAACAAGGTCACCCTCTGCCTCGCTTCCATCCATAACTGTAAAATGGCCTATTGCAGACTTAAACTTACTCAGTAGTGCCTCTTTAACTGCCAGCGTCGAAAATCGAAGGGTTAATCAACTAAACAAAGTTTAAAAGCAAGACATTGGAAGCGCTTATGTACCAGCAGGACGTGAAAGTTCTTGCTGAGATAAATTTGTTGATCTTGCATTTGATTTAGAACCGTGGCCAAACCGTGCAAAAATATGACTATTCGTTTTCAAACCGAAAAGGATACGTGAGGACGTGCGAGTAAACGATTCGAAAATAGGCGTGGACAGGTCATTTTCCGAAAAGGAAAAAAAACAACATTTTTCCGTTTCTATTTGCTCCCTGAAGATACCGTTTTGCCCCTAAGTACTCGTTCCTTTACAAGCCAAGGAAGAGCGGAAGTAGGTTTTGTAACACTGGAAGAAAAAACCGTGTTTGACAAAAAGCAATCTCGGATTTTGGGAGAGGCGAGGCAAATCGTAGAAGATGGTGTGGTTGACATGGAAGCAAGTTCTTCGGTAGGGCAGATTTTTGCGATAAAAGTGTGGGTTTTCCGTGAACCAGCAGCGGCCAAACTTCACCAAGATAAAAACGGGCACGTGGAACTAGAAGTCATTCACAGAAAACACGATGTCGACAAGGTTTGTCTTTTTCAATTTGATTCTTAGTTAAATTTCTTTGATCCTGTTTAGCTGTTTACGACGGCTTTATCTAGTGATTTGTCAAAAAAGAATCCGTTTAATAATGATCAGATTTTGTTCTCTTTGCCGTGGTTGCACTTAATATAGGCAAGACCCCGATATAAGAGCCCGTTTTGCTGACAAACACTTTTTCAAGTCCCCTGGTACTTTCGTTACATCGGAGTAATCGGTCGGTACATAGTGTTGCGGCATTGTTATACGGTAGCCTTTCCTCAATCGCCTTTGATTTCCACGGCCCGATACTCCAAAGGATACCAGATGCAGTGCTACAACCGAAAGTCTGTCGGCTTTTGCCAAGAGGCAAACTGAAAGCTTCCAGTAGAATTGGCCCTCTTCTCCAATAGTCCACGTTCGATATATTAAAATTCTAACATGGCTCCGAGGCTTTAGGGTCAAAATTGCAAATTGTTCACGACTCCATTGTCTTGCAACTCCGAGAAGAGACTTGAGCACAAAGAAAACCAAACCAAATATAGAAAAATGACCAGAAAGCCTCGGAGTCATGTCAGAATTTTTATACATCGAACGTGGGCTATTGTAATCGAATGGCAGTTTTTTCCTATGCATCAACCCGGGGGGGGGGGGGGGGGGTACTCCTGGGTCCTGGGAATTCTTGGTGGGGATGTGCCGCCAGGTTCTTCAAACCCTGACCCAATTTGAGACCAAAAAATGTTAGTTTCCACACCCGTTTTCAGACTCGACCTCTAAAATCCATACTCGTTTTTAGACCTGGCCTTTAGGCAGAAATTATGTTATCATTACGTAGATTAGAGCGCAAACAAATTATTCAAAACCATTTAGAATTCCCATATTTCTCTTTATTTTCTTACTCATTTGGAATTATTGAAAAACGATAAATAGGTTCATACACTCCGTAGTTCCCCCGAAATCCATACCCGATTCCAGACCAGATTGGGCAAAGTGTATACCCGTTTTCAGACCAAAACCGCGCAAAAACCCTACCCAATGGGGCGGCACATACCCATATCGCTTATATAAGGGAGTATCTCCCCGGGCATCAACATGCACCTAGTGTCATAACCATGCAGCAGTGTATAAGCATGAAGCGATTTAAGACTTGTAAATATCCATCTGTACATTTTAAACTTTAATTCATGATTATTTAGACTTTATAAATTGCATATTTAAAATTGAAGTTTTATGAAAGAGTACTGCTGGAAGACGCCAAACTCCGACAGTCACCAGTCAGGGAACACCGGAAGGGCAGAATATTTTGTTTTTCAGCGCTGAATAATAAAAATCAAAGATGTAAATAAATTTTATCTTTATCTGATTTATTCACTACCCTGTATGCAGTATTACTTCTCTGTAAACTTGGACTCCGTTTATGATGGCCCCTTTGCTCCAGTGTACCAGTTAGCCAGGGTGGAAATGGAGAAGAGAAACGCTTTTCAGCTGTTGGTTGAGCTTTCGTTTCACAACGGAGTTGAAGAAGAAACCCAGCAGTTGTACAGCAAGCCATTCACGATGAGAAGCAAACCCAGAAGGAAAAGACAACAATCTGGTGTGTGTGAACTCAGAACACATCATAACTTCTAGGCATTTCAATGGGTTGTGAAAACCTCCACCTTTCGCCAAAATGCAAAAGACGAGTATCACATATTGTTTCATTTGCTTACTTTACTATCCAGCGCATTAGGACAACGAGGGATTCTGCTAGTCCCAAAGGGGATTCCCATATCAGTGGTTGAGACGGGGATGCTCTTTGTTTCGCTTACGGGTTATATTGCAGATTTTGGTCTTACTTAAGGAAGTAAGGGCGGACGCAAATGTTTATACTTATACAGGTATCTCTTGGCCAGGTGCCCTCATTCTGTGAAGACGGCATTCAATGCCAACATCTTACATGCAACTGAAATATAACTGTAGCTTTGAATTGGTTCGAGGAGTTAGTTTCTGTACAGTGCAGTCTCTTTTTAGAGTCTGAACCACGCCCCAATTGGTCTCTCTTAGGGTGTAGCCCTAATTTCCAAGGAACAACCCCGTCCCACCCCGCTCCCCTGAGAGCCGTTCATAGATTAACATGTTGAGTTTAACACTCGTGCCGTCTGTACAACCTGTGAGTAAGTTAGTTGTGATGCTGAACAAGAAATGACTTGTAAGGGACACCATTTAGCTTGCATATTGACAGTGGTCTAAGTTATTAACCCAATTACCGTAAATCCTTTATTCCCGGGGGGGGGGGGCTTTCTTATATCAAGCCCATTTGTGTGGGGAGGGAGCTCGAGACGGAAGGACTTACAGCTGTATTTAATTAAGAAAAGACGATAGCATCAGTTCCCCATAAATAACTAGAATACAAAATGGAAAAGGTCAAGTATGAGAAGGTTGGAGGTCATCAGTGCAGCCGAGGATCAGAATCAAATCCGAACTTCCATTTGGTAAATAAACCATCCCGGATCAGTCCACACAAAGTTTTAAAGTCGTGACTGATTATTATTAGTAAAGAATAATTAGGGGGGGCTTACTAAAGAGGGGGATTATTAACTTTCTGGTCTGAAAAGGTGGGGGTTAATTAGAGGGAGGGGGCTTGTTTGAGAGGGGGGAACTTAATAATGGATTTACGGTAACACGGTTATTTCAATTCAAATAGCTTTTTTTTTCTGCTCAGATTCATTGCGTCAGGGTTGCCCACAAGTCAATTTCTTGGGTAAGTAATCTGCGCTCTGTGACTGAGTATTACCCATGATTGTCATAGTAAAGGACTTTATATATAGGAGATGGAATTAAACAACACTTTTAATTTCAAGATTTTAGGGAGCAAATTATTTATTTTTTATTCATAGGCGAGGATTAGTATATCACAGCATTCTGAACTGACTAGCTAATAACGTTCAGTGAAAAAACAAAAACCCTTCCTCACTATTCTGTTCCAACGTTTCTATGATTTGGTTCATTCCTTCCAGGGGGAAGAGAAATATTCCCAGTCACTTCATAGGGCTAGAGAAACTGAACCGGGTTAATGATGATTAGCTTGGCTCAAATGCAGAAAATACACTTGGGCGCAGTAATATTCGAAGGCCGACTAGCGCTGACCCGGGGACATATTTTAATCCGGGTTAAATCTTTCTCTTACATTTAAAAGTATCTCCTAGGAAAAATTTTCACTATGTTTTTCTGAATTATCTACCCGGCTTTGAACAACCCGGCCCTGCATCTCATGCAATCAGTGTTCGGATCATTTTGGCGAGGTTTCCATGTTAAATACAACAAAGTGATCCGACGACAAAACATTTATTTCAATAACAAACTAAATTCCGCGAGGTTTATTTTATTTGAACCAGGATCTGCCGCATTCCGGAAACTTCAAGTGATCGACCATTTGGATGCAAAACGAGCGCACATCGAGCACCTTATTTTCGAAGTGCAAGAAGCAGGTGACAGGAAAGCGGACATTGGATATCACTTCAGACTTAAAGATCCCAATGTGTCTGACGATTTCGAGGAAGGGGACGTTGTTGGTTTTTTCAACGATGACGACGGACACTTGAGTATACAACTGCTAGATAACAAGAATGGAAAGGATGCTTTTATGGCAGGAGTCATAAGCCGGTCAGCGTATCTGACGGCTACACCACCAATGAATGAAAAAGGTTGGTGTTTTTCAGATGACAATCGCCATAAAGGTAAATTTTTATAAATGTAATAAGACATCAAGATTTGGCCGTTTTGGGTCTAAAACTGACATAGATGAAACTTTGATATGCTGGTCGTTTTATTTTAGAAGATCATGCCATTGGTTGTTTGAAACTTACCATCCTCAAGTATTAATCCCGTAACAGCTAGCCGTATGTCTTGAATCTAATCAAAAGGCAGAGATAAGAAATGAGGTTGTTTTTCTTGACTTACAAAACAATAGAAATGTAGAAAAACAATTAAACTAAAAACAAATGAACAAAATAACTCAGAGATTAATAAATATCAATGATGATCTTGGTTGAAACGTTGAGGTAGAGGAAAAGACTCGAATATAAAGACTTGTCACTCTTTCTGCTGCTCTTTCTTTGTGAAGGTTGAAGAAAGTGAGTAAGTAGGTTTACCTGCCAGCATAGGAGGCAGAAGGCAAGTGACTGCAAGGTTGATGCAAGTAAAGAATCCAATGATCCGTTTTCTACTCTACCTTCAACTCTTAGGGAACTGCAGTCGATCTTCTAAGTCTTAATTTCAACACGCTAACAGTTCAATTTTGGAAGCAAAGACCAACGTTACAAAAAAGAAGGACCGGATCCTAATGACCGATCTAATCAGCTATAAGTTGAAATATCGAAGAAAAGAGGCAAAGCTGATTTTGAAATGGCGAATATATATTTTTGGGGTGGCTGTATAGCTTTACCTCGATCCTAACATCAGCACTGCACTGATGAGGCCCAGAAGGCCGAACTGAAAGTACTGTCTGCAGTTAGTTGTTTTGTTATCAATATTTCGGAAAGCACGGCCTTCCTTCTTTAGGGTCTTGTACACAAAGATAAGGTTTGAAATAAAGAATAGAGGACGCTATTCTCTATTTCCAATTGTAACATCTTAGCTTAACCTAATCATTGTATGTAGGATCCTGAATAAGGAAGACCGTGTATTCCGAAGTATTAGTAACAAAAAATATATATTCCCTACTGTAAAATCAGCCTTGCTTCTTTTGCTCAATACCCTAACCACTGCTAACAGTCCCTTTTTTCTAGAGTCTTTTATTCTTCTACTTTTGTGGCAAGTGTACATAACTATTGCTTAAATTATACCAACGATTTGCACACTCGCCACCATGGAACAGCAGGGCAAGAAGTTTTTAGTATTTCATATAGTTTGATTTATGATCATGGGTATATCTAACGCTTCCCTTTAGGTATTGTAGAGGCGTGTGTTTCTTAGATAAGGAACTTTGTCTCTCTTCTCCCAGGTGTGTAAGTGGGTATCGGTGACATACTGCTGATGGTAGCCCTGCATGTGATGGACTACCAACTCGTCAAGGAGAGAGGGGGGAGAAGAAATACTTCTAGGCTTACAATTACTGGAATAAGCACCGGCCGTTTGGGACTTTGGCTCGTGTGTGACGTTTACCTTTTTACCCTTAGTTTGGGTATTGCGACATCACATGAAGTAATCTTGATCGTTTATGTGGAATGCGTAATGCGTAATGCCTTTTTTTTAGATGCCACGGACGTTGTTTGTGTAATCGGAGTAATTCAAGTCAAGTGCATGGGCTCTGTTCGTGCTGGTGAACGCATATACGCCACGGTCGATCCCGAGAATCCAGGAACTGCCATCCCAGAATCCAACCTGCCACCCAGCGTTCTCCTGAGTCAAAGTAGCATTCTACTGGGCATGTCCATGGGAGAAAAGAGGTCTCCTAAACTTGATGATGTGAATATGGTGCAATGCTTTGTGTGCATAGTGCTTGGAATCACCGATGGACAAATTACCTCAGAAATAGAAACCATTTATGATCGCTTTAAGATGGATCTGAATGTAAAGCTGCAAAAAGAGCGGAAGAAATATAGACGGAGTAAGTATGGTTTCGACATTTTTTCTTTGTTTTCATTTTCCGCAAGCAACTGACAAGTTATGTGAATTCAACGCATCTTCAGATCTTGACGTGTTAAGGAATTTTGGAAAGATCTTTTTCATTAAATTGTACGACTATAAGTTAGATTTCAGGCCTCTTTATGGCTATCCTACATGTATATCACTTAAACGAGATAAGTAGGTGTACGTAATGAACCCCTTCAGTTAATACAACGAATGCTATCTGGACACCGCCCCCAAGCGAACCACTGTGCTCTGCTTACGGCTACCGCCTTACATCTCTACAAGCACCAATCGCCCAGATGTATAGTTAGACCCATAAAAAGCTGCTTTCCCAAAGACTATGGAGCTATAGTCTCCAACAAGTTTAACTCGTGCTAATAATTTTTTAGAGGTGACTGATGTAATGGCGAGAACGTTAGTTAACAAGAACTTTTTTTGTATTTTTTGTATTTTTTGGATCGTAGTTGAAGAAGGTTGCGTAGGCTGACTCACACTAAAATATCAGGTGTTGGATCCTTTAGCGTTTAATAGCGTTATTTCCACTCAGTTAACCAGAGTATTATAATTGTAAAAATGCCGTGAAAGTACTATAAGTTTTGCACTTCACTGTTATATTATGGTAAAAAATATATAATTTTATTTCTTCAACAGTGCTGTGCATATCGTTGACCGTCCTTATTTTTGTCATTGGTTTGGCTATATTTTTGCTCGTGGAATACCTCTACCCAGGAAGTGCTTTAAGATACAAGCTGTGCAGAAAAGGTTCACTTGACGGCACATCATCTTTCAATTATATTACATTTTGCAGGAAGGTAAATTTTAAAGAATATATATCAAAAAGCGCCTCAAAACCGATATCACAGTCACAGAGGCGTAGGAGGGCCTAAATTGTACGAAACACAGGATGAAATATCATATTTAAGCAAAAATTATTTAAGATAAAGACGACTTTGTATCCCAACGCTTTATTTAACACACTTTTCTGCATTCATAAAGCTTCAGTATCAGAGTCTTTTGTCGTTTAAAATTATCAATTTTTTTAAATGACTCAGTGCCATGTTAAGCCCCGCTTCTTTCATCCGTTTGTTATAACGTCTTTTGTTGTATACATGTAAGGTCAAGAGCAAAGTAAGGACGAGGGGTTAAATGGACCAACAGCTAGACCAAAGACCACTGACATGTTAAGGTGGCCCGAACCTATTTATATGCGCGTTGGTTATGTTTTTGAATCGTGTTTTCGGCGCGAATGATTTAACTGATTTCTATGAATTTTGACATCCTTAATAAAGAATGGTCGAACTTAAAGAAAATGCTACTTATTTTCTTATAGGTATAAAAACGTTTGCGATATCGGCATATGTTTAAAACCGTATTTTTCCAAAAAATGCGTCAATAATTTCAAAACTCTAGGACAGAGTTTTCTCGAACTACGGCAAATAAGCCTCAGAGCTCTCTAGTTTTATATCTGCAAGTTTGAAGTCAATCATGACCGTAGAACTCGCTGCACAAACAGCTGGTCAACTAACCTCAAAATGCAACGCTAACACATTTGTGAAAGTTGACACACAAATAGAGGACAACTGCCGATGGACTATCTCCTATCTGCAAGGGTGTTCTTACACAAAGCTTCAGTTGCAAGAAATTGAGTAATCAAAAACCTACGGCCTACAGTTCGCAGTACAAGAACAACAACTTTATGCTGTATGCGGGGCAAGATTAAATAAACTTCTATTTATCAAAGTTACTGTGTATTTTTCCTTCTCTTTTTGCAAAAAATCTCAACAAAGCACGATATAACATCTACGGAAATCTCCTACCAGTTTTTAGCACTAAAGGTTCCCGTCTTGAGCTGCAAAATAAAGCCACCAACTCCAGTACTTCAACCGATCATTTTTCAGCTGCAACGAAAACCCTTGTACTAGGTAATTTATTCAAGTTTGAAAGATTTGCCATCACATTCGCACGGGCATTTTGCCATTGGGGATAATGAAAAGAATAAGACGATTGTCATATTTTCTTCATCTTTATCTCCAAGTGGCAATTAAACTTTCCATACGAATGTGATGTCAAGTCTAAAAACCTTGAATAAAAAACCAAGTGACAAAGGCTTTCAGTGGAGCTGAAAAATGGACAATTAGAAGTACTGCAGTTGGTGGCTTTATTTCTCCTCAAAACAGAAACCTAAGACGCTAAAACTTTTTGAGAGTTTTTCGCAGATAATGTAAGTTCCCTTGTTAAGATAGGTTTCGAAAAGAGAGGGACAAATACAAAGTAAGTTTGATAAATAGAGATTCTTCATTATCTTGCCCCGCATTCAGTATAAAGTTGTTCTTCTCGTATTGCGAACTATATTCGCTGTAGGTTTCTGATTACTCAGTTTCTTGCAACTGAAGCTTTGGGCAAGATTACCCTTGCAGATAGGAGATAGTCCACCGGCAGTTTCCCTCTATTCGTGCGTCAACTTTCACAATTAAATGTGTTAGCACAGGCGGCCCAGAAGTAGTATGTGTCATTGAATGAATATATTAATATTCACATGGACAAATTAATGCAATGAGTCGTCGAAACTCCAGTGAACTAAAATAGTCCAAAAATCAAAATATAACAAAATAAAGCTAAGATACCTATAACGTATCCTTGCATTTCCTGGCCGGTTGAAGTGGCATTTTGTTGAGTTTTGCAATTGTAGGTACTGTCCACTAAAGAAGAATTAAAGGCTGGCTACAAAACAAGCGGACCATCTCCACGCGCCCTCACGCGAAGCGCTATAAATTCGAGAACTGAATCGACGAATCCGCTCCAAATTGCCATCGGCTAATCTGCAGGTAACGTGTGCTCCGGTTCCTTGCTCGCTTGCTCCACAAAACCCATCGCAACTGCACAAGAATCGCTTGCTCATCAACAAACACTGTTGACCTTTACGCTTCGATATGACCGCAAACTACCAGGTATAATAAGCGACGTGAATATTATACACTTAATGTCAGATCCCAAGGAAAACAGTTAGTTTTGTTTTCCCGAGAGTCCTGATGTTTCCCGAGACGAAGTCGAGGGAAACATCAGGACTCGAGGGAAAACAAAACTAACTGGTTTCCCGCGGGACCCGACATTAAGTGTTTTGTTATATTTCTAGACTTTCACTTCAACAGCAACAAAAGAATAACCGGAGCGAACCAAAACTGTCGACTCGGTACTTTATAACAATACAAATTTAATTCTCAAAATCACTGAATGAATGATTTACAAACAAAAATACTTTCCTTACATTATCTGCATCTTTTTCCTCCACTAGCTACTGTTTTTCTTCTGGGAACTTATGGGATAACTTTACAAATCGTTGTTTTTTAGCTTGAGGCTTCGTGATTGTGTTGTTGTGTTCATTCACGAAAAAGAAAACTGGCAGGACCTGGCGGTGTTTTTCCCGCCTTCTGTCACGCCACTTTCCACTTTGATCACATGCTGCAATGTATCCCGAGCAGGGTACATTGTTTAATGTATCACGAACGGGATACATTTGATTTTAGTCAAGGCCACATGACCAAGAATCAACCAATGGCAGTCCCTGTTTAGTTGAGTGAAAGTCTAGGAATATAACAATCAAGCTTAGCGACCGCCTGTGGTGTTAGCGATCCATTTTAAGGTTAAATTTGACCAGCTGTTTGTGCAGCAATTCTACGGTCACGATTGCCTTCAAACTTGCATATATAAAACTAAAGAGCTCTGAGGCTTATTGCCGAATTAGAGTGAAAACCTGTCTTAAGGTTTCGAAATTATTGACGCATTTTTTGTAAAAATGCGGTTTTAAACATAGGCCGATATCTCGAACGGTTTAATACCTAATGTACAAGAAAGAATTTTTACAAAATTGGCTTTAAATTGAATTACTCGTGTTCATTTTGTTCATCTGAACCAGAAACGCTATATCACTTCCTATATCTCTGTCCTTTCTCGGTAGATTTCTGGCGTGACTTCGAAGTATTCTGGCACCAACTTTTAAAGGAAAACATTCGACTTTCGTTGCAAGATGTTTTAGTTGGAATAATACGACAAAACTCCCCTTCTGCTAAGCTTCTAAACTATCTAATTATGATTGGGAAATTGTACTTGTGGGATTGTAGAAGAAGTCAAATTCTTCCGAATATATATGGATTTAAAAAGAAAATTGCTGTAAAATATGAAACGGAAAAATATATAAGTCTGCATAGTAAAAAAACAAAGGATTTCTTTGAAGCTAAATGGATAGTGTCGCCTCTTGTAAATGCTTAACTATTTAAAGGTTTTAATATGCATCCACATTTCTAGTTTGTTTGAATTTTGTTTTGTTTTTTCTTTTTCTTTTTTTTTTGGTTACCGTCTATTGTTAGTGATATTGGGTTTTTTTTGTATTATATTATTAGTGTTAGTAATATTAGTTGTAACATTATAATTATGTAGGTAAGTAACTAGTTTGCTGTATTAATATCAATTTGTTTCAATAAAGAATTATATTAAAAAAAATAATAAAATAAAAATAAAAAAAATAATGTACAAGAAAATAAATAACATATAAAGTTCGACCATTCTTTATTAGGGATGCCAAAAAATGCGATTCAAAAACATAACCAACGCCGCATATAAATAGGTTCGGGCCACCTTAAAGTGACCCACAAGAGAAGGCCAGTTTCGAACGTCGTTGTTCAGGACGGAAAACTAACAAAACTTTGGATCTACTTTAGACAAATGTCCATTTTACACCAGATTGATAGAATAATAGATTATTTTTGATATTATTATTGATTACACACTGTATGGGTCTAGATAAGAGATTGAGGCAGCAGTCAGAGAAGTATAGAATGGGTGGGACAACAGCGTTGTGTGGGACTGCATTGATAAAATACTTGAATTCTACTGACATAGAGGAAAAAGTATTCTCAGCAACAAATTAATATTTTCCTTTTTACGGTCATTTCAGCGTTGCACTACTAATGGCATTGAGTTTCGATGGGAGGGTTTGAAACAAAAGCTATCACCGGAACTAGAGCATGTTGCGCCCATCACACGTAAGTGACAATCAGATCTTATATACTTGCTTTCTTTTCGTGATTTTGAAGTTAAGTGCGCATCGTTTCTTACAGGGAATTCTCAAAAGTTTCATTACTACTTAAACGTGGATCGATGTGCTTATGGAGGATCTCTCAAGTTGTCTGCCAATGTAAAAGGCATTTCCAATAGAAAACAAGTATGTGGACCTATTATATTCGCCGTTAATTCCAACTGCACGGCCGTTTATTACTATCAAGACGCGCCAAATGCGGGCTGGAAACGATACCAATCAGTCAGATATTACCCCGAATTGCAGAGGCGTCTTAAATGTAAATTTAAGTGACACTCGATGCACGTTTTCCTTGGAATGCACACTCTGGCATGTAGAGCACCAATCCTGTTTGCAGTTGGGGTCCTTGTGGCGTGCTGTCAAGACTAGAAACAGAGGGAAGACTTACATATTTTTTAGGGAATAACCTTTCAATTCGGTTGTAGAATGGATCCACTCGAAGTTAGTTCAAAATACAGTGGAATAAAACAAACTGAAACAAGCAAGACATTCTCAGCAATTACTCTAAACGAAGCATTGCAGTTAAATAAAGGTGCATGTAATTACAATGTATATGATGGAACTGAACTGCGAAATAAACAGACGGTCATTGAAAAAATCTTTCAAAAATTATTTATGTTGTACCTTGGCAGTTGCAGGGGCTGAGAGAGATCTTTATGATTTACAGTGTGCGATCGAAAATCACGTTATTAAAACATTTATTATGGTAAATGCTCCCTGATGAAAGCATTTTGTGTATAGGGAAAGGTACTAAGTAATGACGTCACCACAAAATTGACCTAAAACAACAATATCCTCGTGACGAAGCCCCTTTCAACCGGTCTGGGAGATGAGCCCCGAAATCCTTGTTCTTAGCACCAGGATTTGACGGAGCGCAATGATTGGCCTTTTAAGAAAAGCCATTGTCGGTTTGCTTCGATCTTTCTACACTCAGATGGTCTCCTGATTGCGCGTGAAGGGTGTTTGGAATTATCTGATTAGATGAGCGTACAAAAAATGTTCGCGTTCACCACGTAACACGTAGTCATCGAGTTTCCTGAGCGCACGTCAGATTGCTCAGAACCGAAAACTTTCAAAAACATTTCCCACAAAAAACACATCGCAATATCCATGTCGAGGGGAAAAAATAAGAGACTGGCCTGGCCTTAAGGATTTGGTGCTTTCATGATGAATCGGTGCGCGGTTTTTTGATGCAGGAGAGATTTGTGAGTTGAGACTGCAGACAGTAACCTACCTTGCTTCGCATTATGTAGGAAAACCACACCGAACAAACAACGAGTCGAAAAACCGTGTAAAATGGTCACAAATTGAGCCCAAGTTACACAGAAAGAGTAATAACAGGCCCAACTTTACGTAAGTGAAATTTAATTCTATAGTTATGCCTATATTTCTGCGTTATGAACAACTATATTAAATTTTTTATAAAAAGGCTATAAACCGTTCTTAATATGCTTAAAACACACTGGAACGTGTTAAATTTAGGTTTGAAATCACTCTGTAAGGATTATTTTTCGATGAACGCTCGTTTGAATTTCGCGCTAATGTTTCTTTGACCAATAAAAAATGGAATTACTAATCTAATTAGAAACTGAACAGCTCAACTCTCCAACGGTTCCCGGTGCCGCCGGCGCCTATTGTTTTCACTTTCCGTCTTAGGCGAAGCGCTTCTTAAAGCAGGGTCCACAGGGGCCCAAGCTCGAAATATGACCAACGGCATTGTTACATTGCGTAACCAATGAATTATACCAGATATATGGGGAAAGCGATTGTGCCTTTACGCTACGAATGTGAAAGGATCTAAATGAAATCGGCTAACCTTAATTAACTTGTGTTTTTCCTCTCTCCTGCGTGGTTCCCGCGCGAGCGGATTTATGGCTATTTTATGGGATCTCTATGGAACCGGTTTGTTCTTTCTAGTAATCCTTTGAAGTTCTTTCCTGGGGTGATACTCCCTTAGTGCTACTACGCCCTAAACGGGGAACCTCCTCCACCGGAAGGGGTTCCTTTTTAAGTCATCAGGTATATGAAAGTGTAGGAAAATCTGTCATTTACTTTTTAGAGCAATCTTAAGACGTACCTTTTTAAGTTTGCTTACGGTTGAATGAATTTTAATTGTTACATATCGATATTTTACATTTTTATGACGGAATTGTATATATTGTTATTGTTTTGCTTATTGTAAATAGGTTTGTAGTTTTTTTTTTATATCGTTGAATGAATTTTAATGAATTTTAATTTTTTTTCATGCATTTTTTACTAATGTAATGCACATTTGATCATTTTTATGAATACCTGCGCAATATAAGTAATTAAATTATTATAATTATAACTATTGTTATTATTATAAATTGTTATTTCGGTCCGCAAAAGGAACAAAAAAGGCTAGTAACAGATGCATTTTTAAGGGTGTTAAAAGACGGTGCATTTACAGCAGTTAAAAAGGGACAAGAAGTATGCATCTGAAAGGGGTGACAATTGTCAGTAGAAGGTATACGAAAGGGGTTTGTCTTCTGCAAAACATGATAGATAAAAGTGTAAGAGCTTGGACCTCGGGGCGAAGTCTACTCCCTGTATAAGACTTTGTTGAGTAGTGAGAAGCTCCAGGGAGTTCTCTCTGTTTCCCGACCCAATGTAGATTCGTGCAACTGTCACAGGAAACACAAAATATACTATCTTTTTAGTGCCCTAATTGACTTTATGAGAAAAAAGTCTTTGTTAAATATTCTTCCAGTATGTTTTGCTCCCCTCTGCCCACAGATTTTTTGCCATTGCATTTACAGTCTCAGGAAAGTACAAAGTGATGATTTTCTAGGAGATGTAGAAGTCCATTTTATAACCTTGGAGGAGAAAACTTGTCTTCTACAAGGTGGGCTGGGTTTGTAGGAGGCATTTGCCAGTGGCAAACGGGATGGTTCACATGGAGGCCCTGTCTCCTTCCCAAATCCTGGAGATAAGGGTGTGGGTATGTCGGAAACCAAAAGCGGCAGAAGCTGAACTGGGCTTGTGGAACTAACAGTCATTCATGGAAAGCATGATAATGAGAAGATGGTTCTTATATTTTATTTCTCTTCATTCGTTCTATTAGATCAACCCTCATTAAGTCCAAAGAATCGGCCTCTCAATAGGGAAGCCATCACTTGATAGACAATGGTGTAATAACGTGTATAGATTTTGCCAATAATGGTCTAAAATCGTGAGAGGAAACCACGTGCACAAAGGCAAAAAAAGGACAGTCTAACCTCTCCTTGCGGACACCTCTATAATACGGACAGTTCGTTTGGTCCCAGAAATGCCAAAAATCATACATTTCCTACCTCTATAACACGGACACCTCTGTAAAGCGGACACTTGGTTCTGTCCCTTTGGTGTCCGTATTAAAGAGGTTTGACCGCATTTTTAGAAAAGGAACGTTCGGTGTCAAACACTACCTTTAAAATAATAGAAAATACGTAAGAAGTATTTTGACTTCACTTGGGCAATGGCATGGGCTAGGAATCCGAGTACAATTTCATATGTAAGTCAGATCTGAAAAAGGTTGTGGAAAACAGAGAGTTTTGGTAAGAAATATTAGATCAGGATTTGGAAAATCTGGATCAGATCCCCTGCACCAAGAGTTCCAAGGAGAACCCCCCTCCGGGGTGGAGTCTTGTGGCAGACAAGTCCCACAGCAAGGCTGGAAGCCGTGCACGCATAAAGTCTCTATGCATTTAAAATAATGTTCTTAAAACAAAATTTGAGCGAATGAGTGCAGTGTCGGAAAACTTTCGTAGAAAGTGTTAACCGTACTAGAATGTTTTTAGCCACAAGTTGCCATTTTGAAATTGTCAAGATTGCTTGTTAAGACTTAACTGGCTAGCTTGTCAGAACTTCTCTCAATGCTAATGGTTCTACAGAGGCTTCCTAGTAATTTTTACCATATACTGAGAGACCTAAAGACATCAACTATCAATTTCAATAAGACTTTTCTTTAACGGCACTTTCTTATGCACTTGCAACATGCAATTAGAAGATTTTCCAAAAGGTGACTCCTCACATCATTGTGCAATATTAAGGCGGAAAGCGTTTGAAAAAAGTGGGTTCTTAGATGTCATTAAATTTTTTTACCGACCAATCCTGAAAGTCCTTAATATATAGATTTAGCCAGAGCTAAAACCGAGGTTCCCGTTTATGCATTTTAAATTTACTTCAGACAATGGACTAGAAGGCGGTTGGGGAAAATTATTATCCGCTCCCTCTCTCTCTCCTCAGCACCCGTGCCGGTTTTTCTCATCACTTTTTACTGCACCACTGCACTGCACTTGGACCAGACTACGCAATCGGCCGTGGGAAGGGCCAACCCAAAACAAATAACCCACGTTCGATATATCAAAATTCTAACCTGGCTCCGAGGTTTTAGGGACAAAATTGCAAATTTCTCACGACCTCATTGTCTCATAATTCCCAGAAGAGACTTGATCAAAAAGAAAACCAAACCAAATATAAAAAAATTACCAGAAAGCCTTGGAGTCGTGTTAGAATTTTAATATAACTTTAGAACGTGGGCTATTCGCCAATTCGGGGTTGCACGGGAGACCGGTCGAGATGTTTGTCAAGTGCATTGTAGGACTGTTTTGGGGGACGAATTTTCAACATGATGGCAAAACAGTCCACAACGCACTTTGACAACCATCTCGACCCGGTCGCCCGCGCAACCTCAAAGTGGCGAATTGCAGTGTCGCATTCGTTTCTTTACGTCTCCTAAGAGGTTAATGTTTTATACTACACTCATGCACACTCATGCACACTCATGCACCTGGAAAGGACGCGGTGATTCTTTTCATCACAAGAGACAATGTCGAGTGCAGTTTGGACAAAGCGGGTTTCACAGGTTACCTGAGAAACAAAGTTTCTTCTAAAAAATAATTTACATGTGAATCATTATTACAATAACACCTGTTTGTGTAAGAAAATAATTGTTAAACGTAGAGTTAAGTCTTTTCTGTGTCTTGTTATTGTACTTTGAAAATTGTCAGTTAACCTAACCACCTAGGTACCCAGTTGTTTGTATAACATGAAAAAAAGGCTCGAGTTAGTCAAAACTGATGTCGGAATTTTCATCTTAGTTCTTTGAAAAAAATTCAATTTTATGCAATGTTCATAGCGTTTTAAGGGCCTTTAGTTTTAACACCTGCTAGCTTCATCCCTTTATCGACAGCGTAGACCTGAATTAAGGCCCCGTCCATAGGTATCCGGATATTTTTGAAAACGGAGATTCTTTTCCCCGTTTGCGTAAATTTACGCGGGTCCACGCGTAGCGTATTAGAATCGTTTTCGCCAGTCCACAAAGCGATGGATATACGTACTAGTATATGATGCATGACGTCATCGTACTCGAAAACCTCTGTTTTCGTCCGTCCACATGTAAACGAAAGTCCGGCGTTTTTGAAAAGAGGCGTTTTCGTGACCAAATTCACCGGAAACGTGTGGACGGTGGGTCAAACCGAAGAAAAAAATCTCCGTTTTCAGTCAAAAACGTACACGTGTGGACGACGCCTAACTTTTTTGTTTGTCATTCAGAAAAAAACACTTATTGAATGGGACGTTGATCTCCATTGGACACGACTTCTTTCAACTGAGATACAGTAGTTATTCTATTACGTTGACTTGTGCAATGCTTCTTTGTAACCATCACACTCACACCTGTAATGTATACCCACTGTAAATAAAATAGGTCTTCTTGAGTCCTTCTTCCAGTCCACACTGGCACTCATTTCAGCCCGTGGGTTCAAATCAGCTGTTAGTACATATATTGCCCTGATTGAGGGAGCCAAATGAGATCCAAATATATAGTGCAGTAAAATAAAAAGGTCCCGTTTTTAGGGCCAACGGCCCAATTTTTAGGGCTACAAAAGTTCTTTGTGATTACATTACACTGTGTGGGATGATGGTTTGTAAGGATCTTTGGAGCTAAAGTCCTCTTAATTTTTGGAAATATGGTAAATTGGGGTGTCTGTAAAAAACAATCATTTGTTTCCTCTTTTGTAAAACTTCAGAATTGTTTGGCAAAAAGAAAAGGCTAAAGAACGTATCCAGTTGAGTCTGCCGGTGTTCGTGCTTTAAAAGTGGCCATTTCTGCCAGGAATTTCTTCTCAAGTTCTATAAGTTCACTTGGTTAAATTACGTGGATTTCCTGGTTTGGTTTATTTTGCCTCGTTTCCCAAGAGTCTAGCAAAATTCTGCTCTGCCATTATTACAATGAGCGACCTCTTTGTTAAAAGATAATTGTTAGACACATGGTTGTCCAATACAAAGGTCATATTTCCTTCAAGGAAAGTGTTGACCTTACTATTCATAAGTACCTCTGTGTTGTCATTCAAACAAAGCCACTTGAATTAAATGCGAGCATATTGTGGACACTAAATCTTTCAAGAGAAAGTAATTAGCTTATTAAAGTAATATGCTATCCTGTTTTATGTTACAATGATTAAAATACTTTCTGGCCAAATTCTGGGATTGTTTTTCCTCCTACGCTAACACTAAGCTCTCCGGTTTAAAACAGTTTCGTGCAGTTTAGACTTCTTGGAATTGGCTAATCAATTTTGTTGTTGTCGTCAGTCCGGTTTTCCATTGAAGAGTGCATGGGCCATAATTAAACGCTGTAAGGCCTTTGCTCAATGGCAAAGTTTAGCACCAAGACAAAAGAGGTGATTTCTTTTATTGTAAGGTGTCGGCCAGGAATAACACATTTTGTTCGTTGTTCAGTTTTACACACAAGACATATTCAGAAAATAAAACCGTCTGCTTCATTTTGTATTGCACTTGTCTCCATTAGTAGTCTACAACCTCTCGTTCGTTGCTGGTATTTTCTTAGTGGCGGAAACTTTCTGAGGTGTCCAAGCTGAAAAGGAGGGCTAGTTGGCACACTAGTAACCAACAATCGGGCCAATTTTTCTTTCACTTTGTTCCTTTTTTGTGAGAGTAATAACGTAAGCAAGTAGGTCGCAGGTTAGAATGTCAAACTCGACTGTTCACAGGAATAAATAGGGATCGGGTAGTCAGTTTCAAACGACCTGATGCCTCTTTTGTACACCTCAAAGCAACAAAAGATAGAAGATTATACTCTTTATCGTTATCGTTCACTAGAGGTGCTTATTTATGTTACAGTATCTGCCAGGAATTTTATCCTTACTTTTGTTCGCCTGTATAATTTGTCGAAGCCACGCATGCCTTCACTTTTAGAACCTGAAAGTCCCAATGGTTCTCGTTTCTTACTATTCGAGTTAAACGATACTTCTCAGTTTAAGGTCTAGACTGCATCTATCTGCATCGTTTAAAACGTATGTGTTAAATCTCTGCAGTCAATTTAGTAAGACTTCTTTAAAAACGTTACAAAACTCACCGGGCTTGACAATTGATAATGGGATGACGCAATTATTTGTTCTCTTTGTGTTGCGAGGCTAATGGCCAGCCAGTTGCTTGTGAACAAATAACAGTGAGTTGTCCAATTATGTGTCACACTAAAAGTGGGCTAACCGTACTTGCTATTAATCAACAGTGTAATGATAAAAAATAAGATAAGAAAAAGCGTACCTGTTTCTGTCGCATTCTCTGTGATGAAACACAAAATCATGATAATAGCTCTCATCACATTGCGCATGCAAGCTTTTCAATTGTCTCTGACTTTACTTTACTAGGTAAAGTTAAAGGTTGATATCATGATAACACTATATGGTATGAGTGAATAACTTTAGAAAGCTGGAGAACTTATTATAGAGGACTTGCTCTTGCAAGTCTATTTAAGGGATAAGAAAAAACGCAACTTGTCCGAAACCTTACTGAGGGGAAAAATGTCACCGAATTTTGTAGAACTTAAGATGACTGACTATCAAAAGCCTGAATGGATATCTCTGTGTCTAGTTTTGCAAGAAATTACTTAATCATCCCTTATTTCGAGGAAAGGAAAGTACTACTTAAAAATACTATAAGGCTCACATGCTGAGACAAACAAACTTATGAACAAGCCAAAGCTAGGGTCGGAGGTTGACTTTTGCGTAATATGTTTTTCAGAATGTCGTGGGCGAGAATGAGAGTTTTGCCCGGATTAAAGGTGCATTTCCGCGAACGACTGAAAGCATGTTGCCCAGGAAATACAAACTTTATGAAACCCCTGCTTGGAACGGAAAACTGTTTAAATTCAACAGGAAATACATGAAAGCTGTTTCATCAGAAAGCATAGGGATGTCGAAGGTGAATGTGCAGTTCTTAAAAAAGGAAATAAACCGTGCCCCTGAAATGCTATACTTACATACCTTCGAGAGACCCTATCCAAATACGCGCAGATTTCCTTCCGTTCAGCGCTTAACCTAGACCCCCTCTAATTGCAAAAGTGGAGCTCTACGAGAAGGCCTAACTAAGTTACGACTTTCTTGACCAGCGAAATTATCAGGTCGACGACTCATCGACTAA
The DNA here is from genome assembly GCF_958299795.1 of Porites lutea. Classification (NCBI taxonomy): domain Eukaryota; kingdom Metazoa; phylum Cnidaria; class Anthozoa; order Scleractinia; family Poritidae; genus Porites; species Porites lutea. The sequence continues at coordinate 16,331,430 of NC_133205.1, read as the reverse complement.
AAGGTGTCGATGACTGAGGTTCGAGCCTTTTTTGCATGGCGACAGATACCTCTGCACGCAATAAACGTAAGGATCTATATCCAGGAAGATGGATGGGTGTAAGGAATATTCCGGATATTCGTGATACTAAACAAGATGTTGATATTCCCAGCGGTATGGACTTACCCTGTAATTTATCGAGCTTTGCTTGCATTCCCTGGAGAAAAAAGACCTTCAGGGTATGGCAAAAATGCTGCTTGAAAGAAAACTTTTTTCTCATCAGTAAGGCGATATGAAATATTACCGGTAGCTCCTTGAAGCTTTGGGAAATGGAGTGCCTCCGCTATGCCGGCGTTGGGCATAAATCCCTTTCTCCACTCAAAACACTTATTGTCACATTCTAAGACACTGATTTCTTCCCAATTCCAAACGTCAACGGGTCAATACGTTGAAGGGGTATATTTTTTATCTTGGGTGCGGTCGTCAAAAATGAGTTCTCAGAATGTTGGGAGTTAAAGGGTTCAAGAAATTATTTTCTCGCTCAATACTAGTCAGTTAATCATTCAATGGAGCTGACCTCTTTGACGACATGGCGAGCTGGAGTGACTGGGGTTTTTTGGACGATAATTGCTCTGAATGATATGGTGTATAACTAAGTGTTTTTTTTTTTTTTTTTTTTTTCAAAATACTAGCTTTTGCAGTTGCTTATAACTATGGAAGTGCCCTTTTTATCTTTAGCTGTAGCTTGGGTTAAGGGTTGAGGTTTTTGTTGCATCCGAGAGGTTGATCTCCGGGTACTCGGGTTTCCCCATCTCCTATTATGCATAATCCGTAACACATACGTTGTCCAAATTCAAATTCCATCTGAAAAGTGTCTCCGGTTAGAAGAAGAAATTAAAGAGTGCGAAAGAGTTGCAAGTTCTTGGAACTGTCATGTGGTCATCACTTCTAAACAAAGCTCCTTTGGTTTGTAAAGATGTATTCTGCCAATTTACACAGAGCTTTCGGTCCTTTAGGAACCCACCCAGATCCTTTTATCAGTGTCGCTTGCTGTTATTCGCAGCCTTTTTCAGGGAAGCTCAGCTGCAAACTAAAATTGTTCCATAAATTGGGGGGAGGTGCATGGTAGTCTAATTTGGTTTAGTTTTCCGTACTTTCCTGGAAATCAAGTCTAGATAGTTTAATAGAAGGACACTGGACCACGGAAATCTCACTTAAGTGCCAGCTTCCTAAAAACCACTGACTTAGAATTCAAATAATATCCGGACAAGAAACTGAACGTGTAAGCGAACCTGATATTTCAGAGATTACTATAAAATATCTATTCATTTCCCCACTTTTCAAAGGGTGCTGCTGCTTGCCGGAAGACATTATGAAAATCCCATTCAGTGAAAAAAATATTCAGAACTTAATTTCTAAATGATTTTAAAACAGCAAAACAATGCGAACACTATTTCAGACATTTCAAGGACTACACACGTATCCAAAGACATCTCGATATACAACGCCGAGCTTTTAGTTCTTGTTCCGGTTTTCAGGATGTTCTAAGGTAAGGGCACTCAGTTAAAAGAATTTCCCGATTACCGGTACAAGAAAAAAAACCTTAAAACCCCTTAAGTATCATTGAAGAGCTTTGAGATTTAAATCTGCTGATTCGAATCAAATATAAAAGTGTGAAAATTCTTAGGATGTGAAGGTACTTAACATTTCCGGATAAACCTTTACAAGTTAAAACCAATTCAACCTAACGGGTTCGAGTTGACATAGCATGAGAAATGAAAAACTTGTAACTTAAATTACTTTATGATGTGTTTTCCTTGTCTTTTGTACATCATTTCCTTTACATAGATACTAGTATGCATCATTATGTCGTATCGAAAATGATAGTCAGCAACTTCAACACGAAGTAATACCTGAAGACTGACAATCAAGGTCACCTCTGTCTAAGATGGACACCTTTGGGACCGGTACTGCCGCCTGCGTGTTCGTGTCCGTCTTACGGATGTGCCAGCCTTGTTGGTTATAAACTGAGTCAAAGAGAATGAGTGTAAAATAGCAGAGACTAATGCTTGGGTCCGATACAAGGATTTTTCCGGTAAAGGAAAGTTGACTGAAACCATTTTCTGGATAAATACTGACTTATCAAAATATTTCTTATACTACATCTCATTTCAAGTTCTGCTGGTGGGAATCCGGAATTCTGGCCGACTTTGGAATCCAGAATACAGCTCAAGGAATCCGGAATCCCTTTAACGATTGGAATCGGGGATCCAAGTTCCACTGACAAAGAATCCGGGATTCAGAATCTGGAATCCAGAGTCCAGAATACAAGACTATCTTGGATATTTTACAAGGGGCAAAAGGGTGATACAGGCCGTGATCACCAGAACAATCTCACTGAAAACACTTCATTCAATATCAAAAGAATTGAAGCGTTTATCTACAGAGACGTGACACAACATTTCGCAATGAAATACTTGACCTTGTTAACGTTTAGCTGCGGTACACTCTGACGTCAACAACGGCACGCGACCTACCATGAAGGATCCAAAATTTAAAGCACGTGCTTCACGCGTCGCTAGGTTACGATATTTACTTTATACTAGTAACAGATTATTGCGAAACTTTGAATGTAACTCTAACAGTTCTTTTTCTTATAAAAATAAAGTGAAAAAGAAACCCTGTACATTTCACAAATTAATTTGACTGGAAATTTTAAAGATGAATGTTTTTACTTCGCTTCTATAGATTTAACTTACCCTACATAGTTAGTTTACAGGGAAAATAAACAAGAACCGAGAGAAGTCCGGCATAAATTTCACATGGGAGAAAAAGACACGGCCGTTTTAATTAAATACATTTCACAAAAAAGAGGGTTTAGCATTTAATAGTGCTTCGTCAAACACATTTTTCTTAGACTTTGAATTTCACTTATGTTCGTCTTCAAAAGAACTCTTATAGAATATTATATACCCCATGGCGCTGGGTAAACTAATTCCTTGTGCTCCACCGTATATCTCTAGCACATTTATACCTTGTCTACCACATATTGATTGACAGCATCGTTTTTGTGGAACATTCCAACCTTATGACAAGGCTCGAAAAAAATTTAAATAACAGCTTGTCCTTTGACAAGCTGGGTAGACTAATTCCTTGTGCTCCACCGTATATATATACCTACATGACGGCCGAAAGGGCTGTCATGTAGGTTAAAAAAGTGACGTATTTCGGGGAATTTTGCTATCTAAACAGTTCATGAATTAGAAGAAGTATTACTTTAATGTTTATGAGTTCCTCGAGGAATAAATTCACGCTTTTGTACCAAAACTCGGTAACAGATGTTTTTGTTGGTTTCCGTCCGCCATGTTGGTGCCCATCCAGGTGGGCACCAGCATGGCGTCTCCATACAAATCTCTATAAATTTGAGTAAAACATTTCTTCAGATATCTCGTATACGGAATATTCTTCTGGCCTGAATCTTGGCGAGGGTCTCTGTATATTTACCTCCTTTCATTTCCCAGATTCTTGACTTTATCTATTGAACGGTTTTGATTTTTGTTTTGATCTATTTTGAATGGCGTGACACTGAAAACCAGCAATAAGGAAAAGACTGTTTGAACAGGTGTGACGTGACATATGGTGCAAGCTGTTTGACAGGTTTTGTTCGCTCCAAGACGAAGTTTCGAAGCATTCTTTTCTTTTTTAGAGTTTTGTAGATGATGTGAAGGTAAAATATGTCAAGAATATGGGCTTTGAAGACACCTCGATTCGCTGCATATTGATTTCAATCATTTGTAATGAGTCTTGACCGGAGAAAACGATGATACTTTTATAGATTTATTTCCAGTCATGACACACATCCCTTAAACTGGATACACCCGAGGCAAATGCCGACTTTTTTGTTGTCTGCTGACAAATCCATTCAAGTCTGGAAAGGAAACAAATGCCTGCCTAATCAGTACTTTGCGATCCATCCATGAAATTATGAAAACTATAAAATTAAACCAAAACAAAAAGAAAAGAAAAGAAAGCAACGAAGTAAACTGAAAAAAATGTCTAATAAAAAAGAAAAAAAAAGACACTCTGAATTTCAACAGTGTTTGATTTTGAGCCTGGAAGGAGTTGGATTAATAGTTCATTTCTTGCCATTGATCGTCAAGAATCGTACGTGAGCCGATAAGGTACATGGCGGGCTCTCTGCTCATTTACGCAAACGACTGAAAACACCACCAGAACCATTCAAAGTATTCTGACGTCAACGAACGAACCCAACCTGCCGTTCACAGAGGTCGACTACTCAGTAAATTCTTTTCACTTTAATATTTTAATAAAGGCCATTTAACAGGGACAACATGAATTGCGGAAATGTCAATAAAAGAGAACAATGACATGTCTGAGCTAATTATGCCAAAAGGGTTTTAAAACAATATGGACAGGTAAATGTGGAAGGCAGACGCAGATTCTGCTGCTGATGAGCAAAAATTATATTTTACCTCTTTTTTATTATTTTATCTTTTGTTTTTCATAGTGAATAAAGTTATGCTTTTGATGAAATAAACTCACTGAATTAAAAGTTGAGTCTCGACACTGAAGAAACTTCTGTTACTTATTCATGTGTTAAACAAACACCCGGCCTCGGCAACTAATCTGTATATCTTATGATTTACTCTTGCAACCAACGGCACTGAATTCAAGTTACGTACAGCTTATTGCTGTTCTTGCCTGTAAAGTCTCATGACCTTCAACTTTAACTTCAAAAAGTGTGTGGGGTTGTAGCTATATGAAAAACTGCTGCTTACAAAATGTTTTTCAACCATTCAGTGACAGGCAAAGAGGCACACGTCAGTCACATGAACACAAAGAAGTGACTCCAAAACGCAACTAAGTACAATCATAATTGTCCTTACATAAGATAAATTTTAGTTCATCTTGCTTGACGGCTTTTAACACAGAAAGCTTGAATGTGATATTGTTTAAACTAATCGTCCTTTAAACATTAACAAGAACGAGATGCTACTCAATTACCTTAGAGTTGAACTACCTTTTTAACAGACACCGAGAGCGATAGTAAATTTAAAATTCATTTTGACTTTCATTCCTTTGGTCATTTCAGGTAAATATTTCGCACTTGTTCGTTCTTGGAAAATGCTTGCAGTGACGAAATTAACGTACATGTAGTTGCGGTGTGAGGCTTCGCCTTCGAATCATTTAACCGACTCAGCCTTTCTGTTGAGGGAAATAGGGACCAGTGGACCCCGGGGGTTACTTCCTTATAAGAGGCTAGAATAGGGTCGCATACTTTCGGATTATTGGGGGTAAGACAGTTCTTCATATTTACGGTTAGCAAACGTACCAGAATGATTCTACTGTAGATGAAAAGTAAAGTGTTGTTCATTCAATCCAAAAAATGGGTCAATTCATAAAAATAGAAAGTGACTAAGTTGGGATCCTGAAAATTACATCTTTGCCCAAAAGTGACTAAGATGGGGTCTATAATTGGCCACAGAATAGACTATTTAACAATTATTCCTCGAGCCCGAATTGGCTCTGAGTCAATAGCCCATCATGAGGCCGAAGGCCGAATGGGCTATTGACTTAGAGGCCATGGGGGCGAGAGGAATAATTGTTTTAGTAAAATCCAACTAGTTGGTCAAAAATATCGAGAATAAAAAATTTTTAGTTAGTTAAAGCTAGGATTTAATCCTTTTTTGCCGCCAAAAAGCCGCCGATTTTCGCTACCAGTGGGCTATAACATATAGCCCAGAGGTAGCTCATCAAATCAGAACGCAGTATTGATGATAGACCAGTAGTTGGATTTTACTAAAATGGGGTAGGGACTCTGAGAGGCCAGCGGCACATACCCAGCAAATATTCACTCATGTGCCCTTCACACGCCCCCCTCCCTTCCCCCCCCCCCCCCCCCCCCCCCCGAGGGGCAGTGGACTGAGGAAGTTGTGTAACCAGTTTACTTTGCAAGTCAAGAAAGAGGAAGAACGATCAGGATAAGATTTCTTCTACAACAAAAGGTCTTCAGCTGGTACTCTTTTCATCTACAGTTTCTTGTTGTAGTCTAAATCTAGTTTTACCTATTTTTGAAATGGCTGTCGCTGTCATAAGGAGTAAGGTCAAACGAACAAATGAAAATAGAGTAGAAAGAGGTGTGAGGCAGGATTGAGACGTCTCTAGCATTTGGTGCTCATGCTTCGGAGCAAGAATCCACCTATCAATTGGGACGGGGTATAGTTGACTGCTATGAAGCACATAGATTGAAAAAAACAGTCGCCACAGCCAGGCTTTAAACGAAGCATTTGATTCTGTGGCACGTGAAAGATTCACAGTAGCTCCTATTCAGTGAGTTTCCTCATAGTTAGTAGAGGAGTTCCCCTCTACTAACTATGGTTTCCTTTAATAACACAAGGAAATTTCATATTGTGTAAGAAGATAATACAGGTAACATTGTTTATGTCGCAAACTCAACGTAAGCATTATATCAGAAGTATAAATATCGCAATTAATGGGAGCGCTAAGTAAAGTAGTAACCAAAGATGAGCTATTAAACAATTTAATATTGCCCAAGCGTGTGTTAGTTATGAAATGGCACACAGCTTAAGACACGATACGCTAGCCGAATTGGCAAAATCACCTCTAATTCATGCAACAAGCCCCAGTGGAATAATTCTTTCATCAAAAAACGCCCCAAAAATTAAACATTGATAAATCTTTTCGACTGTGTTAATACAAATCGGAAGAGGTAAGAGATTTCCGCTTTTTACATTACTGATACGAGTCTATCAAAACTGTCACATTTATGGGAACAGGAACGGATTAAATGAAACATTCAAAACTACGGTGGATCATAGGGAAAAACACTTAATTGAAATTACAACCAAATGAAATTCACACAATTCCCTTCTACTTTCCAAATCCAAAACTATTCCCAGAATCGAACACAACTCCACGAATCCAAACTACACTTCCCAGAATCTCGAGCAGTTCCCAGAATCTAAAAACAGTTCCAGAACTACAAAGACACTTCCCAGAATCTGAAACATCCGAGTATTCTGAAAGTGTCTGACATGGTTATTTCCCGATTAGTAGGGTTAACATCATCCATATTCTGCATTATATTTACTTTACAATATCAACCCAACCACATTTGCTCACTAAATTGTTTCCTGTAATGTTACACATTCAAATCTTAGATGTTGCGTACGGCATTTCCTTCCTTTGCGGCAGATTTTGTTGCTTCGAAGGCAATCCTGAGATTTTACAATGCAATGTAAATATGCAATTTTGTTGAAAGGTTTGACACTAAGGACATTGTGGTTTCTTGAAGAGGCATTTATTACTTAGCGTCAACTTAACGTCTCTCTCTATTATACCAAGGCTTAATATACCACGAAAGTACGTCTGAAGGCCTTATAATTATACATCTCCACCCTTCATTGTTGGCAATTAATTATATCAGAATATCGAGAGATTACGTAACTTGATTGTTAGTTTCCATATTTCCTTTTTTTCACGACTGGGTAAGTTATTGGGTATCACTAAGAGTCTAATTAAAGCAATAGATGATCCGTTACTCCTCAAAATCGTTTCAAAAGTGTTATCTGGGTAAAGAGACTAGCAAACAAATTCATGGTACAGCACAGGAAGCAATATTTTACCTGGACGTCAACTAAGACAAAGGATTTAAAGTAGTAACGGCTGAGGGCGGATCCCAATAAAGAGTTTCAAGTGGTAAACGAAATTATCGTTTAATGGTCTGTTGAAAAAGCTGAAAGGTTGTGAAAAATTTTATTGTTCATGTCTTGTTTGCCCAGCTTGAAGGTCAAGGAAAATTACATTCTAGAAGTTATAAACATCCATCAAGGCATTCAAACTTGCAGCTGACGTTTTAAATCTATTTAATCTTAAATGCGCCTAAGTTGTGAAGGCAAAGCATAATTTACTGTTAGAATACAACTATCACGTGGAAACACTCACATATTCTTTTCACTATTATTAGCAACCATGAGCAAATGTCTTGGGAACAACGAGGGTTTCTACAGCAGTCTAAATAAAATGTCGTTCTCATTAAAATATATATGGTTTCAACCACTGAGTTCACTCTTTCAAAACAGCAGTTTTTTACCCACCTTTAATTTGTGATAAATAGTTTAAACTGGAGGAAAACAAAGCATTCTGAAAGACTGTCCATCCCTTGTAAAGGGTTAAAATTAGATCACACTCGTTTTGATGTATTTGCCGTATTCGATTCTCTTTCGTAAGGGTGCAGTATTTCACTACGCCAGGGTTATTCATCTATAAAAAGATAATTAGAAATATGTGCTGAAACGTGATGGTTGTTAATTCACCGGAGTTTCTGTGGCCTTTTTATTTACATTGAAAATTTTCCTTTTATTTCTTATCGTAAAATGACACAAATCTATTCATCTTCTTCTAAGTCAGTGTGGCAAAATTCGTTAGAACATGCAGTTTGGAGTTACCTGAAGCGGTATGGTTTCCTAAGAAACGAGCTTTCTTCAGAAAAAAGCTTAGTTTCCTGGAGCATTTCTTCAGTTATGCAGCACCTACATATTCACGAAAATTTCTGAGAGAAGTTAACTGTTCGGTGATCAATGTAGGGTTAAGCTGTTAAACGCCTTGCTCTCGCTGTCCTTTAGTATTTGCCGGTTAAATCAACCAAATATGTACGGTTGTTTTCAAGTCTCAGTACTTACGGAATATCGTGAATTAAAATACGCTGTTTGCGGATTTGAAATAATTTAAAACGAACCGCTTTTTATTCTTAACAGTGTTCTGAGGTGGTGATTCCTTTTTAAAAGGTGTTTGCCGGGACAAATACCTTTTGCCGGTCCAGTTTGTTTACACCACAGACACTCAAATTCTGAAACCATGTGCAATAGGAATAAGCTGAAATTTTGCGTTGCCTATTGAAACCAGAAGAGCCAAGGTTACCAGCTACTTTTGGATTAACAGAACTGATAATATCGGTACCGATCGATCGATTGAGGTTTCTTGTCTGAGAGGCGTCGAAAAAAAATGAATCACGATGCAAAATTTTATAATAGTGGCAAAAATATTAACCCCAAACAAGGAAAATTCAAACTATGGATACAATCGAACCAAATATAAACATAAAATATAAAACGACACTCATTCTCACTTGACTCTACTTAGCATCCTTCCTTGTTCTTCAATAGGAACAAAGACGAAAACTAGGACAAAAAGTTACCCAACGGTAAGTGACGGTGGACAGCTGTTTTAGGGTGTAATAGTATGCAAGAATTTTCCCCAGCTTTCATTTCCTCCCCAGCTTGCATTAAGCCGCCTAGCCTTAGACAGTTTCGTGCAGAATAGATTCGCTGGTTTTAACAATAATCATTATTATGTCATTTTTTTTTTTCATGTAAGCTCGGTTCACTACACAGAAACACGATTTCCTCAGTTCTGCTCTGTCATTAAGACGCTTGTAAGGTTAATGCTAATTGTTGTACAAAAGAAAATTAAAATTGGGCCATTAAGCCTTAAATAGTCTTCCCGGTTCGAAAAAAGTACATGTAATTGCCTGTTGATGCAACTACCCAAGCAAGAAGTAGCCGGCCGCAGTTGCTTGAATCATCTGAAACAGCCCATGAAGAAAAACATACCACCAATTTTTCCTTAACTAGCAATGTTAACTGCATGCCGCGATATTGATAATTGAAAGGTGTCTCGCAGTACTACCAAAGACATTTCTTGGTTTTAGACGCTCCTCGTTGCCTTCGTTTTTGGACATTGTTCCGCACACAAAAGGCAGTAGCTGCTGTGTTGTGTATAAACACCGAGGAGACAGTGAGCTAAGCGATTACAGTTTCATTGTAGTAGGGAATGAGAGAGCATACATGTAGGAGAGAAGGCATGATGATTAGCTAGAATCGACATTTTGAGAAAAGACTGTCATAATAGCCGATTATCGTAACCTGCATAGCTCAATGGTGGTTTCTTATATACAGCACAGTGAAGGACACTTCTTAACTCAATGCAGCTTCCGCAACTAATGAGCCGACGAGCCGTGAGAGAAGTGGGGTCCTCCTCATTTTCATCGGGCCGGATAGTTAAGCAAACGGAATACGCAAGCACCACGATTGAAATCGCCACGCGCGAAAGAGGCGAGACGCAGAGGGAGGAGACAAGAAGCTAGAGGCTTTTGTCTCTTTCTTCGCCGTGTCACCTTTCTTGCTGTTGGCGATTTTCACGCCCGCTCTCGTATTTTCCCTCTTCTACTATCTCTGACAAAAATGAAGTACTGATCGTTGTCTAGGGGTCTTCCACCTAACTCTACACTCTACAGCTGGTTCGTAGCCAGGCATTAATAAAAATTAAGGGGTATTACCGGCTTTAAAAACTAGGACTTTTCGGATGCTTCTACTACTTCACTTCAGCAAAATATGTAAATGTCATTAACCCAAAAGCAAACATACAATAAATATACAATGAGTGTCAAATACTTAAAGGCAGATGAGGTTGAACCGCGTTTATATTCCTACCAAAATACAAATGAAATTATACTTTAGTCTCTCCTTCCTCTTCCACGTCCAAAAGTTTAAGAAAAGAAAACTAGCCTGTGTACAGCCGCCACAGAGGGGAGGGGACGCCTTTACACAGGCTAAAGAACTGACAGAAAGAACGCGACACAGCAAGTTCGTTTTTCGCACAGTCGCAACTGTTAGTAAGAATATATAGTCCTTTTTCATCACAGTAATCATGATTTGTCAGGAACTTACCATGGGACTAGGGAGGGGAAGGGTTGACCTGTGCTAGTTCTTTCAACTATCACTAAAGGGAGGACGCCAGTTCGACTGTACTAAGTTTTAACTGTTTTTGGCGAGGATAGGTACACGTTGTTCACGTCTTTCTTTCTTATCTCCTGTGGGGTGTAGGTTACTTCTTAAAAATACGTCAAATTTGAAGGAAAAATTTTTTTTGTTGTTTGACATAACGTTTGGAAAATTTCGTGGGCGAGAATGAGATACTTGATTCCACACCTTCATTTGCGTAAAGGTACTAGGAACGAACAGCTATTTTAAATTCAATAGGAAATCTACCGAAGTTGTCTTATCTGCAGGCAATGCGATATCCAAGAATAGAAGACACCCCCGAAATGTTACACTTGTTACATAATGTATCGCAAAAAGGTGCACAAGTTGGATTCTACCCGCCGACGCGTCGAGACGATCGTGTTCCTTATTCAAAATATTGATTTCCTTTTAATACTGATCAGTTTTATCAGTCAATGATACCCTTTTCTTGACAAATACCCTTCTTGGAAGTTATTAATCAAGTGTAATCAGTACACCAGTTTTAAGAAGACTAATGTTAAAAATTGGCGTATAATGCCTTTATGTTTTTTTTAAATTACATCTGTCTCTTTGATTTATATACTCTATCCTAGAAGTAAACTGCGTAAAAACCGTAACGTTTTATACAATGACTACTTTACCAGTTCTCTGTTAGCATCCTCACAGTAATCAAATCAGGTTAAAAGCTCACAGACTGCAAAAAAATTATTAGGAGTGTGTGGATTTCTTGAAAACCTACTGATTTCACAAATTTCCTGACAAAATGAAAATGTTTGGGAGATTTTTCAAATTCAAGATTCATTCAATTTTAACCCCCTTTACGCTTCCAAGATCTTTCAATGCAGCCCCAAAATAAATAACTGTACATGTAGATGTTACAACCTTCAACAGACCTCAACTTTTCCAGTACTTATTTTTAGAAATATTTATGTCGTTTCGAGGACTTCAAACCAGTCTTGGAAATTACAATGTAGTCGATATTTTCCTTTTAGGACGTTCTAACTCAAGAGCACTCAAACAAGGCCGGAAGATGCGCTTGTTAAACTCACGGGAACCGAGTATTTCGCAGAGCCTTGAGTCATTTTTATAAATCTTGTTGATGGGATCAATATATCACAAGGTGTCAAACCAGAAGGATGTAGGCGTTTAATATTTCCGGATAAACAATTCAAGTGCATATCTTCGCATATCTTCGCATTATGGTTTGGGGTTGAGAGCTTGAGACGACTTAAAACATAAAATTAAGAACAGCAAAAACCTATATGCTATAAATTAAAGTAACGATACGAAAAGCTTACTTATACCAACGTTATACTGTTTACTGTCGGGCATGTATAGTCTAGATATGCTTCATTTCTTTTCGGTTAAAAATCGTCCACCCGTGGTGTTTTTAAGCAGTTAATGCATATTAATTGTTATTATTGTGGCTCAGCAGTTATCATCTCATCATGCCATTTTTCAGGCAAGAAGGAGCCTTCAGCATATAAGTACTGAAGAGTTCATGCCTTAAAATTTTGTGCTTTCAGTCGTAATGAGCCAAGTGTGTATTCCGTGAGTTTCAACAGTCTCTTAGCGTTTGAAGACCATAAAACAACATGACGTGACCGCCTGCAGAGACGTGACAAAACTTTTAAAGACTTCGCAATAGCATATCGTCTATATCTCGGTAAGCTCTGACGTCAGTAACGGCACGCGACCTGCTAGACCTGCTATTGGTGAAACGGTAGTGTTCGAAAAGAGACAATAGAGGCCCATGTTTTGACACGTGTTCAAGGTCACAATATTTACTAACATCAGTAACGCGTAATTGCGTGAACTCACAAGACCTTCTGACTCTGCTTGCTTCACCGCATTTAAAAACTGTGTAAACCTCAGTATACCATTTGCAGCCAGGTAGTACGTACCGGCCAAGAGCAAAATTTCCATTGATGAAATAAACCAAGCAAACTGCTTAAATCTTACAACTCATTTTTTCAAAGTGCAGAACGCTTCATCATTTTTCATTTTATATAAATTTATTGTATTTTGTTATGACTTATTTGCGCAGAGAAAGGAGGATTAATGGCTCAGTCATGGAGAGATATCGTCAAGTCTCGTGGGATGAGTGAACGATGGGGTGCTTGGAGTAGTCTATCTTCATTTACGCATATACACAAACCACTGAAAGCAACACCCGGACTATTCAAAGATTTCTGACGTCAACGAGACACACAACCTGCCGTTCACAGGAGAGGACTACTCAGTAGATTCTTCTCACTTAAATATTTTAATAAACCCTTTCTAACTGGGACAATACAAATTCAGGAAATGACAGTAATAGAACAATGCTATGAGTTATTAAGCCAGGAGGGTGTCCGGGACAATGGACTGGTTACTGTGTTAGCTGAAATTGAAATTTAGAAAAAGCGCCTAGGCAATTTTAGTTTTTTTTTTGCCTTTTTCAGTTTGCATTTTCCCGTCAATAGTAAAAAAGACAGGTTTTGGTCAAATTAGAGCAACTCAGTTTAATAAAAGGTCGCTTGGCCACGAGCCTAGACAAAAAAATTGGACCAAGTCATAACTTGAACAAGCACCTGTTGATCAGGGAGCTTACTTGTTATCAGTCTTTGAAACTCTGTGCACTATATGCAGTCTATCGCTATACCTTTCAGATAGAAAATAAGACTAGGAGGACCTTTCACATCGAGAAGATACGCATTGTTTATATTTTACTTTGTAGTACCAATGAGTAGCCGTTTGCAAGTGTTGTCAGCAAAACTCTAAGATACGAGAAGAAGCACACCCCTTGCTACTCCACAGTTTAAGTGCAGTAATCATATGACCTTTAATAAATTGTTAAATTACACCTTCCTTACAAGCAAAAAAAATGTGAAATTTTATGTTTTGTTAACTAATGCAAAATCCTTTTACACATGTCTTCAGTTCTAAAAATGCTACAGTATAAACCGCCGAGAAAATACTACTTATCAATGACAACGACAACCTTGTTCAATATTCAAAATATTTCGACCTTTTCTTTTCATCATTTCCATGTATCAATATTTTTGAGATATAATCGGTTGATTATCGTTCAAACGAAACATTTGATGTCGAACCAATAGACCGTATTCATGGACTGATGTGATCACCGGGTAAGTGCTTTTGGCAAAGTCGTTTTTCGATCCTAGCTAGCTAGTATAAAGGACAGCTTTGTTTGAGAGAAATCCACACATTTGAAGACATTAAACTAAGAAAATCTTTTCGGCCAACTGTGATTTTTCCGCAAGTAAACAACATAAAGAAAGAAGGAAAGATTTCCATAACAAAAGATATTCAATTGGTATTCGTTCACGCGTGTACAGCTTTTTCTTCCTCAAGCGTATCTAGATCATGTACTTAGCCAAAAATACGTTTTCATTTCCTCTGGGATAAATGTGATAAATGCCGTGACCGTCAACTTGTTGAAGATTTCGTGGGCAAGATATCGTTCTCACTGACTGTTATCTTCAAAAGCGATTAACACTCTCCAACAGAGCTCTCATGCATACTTATCAAACGCCTCGCGTATAATCAAAAATAATAACGTCAAAGGAAAACGAGGTGGGAATCAGCCACTGATTCGATAAGTCTCCTTTCCTGCTCGTTCGTTAATCCGTTCTTTATTGATCAGCAACACAAGTCGGGTTTCTTGTTCGGTGGGGCATAGCTTACTTCCATGCTTATGGCGCTCAATAGACACCACCAACTGGAATCAAAAGCGGACAGTCAGGATATCAAGACTGAGATCCCGGCTTCCGCAGTTGATGTGGAGGTGTGTGAACGAGTCACCATGGCTCCAGCTCAGTGAGTTGCCACAGTAGGAAATTGTAACTTATGTAAGTAGCTAATAAAGGTAACAATGTTACTGTCGAAATGGTAGTTTAACCTCATGGTCACCTCACCAGAGAGGTATTTTTATCACAGTTAATGGGAACGCTAATAGTAAGAGTAATACTACAAGAAAATCAGGTCATCAAGTAGATATTAAGATTTACAGGCTGTGGGTAGATGCCTCGAAACATGTGACTCAAAACACGTCAAAAGAAACGGACCGAGGACTGGCCGGCTAGACGCAATATTGCCGGGAAAAAAGTTAAGATCAAGCACTTCTGTTCGGAGTCAAACGAATTAACTCCCGACCAAAGGGATCGGCCGCAATTCACGGAGGTTGCTAGAAAAACCGGCAAAGGATGAAAAGAAAACTTATGGGTGCTAGATCTCGCATCTTTTTTTTTTAGCATATAAAAATATTTATAATATGTACCACAAAGGGCTCCTCGACAGTAACTTCGGAAAGATACTAAACATTGTTCTCCTCCAAGCAATTTGGAACTGAGGGTCAACACTGAAATGGTCTGTATGGCGTGGAGTGCTCTGACTTAGTGCAGTCGGATGCGAATTGTTATTGTGGTTTAGCGTTTGTAATGATAATCTATAAATACGAGGTATACGCCCAATGTGAAAAGTGTACTAACATGATTCAACTGAGCTACAAAATCCTAATTAGGACATGCTGTAGGTTTTTTCATTATTCATCCCGGAAGGCAGAGGAGTTGATCACTGACTAAGGTGGTATGGATACGACGAAAACAAATTTTCTTTATTTGGTAATGACGTTTACTACATTAGATCAGCCACTTCTTAGAAATTCTAAATTTGTTTAAGAATTGAAGGATCTTAGAGAGCGTTGTCTTTGCACTGTACCAAAAAATATTTCAAATTAGGTTGTTAAGGATCATAAGTTTCTGTTTGTAGGTAGATTATCCTATTGTTTTTAGTGCTTGACGCCCTTATCAAGGTTGA
The DNA here is from genome assembly GCF_958299795.1 of Porites lutea. Taxonomy (NCBI): domain Eukaryota; kingdom Metazoa; phylum Cnidaria; class Anthozoa; order Scleractinia; family Poritidae; genus Porites; species Porites lutea. Next base: position 16,315,786 of record NC_133205.1, on the reverse strand, counting down.
CAAGGTTATTCGGTGTGATGACAGCAAATTGTGTTATACGCGCTAAGAGTTTTTTTTTTTTTTCGGCTTACTACAAAAGCTGCACGAAGCGGACTATACCTATTACTTTTTTTTTCTATCGCTGTCGTGGTTGCTCAAGATCGCTGATAGTGCTACCATCAGAGCAATTCTTGATATGCAAGCGGCGAATTGATGGAAAACGCGCGACGAAAGACAAGTCCGCAGGTACCAATAGAGAGGCTCAGAATCAGCTGACTTTCAGCAGCAGAGAATTTCAACGTTTCTGGAACTAATTTCTGTAGTAAAAGTGGGAGCTCAGGGGCTCTCCCCTTCTTCTTGGATAAACCTTTGCCTGCCATGACTTCGCCCATGAGATCTCAAGTCACTCCGATATAAATGTGATTGGATCTCTGGGAATGTAGTGGAGGTAGGTATTCGGCCCCTGTGGTGTTTTGAGCGCAATGTCAAGAGCTAACCTAACAGTCCACTTCAGCGAAATTATCTTAGATTGTAGTCGCATATTGTTCTGTCACCACACTATCATTTCAGAAAAGTTGTTAGAAGCATTAAGCAACAATATTTTCGAAAGAACGAATCAGACACTCGATGATCGTGCCATAAGTGTTCATAAGTATAACTGCGAAAGCAACATGACGTTACTCGACTCAGAGACGTGACACATAATAACAAATATTTCGCAATGCAACATTGCATTGGAAGGCGTGACATTGACGCAACTGCGGTTCAAGTTCTCGACCCCAGACGTCAACAAAAGTAACGCGACCTTGTCGAGACTTAGTCGAGTGTATCTAAATAGATGCGTCAAAAAGTGGCGCGAAATATCGCTTCGCAAATACAGCAAGCATTACATGACATTAAACTTTGTAAGAAGGATCTTATTTAAAGACATGATATCACTTGCGCCTGCCACAACAGTTAGGGTAGTTGGCAACAAACCAAAGGTGCAAATGTATGAGGAAAATTTGTAAAACTCTGCCCAGCAGTTTTACATCCATAAGGGGAATGGACGTGGGTGAGATAATGCGCCCTGGGTTTGCCGGATCGGGGCATTATTGATAAACCCAATAAGGTAGAAACCTGATGCAAAACCTGCACAAAAAATTCCGCGTTCTGACTGCATGAATAAGTATTTTTATGAGCCGAGTGCCAGATCAAATGATTAATTATTCGATTTTTAGTAGTGACAATAACTGTGGTTGGTAAGGGGTTGCTGGAATGAAGACGTGATTTTTTATTTCTAACGGAGAGATGAACGTGTAATACAAACAGTACATCGTGCGGTAAACCACCGATACTTCGTCATCGGTAAAAGGTCAAGGATAATAGTACCGGTCTCTAATAGTACAGGCTGGAAAATTTCAAAATATTTGCTCCTTATAGAATAGAATTCAACAAAACATTCCGTAAAACCAGCTAAAATATTACTAATTTTCCATAAACGCTTACAGTTTCAATGAACCTAAATGGACTGCTTCATTAAAGCTTAGAACGTTTATTAGCCTTTTTGGGGAGAACACATGTTTTATTTGTACATACAGTGTATAATGTAATCACGTTAAGCTGAAATTGTTTTTGCATACCGTTCAGTCACAACAGGTTCCATGATATGGGTCACTTTTTTTTTAGAAGCCATTGTAACTGCACTTTTCTGACCAATACAATAATTGCTTAAGACAAAACCCAGTATCAAAGCAGTTATGCCACTGGAGCAGTACAAGCAGGAATAACAATCACCCGGAAACCACGCGAGGAAAAAAGGAACAAAGGCCATATACGTCACCAATAGCCATTTGTTACAGACATATCAACCGGAAACACTCCTCCCACTTGTTGTCAAATACCGTTTGGCTACTCTTGCAAAACGATTTAAGGAACGACTTCCTCCACGTCCAGGGTACAGAGTAGCGTGTGCGCTCAGTGCAAAGTTTGTTTATTTCTCTCAGAACGAACTGGCTTTGATAAAAATGAGTCTTTACGCTTTCGATCCTGAACTGGAGCAAAAGTTAAATGACATTGACGAATTTATCAGGTCGCAGTGCGGAGACGAGTTAGCCGAAGGGTTTGATCAAAGCGAGTGGCTTTTGCCTTCAAACGCCGGGGAAGCCCCGCCGCAGCCCAGCTCTTGCAACGTGAAAGGTACGTCTGGGAATTTTGTTCAATAAGGCGCTAACGGATAAAGGCGAGTGAACAAGGCACGGAGCGACAGGGTGTGCCAAACTTCACTTTAAACCAGAAACGTGGCTAACAAAGGCAAAATAAGCTCTTTATAGTCTTAGTAATTTAGCAGATTTCACCACTGAAACGTGGATAAAAAAAATTATTACCTCGCTTGTACATCACTGGCGCGATTTTCTCTCTATCTTTTATACTCTTCCAAACCAACGTTAACATGCTTTTAAGTCACGTAGAACGTGTCTCGGATTTGGGCATTAAAAACGACACCGAGTTAAAAATGTGCTTTCACGATTTTTTTTTGGCTAACAACTTGCATCGGATTGCATCAGCTCCAACAGCCAGGAGAACGACAATAGCAGCGAAAATAATTCCATATATTTCCAAGCCACATGATCTGAAACAGAATTAGAGTATCAACGGGCCTTTAAACAATTTGACGGTAAGGTACACCCGATGTTGTGTACACGCATTAAGCAACGTCACTTCGCGAAACAGTCATTAATTGACTTGCTGTTTCAAGTAGCGCACTCGGCAGTTTTCTCGTTTACTTCCACGTGCTCCCCTAAGGCGGGCTAAGTTCGTTAACATTTTTCCTTTTTGTAAGCAAACTGAAATTACCAAGTGACACTAAACAAATTTTCCGCGTCTAAGTTTACCGAGTTGAGAGAATGGTCTTCAACTTAACGGGTCAACATGTAGATACGTAGCTCAGTACAACATGCTGCGTGTGCTTACTTGAATCATACCTGTCCAGCAATAAAATAAAGAAACTATTGCTGTTTATTACGTATTCAACTTTTCTGAAAGACTTCGACGTATCAAGAGGCACAATTTTATCTTTGAAGCCTTAAGTGATAAGTCAATGTTATTGAAAGATCCTGTTTCCTTCCCCTCAAATAGTCAGTCTTGGACAAACTGACCACAAACAAACCAGTTCTCGTATTATCACCAAAAGTGTGAGGCATTCAAGTACTTCCCAATTACCAAAATAAACTGCAATTTTATTGCGCGTGCTAGAAATACTGCTTGAACCAGTTTCCAAGCCTTTTCCCCGATATTCTTTGTCGAGCTCACATGCAGTTATGGCAGACTCAAAATAAAAATAACTTTTATCGATGCTGATGGCAACACAAAACGTACCGTACGCGCCTACAGTTAAATCAAAATTGTTTTCTTTTTTGTGAAAAGTAATTTTTCTGTCTGAAATACAACAGTGTCAATCAAATTAGCTAAAAATTTCAAATTGGGGAGTGTGTCATTTTGTTATAATAAGCAGGTCAAGTTTTTGGCTTCAATCACCGGAAAAGGAAAAGTCTTATATCTGAAAATTTACTGAAAGAAGGGGGGAAAGCATAGTAAAAAACTAGTCTTTAGAAGCTAGGCCTGCCTGACACGTTCTGGATAAGAATTAACCCCGTGTTTTCTTGGAGTGTAAGTTTTAAGTTTCTTTACATTTATTACTGATAAATTATTAAGATAGCCTTACAAAAATTATGCCCTCTTTCAAAGCAAAATTGGTCTAAATTTGACAATTTTCAGTTTGGTAATGAACGTGTCCAAAGGAACTTCGTTAATGTGTCCATTTATTTCTATTATATGTTTTAGTTGCCAACGAGATGTTCTCTACTCTGCAAAGTATGTACTTCCCTTCTTACACCGGATAAATAAACGCGTAATACTTAAACCAAAATAGGGCTATTTTATCATTTTTCGCCGATAAGCAGCAAAAACAAAACATCAGCAGAAACCAGAGAAACCTTAGGAATACCATTCATTGTGTCAATTTGTAACAGAGAAGCCCTTTTAATGACTAAGTTGCTTTCTTGATGCTGCACTAAGTTAAAAGTATCTATCGTTCGATATCTCATCTTTGTCATAATCTATTGTCGGAGCAAAAATGTTGTCCTTTGTAAAGCAATCAGAAAAAGGGCTAGCTTAGGAGAATACGGTTAAGTAAACCTTCTGATAAAACTGATCAAACTCCACTTTGCAAAAAAGACAGGCTACGAGTGGAACAAGTGTTTAAGGTATGGATATCAGTAATTTTATAAACATCAGTATATGTACTTGACCCAATTGCAAGCATCTATTCTTCCAATGGCGCTCATAAAATTAAATATATTCAATTTTACCCCCAACAAATGAAGACAGAACACTTTTTTTTCACCAGATAGACTCAATACTTTCAAGGATAAGTCTAGTGAGGTTGTATATGACATGAATAGTTTTCGAAAATAAAAGTTATGTTCTGCAAAGACGCACACTAAGGCAGTCCTTGTAATGTGCGTGTACCAATTCATAAAGAAAGCAAACATAATTTAAATTAAAGCAATTGCATAGAATGGCTTAGTTTTTATTTAAACGCGTTTGTTTTTCTGAATATAAGCAATGCATTTTTTCAATTAAAAACTGAACAAGTTTTTGAGTCATCCTTTGAAACGTACTTTGAAGCTAAAGGCAAATTGCACGAGGTCTAATTCCAGTATGTCCTACAAGGTTGACAAGATTGATGGGAAAGAAGGGTTTTCATACAATTTGCGTCAAGATAAGAGGAAAATAAAAAGCTACCTTTATTTGAAGAGCAGTCAGGGTGAATAAACAAGGTTAAAGATCTAGAAAAACAACTCTACTTTATGTCAGGTTATGAAGGTTGCTCAACATCACAACACAACGAGCTCGCTTGTTGAATTCATCGAACGACGTCCTTACGTTAACTATTTGCAAAAAGACTAAAACAAGTAATAATCATGTCAAAGTGTTCCGGTGTTAATGCCTGAAACGACTTGACGTTTCTATAGTCTTTACCAGGCTAATTTGTTAAAGCTCGATACAGGGATAATAGTAATAATAATGATAAAAAACAAAGTCCTAAGCTGACCAGCAACAGTCAGTTCCATGACAATATGGCGAGCATATTCAATAAAATGAAAAAACACTTATCTTCACAATTTGCTTTTAGTTAGTCATATTTACTCAACATCTACAACACTCTTTGTTTGGGAAGTCTTCCGGCCTTTCATATTGCTTTAAGTAGCTTTAGTTAAACAAAAAGACGGGCATTACTCATCAAGATATGTTTTCAGTGCTACAACAAAGAAACGCACTGGAATCGGTCAACAGCACTAGTTCAATTCCATAACCAACAATTTGACTGTGGACAAAAAAAGTCAAAAGTCATTCACAGTAACAAACACTGTTGCAACTTAGTGCTTTATTGGCAATGAGAAACACAACGATACTTAAGCGTTTACGGTAAATTCGTTATACGCAAAGAACACATAATGTAATCTAAACCTCAAGAAGAAAACAACAAAGCCCCATTATGCACGTCGAAAAAAATTTCCAAGCCACATGATCTGAAACAGAATTAGAGTATCAACGGGCCTTTAAACAATTTGACGGTAAGGTACACCCGATGTTGTGTACACGCATTAAGCAACGTCACTTCGCGAAACAGTCATTAATTGAACAAAAATCGTGAAACACTAAGGTTTAGTTGCGTTAAGCCTGAAATATCTCCGTTGAAACTAGAAAGTTATCGTTTCCTTTTACCGAAACCACTGCAATAATTAGTGAGCTGAATGATTATGAAATAAAAATTCCAAGAAAGTCTAAAAGCACAGCTAATATTCAAGTTTCCTATACTTAGTTGTCTAATTATGGCGACTGTCTCGTAGACTTGGACAAGCTGAGGCAGAAGGGATATAGGTTATAAAGAAAACAGGAAGTGATTTTTCCTCGTTGTTTCAACCTACACAGTTCACAAATAATCAGCTGACGCACAATAACTAAACAAAAGGTTAACACCTATACATTAACAAAAGCAGAGTAAGGGACAAATATCCCTTACAAAACGTCACTGGAAGAGACATTTAACACCTTATCTTATTCAGTTCTTGGATACAGAGTTAAGTCAATGCAATTTCTGTGAAAAACGTTCAACACATCTCAAGAATGGAACACAAAGAAAGGAAAAGAGTATCAAATTACCTAATAGCAAAGAAGCTTTTTTTAGTCATTGCATGGCAGTAAACCTGCTTGGTCTAACAAACAATACAATATCAGGTTTTAATCAGCTATAGTAAACATTAAACATTTTTAAAATGACCAACTGCGCAACAAGTCTTATCGCTTAGAAAAGTGGACATATGACTTATCTCCAGGTGTTGGAAAACGTCTTGCTCCCTCCCCTGCCCAATCCCCACCCCCTATGCCTTAGTCCTTTTGTGTAGGATAAGAAGGGGGTATGATTACAAATTTCCTTTCTTTCAAAAGCATCCAGGATATAACTCTCAAGGCTGGCAGCATTTTACTATTTTAAGGTGGAATTTTGCTGACATGAAAAAAGGCTTTCCTAACAATTCTAGGCGACTCGAACGTTGAAGACATTTTTTTATATTCTTTCTTCACAATGGACACGAGCCCAGAGTTTTCTAATAGACATTGATAATTCGTGTCAGGTGTAAGTCTCCAGAAAGTCCAGCCAGGTTTGCACGGTATAGTAAACAGGAAACCTCTTGCCCATTGGTGATGAAATGTTAAGGAAAATGGTTATGAGCTATTTACTTCTATGGAGTAAAATACATGTTGCTCCGAGCAGAAATGATTTGTATTCACCCACGCATAGCGGAAAGGAACGATAATTGAGTTTAATGAAATTGCGGGTGACTGAATTCAAGTTGTTCATCACTGATGACAAAATTTGTTTTGTGTTTCAACAATTCTCAATAAAATGCCAGTTAAATTAGGCTAGAACTTGCATGTGATTACCAACTGATATAAAAGCTGCCTCTCTGTTTTCTTATCACTTCTTGCTGAATCGCACCTGGGCCTGTTTGTCCGCGCTTGTAAGCTGTCGATAAGTTGTTCGTACTTCCGGTTCAGCAGGGTGAGGTCACGCTGCTGTATGCATGCCCGTTACGCTTTTCCCGTTCAGCTTTCCGACAAAGTCCAACTGACGCCAAATATAGGTGCCAGTTTTCTCCTTCAAGCCCCATGTAATTTTACTTTCTAACATTAAGCTTAAATGCTTGTGAAGCTTTATTAAAACATTAAAAAAGCATTGAACTTGTCTTTGTATGTTCGCCAGGCAAGTGCGACTGAACAGTATGTTTATGCGGGGTTTTGCGCCAGCGGTCTCAAATTCGTGAATAAGCAAAAATACTCTTCGTAATGGTTGAACAAGTTTAATAAGCTGCAGTAAGTCGTTGATTCGATGAGCGGGCACGCCTCTCTATGAAACAAAAGTTCGGGTCAAGGTTAATTCAAGCTTATTTTCCGTATCAGAAACGATCGAGTTACCAGAAATAAAACCTGTGATTAGTATGGAACTCACGTATACGTTTTTCAAGCGTTCAAAAGGTTAATTCTCTACTGCTACAACTTCAAAAAAAGAAGACTCGATCCTTTTGAAAACAAATCGCTCTAAAAACGACATACTAAGTTTTACGTATCTAATAATTGTGAAAAAGTGTATGTCTTTTGTTACTTTTCTGAAAATGGCATTTTGAACGAAACTTACTACATATCCTCTCCCTAATCCCCCCATTTTTAAAATGTTACGTAACGCAAAAAAAACGTGTGTGGTATCAGAGAACTAACTAAGAGAACTGGAAGTAAAATAAGCAAGATTAAACGGCGGGGCCGAGAATTTGTTCAATTCTCTCTCGTGTTATTTCTTTTGGTCTCGTGAACACTGTAAGTCAGAGCGAGGAGGTATTGGTCTGTTTACAATAAAGATAAAGTTTTGGTTGGTTGACGACAAAACCGTTATGGTCATTTAGTATAAAGAAGAAAGCATACAAAAAATATTTATTGATTAGAAGAACTACGGGCTTCGGCAACGGTGGTCTAGTGATTTTACAAGATTTTTTATCGTTTCGTGATCATCAAGATTCAAAAGGGATTAGCACCAATTGAGATAGAGAAGAAAGAGCTCTTGTGTAGTAACTCATGTGTCCTTCCGAATGCATCAACAAATGTTGTTCATCTTCGACGCATTTTTGTTTTTGCACGCTAAGCTCGTTCTTTCGTCTAAAGACATAGCCGCGCCTTTATTTTTGTCACCGGGATTTTCCAGTTTGTATCTGAAGTATATGAGCCCTTACCGAATCGGCGTTTTCTAAGACGTAGTCTATGAAATGAGTTTCTCCGAGAAAACTTTTCGAATGGGTACGCTTTTGCATTAATTCTTTATTAGAACCTTAATTAGTACCTTACTGAGTGACTGAGTGAGCAAGTTGGTATAGCTAACTTATCTCCTTATTTGTTTACTTTGAAAGCAGTTGCCCCAAGTAACACGGTTTCTTGTGGCGCCAGAATGGATGAGCTCTCTACACACCATTGCTCAACATCACAAGGACCTGAGGTACGGGTTCAAATACTGAACCTCATGGACATCTATGACAAAAAAACTACAAAGACATCGGGAAAGTACGAATATCGCCTGGGATCGTCGGAGGTGACTATTGTAGCCCATTCATCCGAAGAAATTAAAAGAGTTCGAGTATATGTGCAGAGATGCCCTGAAGCAGCAGTAAGGACACACGACACAACAGGTACTTTTAGCAATCAAGACCGGTTTCCTATCACCCTACCAATGCTTACATCGAGTCAATCAGATAAGAATTGATATTCATAGAATGGAGAGTCTTTTCATGTGTTTGAAGCACCTGTCAAGGAACCAATTCAGTTCAAGAAATCTAAAAATGTCCCCTAATTTTACTCAAACATTTTACTGTAAGGACTTATTTTCAAGAACGTTCGGAAAAAAAAAAGATTAATCAATAATATTTGCTCGGTTACCTGAAAAAAGAAAAAGAACTTTGCTGAATGCATATATTGATAACGAGTTAATTGTTCCTTAACATGTTGTTAAAGTGGAACCTCAATATATCGAACACCTTTCAGTTTATCAAAAACTGCACAATGTTACGAACAAAGGATTAACACAGCAGCTCAGTGACCTCAAATACCTGTTTGGACTTCTTTGAATTCTCTTCTGTGCAGCTTTTAGTAGCTTTAAATACCTGTAAAAAGGAGCACTGATGGAGAGAGTAGGGTAACAAAAATGAGCGCTCTTTCGGCCTCAAGTTTTTTAGCCAGATAAATATTTCGAGCTACCGACGTTAGTTTTGTGAAACGTATACTAGGATAAACCCACACACTTCCTTTAATCGCGATTCATTGCATATCAGTGGCCACAAGGCACGTCATATTAAAGATTCAAACTGGTGAGTTTGTATCGAATGTATCTGAGTTTGGATAGATTAGAGTTTTAACTATGTATTTTTGCCTTTGCCAAAGGTCCTGTTGAACTAGAAGTAGACGTACAACACCATAGTCAGTCGCAGACGGTTGTCTCGGTGGATTTAGGATCAGTCCACAGAACCGAGGAAGGATTTGCAGTGTACCGACTAGACAAGTCTGACATCGTGGAGAGGAACAAATGGGAGCTGGTTATTATGATCGGTTTTCATACTGGAATCATCGCTGCCTTCAAATCAAAACCTTTTCGGATCACTACAAGAGCAAGTCAGAGGGCGAGAAACTTAGAAGAGCAGGAAGATAATACCATGGGTAATTAGAACACTGAGAATTTGTTTAAGTTAGACTTGTCATTGTCACATGCAACGCCCCTTTTATTGTCAGACTTAGACAATGAATAAGTGGTCTTCTACGGACACTGCATTTTTACATTGAAAGGCAAATTCCACGATGGCCAATTGATAAGTTTTCTGTCAAAAATGTATGAGAAACTCTCAAATTTATCTTAGTATTTGTTAAAACATACTGAAAAGTGTGAGAATTTTTACATCGGTACATGCATAAGTCTAGCATCTTCCACAGTCATAATGCGTTGAAACAATTTCAGTGTTTCAAGAAAAGAAAAGGGAGCTTAAGCAACAACGACGGCCAACGGCTACGAAAACGTCACACTGACTTTAAAAAAGTGAATTGGCGCTGCCTCCAACTTTATCGCGCTTATTCCATCTCGTTTAATTCGTCAAATGTTGGCAAATTTTTTTGGAGTTGAATTCTTAAAGACTGTATCAAAGTTAAGGGAAAGAAAGAGAAAGTTGTTGTCTTGTGTTCCCGTCCTCGACGAAACGTGAAATTAGCCACTTTCACGTCGTAGTCGTGCAACTACGGCTAAGAACTGAATGCACAAAAAAGCGTGATGCACGTGCTAAGTTAATTGTTGTTTTGCTTATATAAGGCTATTGCTCTTTTGCCGTTCCCGTTGCCGTCGCCCTCGTCGTTGCTTAAGCTCCCTATCTGCGAACAAAAGCTACCACTGCACTCATCAAAGACATTATGCGAAGTCTAAAAACCACCAAAACAGAAAAAAAGAGCTATTATTTCTTTAGCCCTAATTACTGATCACTGCCCGAAAAAGTTACCACATCTATTAAACGCATTATAGTTTTAAAAAGGTTTAAACACTTATTTGTACTTTGCATTATTTCGTAGAAGCTCTTGAAGATGTGCTTCCCAGAGCATCTGCTCAAAGTTGCGATAGCAGGACCTTCTCAACACAAAGTTGCACATACTCCACTATTGCTTCAGGTAGAAAAATATGTCAAGGTTAGAAGTCAATAGTGAAGAGCCACTCATTCCAACTACAGTAGTTTATAATTCAAAAACGAAGAATAACTAGTACGCTTTCATATGAAATAACAACCGTTTGATAAAAAAGAGAAAGAGGCTGAAAACTGACCATCACGGTTATCATGGTGCACTTTCACTTTTTGGTTAAAACTTGGCCGAATTAACAATAAATAGTTTCAGTAACATGTACGTTATGAACTCTACAGGGAAGATAACAAGTTATTCCCTAAAAGAGAAACAAAGCATGAACACTTTTTGGCGCTTTTCGAGTTAGAACTAAACCTGAAACGCTGGCCCACTTATTTCAAGGGCTAATATATGTCTATCATGGTTATCGAAAGCCACAAAATAAAACATGAACCATTAATTCAGGTTAAGGTTTGCTTTTATTGCAATGGGTTTCCAGTCTTAAAGAAACACCGAAAAAGTCACACATTCTTTATAAATTAACTATCCAAGGGCAAAAAATAAAACTGGGATTAGCTCGTAGATTTCACCTCGCATGGCTGGGTATTGAATGACCAAGATGGGTCTCGAAGTTTATTTAATCAGTTCAAATTTCCTTTATAGACACAAGCGACGTTGTTAAAAGAGTGGCGTCTAAGCTTCGTCAGGAGTTTTCAAAGTTTAATCTTAAGGACGATACTCCCTGCCCAGCACGGAAAGCTTTTAGAACAGATCCCCTTGTGCTAGGCAAAGTTGTGCTTAGACCAGATACGACTTTGGACAAGACAAAGGTATGTCAATTTCTTGAATTGTGTGGTAGCTTTACTGCTGGTGTCGATGGTGAATATTGTAAAAACAATAACTTACATTTGAAAACGCGCCAAATCTTTTACTGCATCAAACCCCATGCTGTAGTAACCAATTGCCCCCTGGAGCTACTTTAAATTTCCGTTTCAGACCACCATCTGGCCGGGAAAATGCATTAAGGCTGTCAACAATTCTGCTTCCTACTATACAATATGTAATTAGCTTTCATTTAAGGCTTAAATATTTCCGGCCTGGTAATGGGGCCTGCGTGCAAAACTTCAGTTATCCCAAGCGAGATGTTTCTCCTTTTCCTTCCTTTTTCTTCCCTACTCTTTTGCAAAAGTTCTAATACAAGTTCGAATTCTTAAACTCGTTGTAAAAATCTTCGCCCATCCCAAGGATGGGGAGATAAACATGATTTATTTTTCTTGAATCTGTGGACGATGCTTTGGACCCAATTTCGTTTTGGCGTCTTTCTATCCCTTAAATAGAAGCTTTGTTTGCAGGCTCTTTGGACTAACTCTAATTGAAATGTTGATAGTATGTTTAATAATAAACAAGGGCTCATGCATAGAACAATGATTTTGTGGTATAACCTTTCATCGACACTATTTTTGATACTGCCTGCTCACAGAGCATGATGACGTTCGTACATTATTGAGATAGGTAAAAGTACTGGGTTATTGCCCAAGAAATCACGGAGCGAAGAAAACAAAAAAAATACTACAAGGCTACATGTGATAGAACCTTTTAATGCACCTCTCCCTGACTAGACATCCTGGTGAAAACTCTTCCTCGTGTTTGAAATGCTGCTTCTTAACGATGTATTATGATTGCACTGCTTTTGCATTCTCATTTTAGGTAGCCATGCACTACAATCGTGACATGCGTGCTCGCTACGTGGTTGAACAGCCAGATCTTCCTAACCTACTGAAACTTATGAACCTGAAAGCAAATTGCGCTAGCAGTGGTCGGAGAAGAGCAAACGGCTTTAAAACGGCTGAAGAAGATTTCTGGTGGGCGTGTGGGTTGTGTTTCTTCGAGCGACGTAAAAAATCAACAGTTAAGGCCCACGTGGCACAAAGAGTTTGTCAGAAAACCTCTTTGAGGAAAGAACTGAAACAACGAAGAAAGGCAATGGGACATCTGAAACGATACTCTAGTTGTGACTTTAGTAGCGAGAGGCTTGAAGGACTGGAGAATTGGACATGGGAAGGCCCTCAGTCTGTTTAACACTAGACTATCTGAAAGTATCATGGATATCCAACTCATGATATGGCAGCACGACAATGTTGCAGTGGGGTTCTGTTTTGTAAAACAAAACAGAACAAGAATCGATGCTTACTATTTATTATCGCTAGTCAACCAAAAGCAGGCAGAGGACAAATGTGAAATGTAGGAGCGATTGGACAAAGACTTTGCTTCATCAGCTGCTTGCACTCCATGAAAGTAACATACCAGCTAATACAAAGCCTAAACAAAGTACGACGCATGCAATCAAGGTACCAACTACTTTTAAGAAGGTCACTTTGACTTTACAGTGATGTTAAAAAAACCCTTTCGAGGTTTCAACAAAAAGGAGCTAGTTGCCTGCACACTCTGAAAAACTGCACATTCATATTCATAGTTTTCGTTCGATCGCCAACAGTAAAAGTGATTTTCTTCGACACATAACCCACGCAACTGGTAGTCGTTGAACTCTCTATGACCACTATTCCATTCTTTCATTCAATCCTACTTTGTATAAGATCATTCATCCTATAATTTACTTTCCTTAAGGACTTAAGGTTTTTGTCAGGGTCATACTTAAGTCTACTTTACACATCAATAGACAAATACTCAAGGAACAAACTGCCATTTCAATTAGTATTTTCAATACGCCATCAACAATAAGGCGGTTACACGACTAACCCCAACGTGAATGAATTGTCCCATACAAAAGTAACGGCCTCGGTTACATTTCATAAAAATGTGAGAGACAGAATATTATTTGTACACTGCGGTAGTTTTAAAATCGTTTTCTGTATATAGCATATCTGTATAATAGTTATGCTATTAAAATATGATAAGTGGGTTTAGAATATACACACAGTGATCTTGGAGTTTTAAGCAATCTGATTGCTCCTCCATCGTGGGATAATTGTGCAATTTCTACTCCTTACCGAGTGGATAATGCGTAATCCTGAAAGCAAAGACAAAATGGCTGGCTTTGACTTGAAAGAACTTTTGAAAAATGCAAGAAGCGAAAGTAGTCATTCAAATAGACTTTTAATCGTTTTCTTTCTGAAACTGTTGAGATCACTTCGTGTGTACTATATACTTATCAATTAATCTTTGCAATCTGGGTGGAAAGGGGCTTTTGGAGTATTTTCCTGGATTTCAAAGAATAACTGATAAACGTTCTCCCTAAATCAAGAACAGAAAAACCATAACCATCAAATAGATTAAGACATTTCCAGACGGCTACATAATAACGATATAAATTATTGATTGATCTTTATCTCAGTGACATGAGAATTTTCAAGACTAAGAGTAGATGGATGGTAGTTACATTATCTATGTTATGGAAAGAAAAAAACTTATTAAAAGATCCGTTAAGGGTTATTAAATGATAATCAGAAAGTTAAAACTTGTTTCGAGACCATCTTGAACTTTTGAACTACATGTAGATTCATCCTGGATATGAAAACAATGCCCGTGGGGGAAAAGGCCCTGAAAGAAACGTGCATTTTCTAAGGTACTGCTAATTCCACTTCGAAGCGGAATAAGCCAAACTTTGAGCTTTTAGACCAGGGTTCTCGACAGGTTTTTAAGGTAGCGGACAAATTTCTGAAAGAGCCGGACGCGAAAGGCGCGAGCTTCCTCAGGGGTGTGGGGGCATGCACCCCCGGGGAATTTTTTAAAAGAGAATACTCAGAAACGCTGTCTCCAGGGTCTCTGGAACCAGAGAATCAGTTTCCCAGGCGAGGGTGGAGTTCACTCAAATTCTTAGAAATGATGAGTTGAACAATTATTATAAAGCAAATCAGCATTTAAATTTAACATTTATCGTACCCCAACATTTTTCTAACAATTAAAAAATTCAGAGATCGAGTGCAATTCTGTAAAGGGCAGCCACCTTGGGTTTCTAATGTACCGAGGGGGCGACTGCATCAAGGTTTCTAGTGGGCTTACATTTCAAACCAAGATGGCCGCCCGTTTCCATCCGTTACAGTAAAGCCCTCGATCTCAAAGATCCTATGGAAAAATAGGGGACTGTAAACGTGAAAGTAAACTGTAAACCATGCAAGTAGCCTGCGAACAGCAGACGTTTCTCCTCGCTCATCGCCGCTGAGGGACGTTTAGCGAGGCATGACGCACGGTTTCCTTTAGTAAACGCATAAGCACCGTCTTCTGATGCATTAAGAGAAGCGAGAAGTGGGTCAAACCTGCTGTGCGGAAAATATAACGCAGCGAACAAAGCAAGAAGTCTTTATCAAACAAGCGCACAACTATCAACAACAACTTCACGTCTAGGCGGTTTAACACTATCATTATTTCGAAAACAGTAAAGTAGAAAAGTGGAAAAATAGTAACGCATTACATGGTAAATTTCAGACCAGTTCAAGTATTTCCATGGGTATCCAAGGCTTTTGAACATGTTCTGCATCAACGACCGCGGACGGATTACAGACTTATTATTTTGAAAACATTTTTCATAATTTCTTGATCGGTTGCAGAGAACTAACATCACGTTTGTCGGTTAGCACTTCCTGTGCTCATTGAATAGCGGGAGAACGATCTTGACATACACAATATGATTGGAAGGAGAGCAGGTGATGTCAGGCTTTTGACTGCCTCTGATATGATTAAACTCAATTTTTTTAGTTTACGTTGGGCCACGTACTTTCTTTAAACGTTAGTCCCCCTTCTCTGGGTGGAATGAGGTGTCAAGAGGAATCTGAGATGGTTTTTTTTCTTCGGCCATGAATTATTGAATACGCAATTAAACAGTGTTTAGTCATAAAATGCACAAATTGGAAAGATAAAATTATCCACGGTTCCAATTAGAATGTACGTGCTTTTGAAAACTATCTAAATACTGATCACCTTAAGAATGCAACTGCAAGGTTATAGGTCCCGCCCACACGCATCTGGATATTTTTAAAAAAGGAGATCTCTTTTCTCCGTTTTATCCTTCTGTCCATATGTAAAGGGTCATATTCAACTTCATCCGTTAATTGCTTATTATCTTAACTTTACCTTTCGCCTGTCTTGGGGGTAGGAGTGAAGCGGTACACTCGTTCTGAAAAAGATAAAGCTTTAGTTTATTGTAAAGAAAGTGTACTCAGCTTTCCAGCTAGTTTACGGACACTCCACTCAAATAAGTAGAAACCAATAACCCAGAGGTAGCCAGTTGGTTATTTAATTTACAAGCGTGGGGGAGGATTTGAATTTGAGACTACCGAAAGACAAATCCAGCAAGTGACAGGAGCGGGACACGAACCCGGGACCCAAAGACGCGCTGACCCGGACCCGCCGGACACGCTACCTCCCCGTTATGCAATACTTCCAATCGTGATTTGTATTTGCTCCTAAGACCAATTCTGCAGATGCACTTAACGTTTCTGTTGACGTCTGAAAGCCATTCGTTGTCAGGGCAGGAAACGCTGGTCGAGTCCACAAGCGGTCTTCACCAATCGACTTTTTCATTCTTTCCATGAAAAACTACATAGCCCTTTCAGCTAACTCGATTGATATTAGGTAGGGTACAGTTGGGCAAATTTATGGTGGATCCCATTCGCAATTCAAGGAATTGACAAACAATTCTGCATCCTCGAAAGTTGCTACAATCTTCTGTAACGACAATCTGTTGTGCCGAGCTCCAACCTAACCGCCGATTGCTAATCTTGTGCAAAGATTTGACCACCTCTAGATCGTGTGCAGGTAATCTCATTTTCAGCATTTGAGACTAAAGCTGCTTGTGTCTGACGTGATCATTTTTTACAAAGACGTTTTTGCAGTCTATGACACAGACAGCTCGGAGGAAAGAATCCGATAACTCACAACAGTAGTCGATTCATAACCCTCAGGTTACTGGTCCATATGCTCTGCCACTGAGCTAAAGGAGACTCGAGGGAGCTAAGGCCACTAAACTAGGTTCATGAGACAAACATTCTCCAAACTACTAGGATTTGGATGTTGATATGTGCTTATGCGTAATGACAGAAAAGTGAATGTGAATATTAAGCCGTGGAGAATACATGGGAAAGATGTTATTCCGGTAGTGACGCAGGCGGCTCGGAACCCATATCTTTTGGTTACTATAGTCCAGATACTCTACCGCTAAGCTTCAGGAGACTTGCGGGAGCTAATGCCACTAAACTAAGTTCATGTGACAAAACTCCTTCATTCTACTTGACCGAAATGTCGATATGTGCTATACTAAATGATAGAAATTTTTAGGTGAATTTTAAGCCTGCTAAATACATGAGAAAGCTGATTTTCAATCAGCCACACAGGCGGCTCGAAAGAAAATAGTAACATATATTTTCCTCTCCCTGCTGCTCTCTTGTCCCGGGTGTGCCACTTGGTTATAAGGAGTCTTCCGCCCTCGCCAGCTGTAGAAGAGGTAGCAACAGTCTCCTTCGTGCATGTTATAAAGTTGGAACTTGCAGGTTCAGACCTTGACGAGAGTCAGATATGGGAGGGGATAACGCGCAAGGCCAGTTATGTTTAAATTACTCAAGCAAATCTTAATTTCTTTGCAAAAGCGATTTTCATTAAAAAATTTACTCAATATGACAGGATCATTTTTTCCCATTGGATGTGGTCAGCTTATTTTCGCTTGACGTTAGGAAATGCAAGGCATTATCTGGACTCGGGCGCTCTCTGTCTCCTCGACCACAAAAGAATTGGAATCATCCCAAGTTCTCGGTGGTGCACTACATGCGTTTCCCTCCCTCAAACACTTTTGCATCTTTTTTCCTAGCACGAAGGGTTTTTCTTTGAGCTTCCAACAGTAGACAAAATGACGGCTATTCGTTCGTTGGTAGTAGCCATATTTAAATGATCTGATGACGAAAATGTCCTTAAAACGAATTCAAAAATTGCATGTGGTCCATTCCCTAGCGGAAAACAGAGATAGACTGACGTAACATACTTAAAAATAAATTTTACTTTTTGAGTTTCTAGTTGAAATAATGCAATCTCTTGGACAGCGGCGCCATGCGTTAAAAGACAACCCCCACCCACCTTATCCACCCTTATTAAAGTAAAACAGTTGGTTTCCTATTAGTGTATACTTTGATTAAGTAGAGGGTAAGGTAAGGTACGACAGAGTGGATTACTTCTGTAAAGACTTGAAAGGTACGGAGAAAAGATTCAGAGGACAACAAAAGTCAAAGACAATTCTTTATTGACAGCAAGTGATCCAGCCATAACACAGCGACAAAACACAAATAAATAATATTTGTTCATAATAAACTATTCTACGGTGTTTTAAGGGGCCACGTCACGCTTTTTAAAAAGATAAAAGGTTTTTTTGCATGTATTGAAATCCAAAATTAAATGGTTCGGTTTTGTTATTTAAGACTATATAGGCATTAAAAATGTTTCCTGTTGCTGCAGCAATACCTGGCAGGGATGGATATGGATTGAAACCTAACTTTTAATGCTATGCCTGCAAAAATCACCCACAAAAATAATTCGGTAAGTGCTCCCTGATTAAACGTATTTGATATCTTCTTCAAAACTCTACTGCAGGAGCATTTGGATCATTTTACGTTTCTGGGAAACTGCCCACCTACCCCTCCCATAAGCCAACATTAACACTTACTTCTCACTTAGGGCAAAATGCTGGCTTCGGGGAGGGGTAGGTGGGCAGTTTTCTAGAAACGTAAAATGATCCGAGCATTTTGTGTATGGGTAAAGGCACCAAGTAAAGACTTCAACACAGAATTGACCTAAAACAGCAAAATCTTCGTGACATAGTCCCTGTAACTTTTAAACCTGTCAATTTTGAAAGCGAAGATCTATAAATCTCTCCGAAGTCGAGATATTGTATAGCCTGAGAAAACAGCCGACATTTGGCGACGCTACCACTGATTTCCCCGCCAAATGACGTCTGAGAAACGAGCGCAGAAATTCCATGCTAAGGACGCGTCGCTACCCAGATCTGGTTAGTGGTTCACTGCTTCTGATTGGTCGTGCTGCGTGGGAAATTTGATTCAATCAATCAGAAGCACTACTCAGATCTGGGTAGTGACGCGTCATCAGTATGGAATTTATCATAAATTGAAAAAATGAAATAAAATGAAAAACAGATAAAGGGTCGATTAAGCTTAATTTACAAGCAAAACCAAAATCGCGAGGGCCAGCCTCTCTGAAATTCATACTTAATAACAAAAGCAAAGTATGGCTCAGGGTCAACTTTGTTGCATCCTCAGTCATAAATTAAACTCTACGATAACAATTTCACCATAGTTCGTTTAAACAAATAAGCTCTGGTATATACAAAAAATTTACAAAATTTTTCTCTGTTCCATTGACAAAACTGCCATATTCTAGAAAAGTGTCTAATTTAATGCAAGAAGTCTTTTACTTCCCCCTTCTTCATTTTCTGTACACCTCATATTTACAAAGAAAGTATTATGAGCTAAACATTTTTATCCCTGAATGAGTGAAAAGGATACTTACAAAGTTATGCCGAACCAGAAGAAAAATGCGTTTACTGCTTTAAAGACACGCGGATGCTATATCCCTCGTTGAAATGTTAGTAAAATACAGATTCTATAATCGGAGCTTCTTTAATTACTAGTCGCACAAGAGAATGCAAGCGGAGGTCATTAAGGAGGCCAATAAAGCCGTATTGATAGACTTTTCCAGTAGAAAAAAATATTATACAACATTCTACCAAATTCTAATGTTAGAAAACAGCACAAAGGCAAGTCAGTGGAATACTGATTCTTTTCTTTTCTGAGTACTAGTTGAAAACATCGGAAAGGTTCCAGAAACCAAAGATTCGTGGAATCGGGAATCTCTAGAACACACCCTCTTTCTCACACAGAAAGGGAATCTTTCCACGAAAAGTAAAACCTGTCTGCCTCGAGTTCGCTGCAGCTGTGGTTGCGTTTCATTAGACGCTTTGCAACTGAATCTGCTTTGGATTTTTTATGATCCACCGTCTTTCGGCAGACTTTCTGAATTAAGTGCGCCTTTATAGTTGATTTCTTGCGGCGTTCAAAGAAACAAAACCCGCATGACCATGTGAAATCCTCGTCAGCAGACTTGTGTCCGTTTGCTTTAGGACGGGGTCCAGTCATTCTGGATGATTTACAAACTAACTTCAGTAAAGCAGGGAGTTCAGGCTGCTCTATGACATATCGAATTCTTCGGTCTGCACCATAAAATGTAGTGATCTATAATCAAATCATTCACTAGTCAGTTGAGTTTTTATATAATTACTCAAAACTGTTTGATAAGCTAACGCGCCTGGGAGTCAGGTAAGTTGCACCCAAATTTCGTACTCTTATATCCAACCTAAATTTGGTACCCTAACAATGTTCTATTTTCTTCAATTTACATTACTACATAAAGGCTTACCATATGACGGTCTAGAACAGTGTTCAATTGAAGATGGATTCTCTCTTCAGCAGAGGGAAGAGATGTTGAATTTAGGTTACAGTCAGGCTCTCCTGTGTAATCTTCTTCCTTTACCACGCTGAAAGCCTTAAAATCTTGACTCAAAACTGAAGTATCGTCTGAAAAATCTGGTGATAAACACAAATTACCTGTCATTGGCACCAAATGCAGAGACACACGGTTTCTAGGCAACCAGGGCGTTGGCGAAAGGTATGAAACTTCCATTTTTTACGGAAGCTTTCCACTCGCGCCCAGGACTGAACGCAGGTAATAAGAAGTATTTTGGAAAACTTTTGTTTATGAGCACCGTACATTTCATTAGCGTTCGATCATGGATATCTGAAAGTTTCTTAACGTTCAGAAAAGAAAAATAGTCCTCCACCTGCCATTTGACATGGCGACATGCATGTTTAGTAAAAGTTTTAGTTTATGTGGTAGAACCGTCAGATCACTCCCCGCATTTTAATCACAGTGTTTCTAAGTGTTGTGCAAACTACTGCTCTTTGTAATAACCTACAAACTTAGACAATCTTTCCCGCAGTTATTCCTCCGAGGTAAGACCACGGAAACCGATTAATGAACTTAAAAGCTGATGAGCAG
Source organism: Porites lutea (assembly GCF_958299795.1). Lineage (NCBI taxonomy): Eukaryota > Metazoa > Cnidaria > Anthozoa > Scleractinia > Poritidae > Porites > Porites lutea. The sequence goes on along the minus strand of NC_133205.1, from coordinate 16,295,005 downwards.
AAAATAGGACTTGATTAGTTGCTCCTTGTTTCGGCACTGGCTTTGTAACAAGCATTTCCTGCATTAATCTTCAAGGCAGCTAGTCAACGATAAACTTCATGGGATGGTTGTAATGGTTCGAGTTATTTTTCTGTCAACAGTTGACCGAATAAGAGTTTTCGTCAAATTGATCGGCAGAAATGAGTTGTTAAAAAACCAATCCAGTTACAGAAACGAAAACTGTACAAAAAGAATTAAGTTGTCGTAAAATTGTTAACTAACCTTTTCCAAATCCACGGTCTGCAATAAACTTGCAGTCGCCACGAACAGGGGTGGATTTACTTGACTCTGTAATTGTACTAAGTATTCTTTGCACTTTACCGGGGCTAGTAACGAATTCTATAAGACAACGGCAAATAACTTCTATCAAAATTTGCTTTCTGTATAGGTGACGCTTAAAGAACCATATATCAGGAAGGACTATAATTGCGACCATGCATTACCTGTAAACACTTGATGTACCTAGACAGAAAAACTGGCAGGGGTAAGAGGAAATTACAAATACGTGCTCACGTGTGGCAGTACTGTAAAGAGAGCGCACATTAACTTCAAGGTTTCGAGTTTCTGTCAATAGACCTTTTTACTGATACGGCGGCCATATTGAATTACTTAGATTTAATGAGTATTATGCGATGCCCAGGGGGCATGAGCAAGATCCGATCTACTCGTTCGGTATTTACGCGCGCTTTTCGGGCCAATTTTTCTTTAAGTTTTCCTAGAAAAACATTGTATTGAAAAAAAAAAAGATCGTTGTGCCGTGTTTGGATGTAATAATGATCGCCTTTTTCCCGAGAAATATACAGTGAAGTTCTCTTTTTGCCCGAAAAGCGCGCATAGATACTGAGCGAAAGCCCTTTGAGCATCCCATAATACTCCTTAAATCTACATGGCCGCCGTCTCGGTAAAAAGGTCCATTGATTGTTGATACAGTTCTCATAAAAATCAAAAATACAAAGATAAAAAATTGCTTTCCGAGTCCAAATTTTTTCATCAATTTTCGATTCAAACTAGCGCTTATAAAGCTCAGCTTGGCTCTGCATGACTATGATAATTTAAACGATTTTATTGTTGTTGTTGTCGCTTTTTTTTAATAACCAGCTCTGTTTAGGCAATAACACGTGCACTTCAAACTTAATCTACAAATTTCAGTCTAAATTGACCCCAATACAAACAGGGGCACCCAACGACTGTTTTCTGTAAAATACTGTTCGGAGAAGCAGATGTTCCCTATAATTTTCTATCACTTGAGGACGGCTAAAAATTTCTAGATGACCGTTCTGTTCATGTACAATTTTCGAAGCTTATTTAACAAACTCCCTACGATTTTCCTAAGTTTAATTTCTCACATTTCACTCCTCACGTTAGGCATATTTTCGCAGAAAAAAGGAAACCTAAAGTTTTCGGATTCAAAAATGTGATCGAGAGAGGAATCAGTAAAATTCTCTTTTTCGTCATACGTTAAATTGCATCAAATAAAAATTTTCGAGAAAATAGTACTGAAGCCCTTGTATTTTCGAAAAGACTCAAGTTCCCCTAGGATGACCGAACAGGTACAAATCCTATAGCGCTGCTTAGAAGGCATTTCTAGTGATCTAAAAGAGCTCTGGATAGCCTAAAAAGTGTTTTCAATGTATTTAGGGGGAAACCGTCGTTCAGCGCCCCTGATACAAATTCGTTTCAATCTCCTCGAAACTGATTTGCTCATTAGCTCTTCCTTTTATGGTTTCCCTAATGTCTCGTTAGTGTTGTAATCTACGGGTCTTAAAAGGCCGCTTTTTTTAAAGTTCCCTCACAATCATTATACTGTTGTTAATACAAATAGACTCCTACAAACCTCCGTTCTTTTTCATCTTATACTGTGACTTGGTGGTCACTCGGAACGGTCTTGACTTTACCGATCCTGCCAAGCCTGAGCCGAAACTCATTTCGATTATCAGCTCCCATTTATTTCTCAGCAAAACTTCTGCTTTTTCAAGCCAGTAGAAGGCATCTCCGTCTTCTGTTTTGTACACTGACCCAAGGTCAACTGTAAGAACTCGACGTGTGCCGCCATAATTCTGTCGGATATGCACGTCTAGCTCAACTGGACCTATATGTGTAAAAGCTCTGTTGTCAGAGGATATGGAAAAATAACAGTGCGAGATAGTGTCAACATCTGTCAGTCTTGAAACTGTGCTGTGAAAACCAAAAGATCGTCACTAGAACGAGTCACGTATATAAATATTGACTTTGTTTACTAATGAAGGAATCTTGTCTCGGCAACGCAAATCAGGCTCGACTATGACATCTCTTCCAGCATATTATATTAAGCCAGAACGATTAGATCCTTTTAATTTTAAAAGGCATTTTAAAAGGCAATTTTCACAGTTTTCTCAGTGTCGATATGGCCCCAAGCTATGCGTTGAATTATATTTATTGAACTATTTCTAATCAATAAAGAAACGCGGAACGTCGATTTTACGTCATTCAGAAAGATGTAAAATCAATATGGCCGTTGTATCAGTAAATTTACATTTTGAGCAACAAATCTCAACGGTCCCCAGTGTGTAACGTTTTCAGTTGTATAAAATACTTTATATACTGTCCACAAGGAAAAGGAGCACGGGAAACTCAGGTCTATTATCTTTTGTCTAATGCAAACGTGGTAGGCTAAGTTTTACTTTGCATCTTCCAGTCGTTGCAAAATACAAAACATTTTAAAGTAGTCTATTGTACAAATGTTCCAACCACGAGTACCATAAGTTTCTATTGGTAAGGGGATCATTAGGTAACTCCCAGAACAGAGTGTCATACAATCTCCTCGTTAGAATATCCAACATTATACAATTTACATTGGCCAAAAAATAGATGGTGAGAATAGGCAAATTCATCAGCCAGAAGATGTTGTGTTGATCAGATATAACCCTAAATTCTCTAATTTAACATTCAATAAAATGTATTGCATTCTGAAAGAAGAATTACTAATCAGATTTTGGAAGTTAAAGGGTTAACGGAGGGTCTCATTGGGGTTTACCATCAGCCGTCAAATAGCCTAAAAATTAACCGTCAACCGTCAAAAAGCTTCAAAGTATTTCAAATCTCACTATTTCAGCTGATCTTCACGGCATTCCGGCTCCTGAAGAATTTCTAAACTGAATAAAACAGTTCCCATGTTCTCAAAAACACCGGCCCTTTGCAGTCTTTCAACCTGCTTATATCTGAAAATATTTCAAAATAATATAAGTGAAAGGCCAAGACAACTTCCAAAACACAACAGTTTATATTAATTTATACAGAGAATAATATTTACTTTAACCTTTTGGACTAAATTTCCACTTCACAACCGTCAACCGTCAAAAGCTCTAACAATTTACCGTCAGCAGTCAACATATTTGAAAACATTTTATAACCGTCAACCTTCAAAGCTACCACCCCATTGAGAACTTCTTATAACTGAGTGTAAAAAAAGATAACTACCTATAGTGTCATGTGTTCTCATTGCAGCCTCAGGACACCTCTGAGTAAAAGCTCGAACGCTGGTGATTGTTTCTGATGCTTGCACCACAACGGTGACTTCTGAATCATCCAAGCGATACTCGAGCCCTTCAAGGGTTTTCTTGGTCTTTTTGTCATAGACCTCTTTAAGGTCTATTATCTGCACTTCCACCTCAACTTCTGGGACTTTAGTTACAGTTGCCGCCAGGCTAGCTTCAATATTTCCTTTAGGATTGAGAAAAAAACAATGCGTTAGATATTTTTCTTGAGATTTCTGTTTGAATATTTCTCTTTTGAAGAGTTAAAGGCCTTAACGGGCAGAAAAAAACTCGCAAGACGATACTCAATCTAAGACAGTCTTTGCTTGCAAGTACCAAAACCGTGCTAATGTGCTAGTTGCAAAACTTGTCATCATATGGAGGATTACATGAATAAATTAAATAAAGGAAAAAATGTTTAAAGGCTTGTTCATAGTGGAGAGTGCACTTAGCTCATGCAGCTAGTTTACAGGCACACCACTCAGATACTTAGAAACAAATAAATCAAATACAACTTAACAGGATTAAAACTCCTAACTGGCAGGAGGCAACCAGTTGGCCATTTACAAGCGTGGCCGAGGATTTGAACTTGGGACGATCGAGAACAAATCCAGCAAGTGGCCAGAGCGAGACCCGAACTCGGGACCACCGGATTGCGAGTCCGACGTGCTGACCACTCGGCTACGCTGAGGAACAGAAAAGAAACAAAAACAAAAATTGTCTCCTAAGTTTCTTGTGAACAAGGATGTCTCCGATGGTAGAACTTGATAATCTGATAGCGCATAGTATGTCAAGTGTGGAGATGACAAGCCATTTGCTAAATATAATTATGTCAAATTTACTAAAATAATTTTACCTGGGTTATTCCCAGGATGATATCCATTTGAAAAATCACTGGATTGAAGAAAGAAGCTCAAGTTGTTGATTTCTGCTGGTGAAAGTGTGCCTCTGGCACTTAGAGGCGGGAATCCTAGCTCTGATTCAATGAACTCGTCGATGTCGTGGAGTTTTTCTTCCAAATCATAGTCCATTGTCATTTGAGGACAAATACAAAAATTATTGTGTGTGTTACGTATTCTTGAAACTGGTCCGTATTGCATGAGTGCAGCCCTTAAGTACGGCGGGGTCCACGGTAACTTCCCATAAATTTCTCCACCCACTCAGACTTCCTATTGGTCTGTCACGACATCTCGACGCGAGAGTAACTTTTGTAGCATTTGTACGATACCCCGGAATCTAAGGAAGTGCTAAGCGGGAACTCTGATCTTTATAGCATTTATGGCCCCATATCCGATATTTGAGAGCCTTAACCGCAAATTAAAGCAGCTTTCAAGAGTTTATTCAAGTAGGGTAAAATCTAGCCAAAGTAAAATTAAGCGTTTAATAGAAGATCCTGAGGAGATATTGAATACGTGACTAGTCCAAGATCATTCAAAGTATTATTGGAGAAACAGAATGCAAGGTTAGTTCAGTGCTTCCATTCCGGCTTAGGATACTATATAAGCCATATAACGGTGTCATGTAGGCAAAGTGACCAACAAAAGCAAAGGCGAGAAAGATGGCACCAATGGCACGGTGTGAAGAGTGTTTCGATAATAAATGCATACGAATGAAACTTGTAACCGTGCACTCAGCTGAACAGGTGAAAATCAGTTATAATCTGCGCTGTCTTCAACTCGGACAGACAAAAAGGTTTTCTTCCTCAATGATACAACCTGACCGGAACGTATAAGAAGTCGGCATGTCTCTAAGATGTCTGAAGTCTGTGTCCCCCAAGAAGAGTTGCGAAATTGAACATTCCATTCTTCCGCAATAAGAGTTCACTGTAACACGTGAAAGGTCGCACGAACAAAATATTGCGCAACCAAATTCTCACCACGAAAAAACAGAAGTACCGTTCAGTCACGCAAGACAAACTCGATCGGTGCAATGTTTACATTTAAAAATCTAGACTTCCCAGTTTATTCAGACCAAAAGTTTTTGAAATGATAACTACATGAATGTTAAAAAACTATGGAAATGTTGGTCACTGTCACAGGACAGAAGATTCAGGTAAGTTTATGTACATTTGTAGATTCTTTAGTGTTCAGCCTGATCTGATCACGGTGCATATATAAAAATAATAAAACAAATAAATGTTAATTCGGTTTTCGGAAGCAGAATGAAGAAAAGGAGACCATCTATCAAACACACTGGCGGATGGAAAAGTTAACACAAAGTACAACTTGAACTCTCGCCAAAAATCTAGGTTCATATCATATTGAGATAATTTAAATGAATTGCACGTGAGTATCCTGTGTGTATATTTGTACAAGCGGACGCAACAATTCAAGTTGGTTGCGCAACGTCTGCTCTATTTTTAAATACGTATTATATTTTTCTTCACACTTCATGTACCGGCTATGGGTCAGTTACTCAAATGGGAGAATAAAAGATTAAATTCAAAGTCTCAGTTATCACGAGACATAACGACACGTACTCTGTAGTAGAAAAATGCATCGGTTGGTTCTTCTGTTTTGTTTGCTTGCGTTTTCGCTTGCGTTTTAAAAATAGACTCCCCATTTAAAATGTCTGTTTTAATTATAAAAATAGAGTCTAATATTAAATATTCAGTTCTTAAAGCGGAGGCTTGACGTGTCTGATGGTTTGGTTTGCAGAAAAAAGCGTAGGCTTAAATATCCTTCGCAGAGTTAAAGGATAAGAAAAAAAAAAAACGAAAACGAAAACAGATGGAAGCTCGAGCATGAATTACAGTCATCAACCGCACAAATGCAAGAGGTAAATTAGCAACCTGTATTTTACATCTGAATTGTTCACTCGTGTGTGGCACATTCACTTTAATAATACAAAGATGTTGCCGGCATGTAACTTGCTAAACAATATAAATAAGTCTCTTTCCAATCGCAGAAACTAGTTGCTGCAGAACACAACAATTGCCCACCTCAAAAATTATACCCCCAAGAAAAGGTGGATTCCTTGAATTGTTTTCCGTACATTTGTTATTTAAAAAAATTCAAAATTCTTCTTCTACTGTATAAATTCCTTTTACTCTCTTGACCTACCGTATTTCCACGTATAATAGCCGGGGGCGATTATTTCTTTCTTCGCACAAAAAGGGGGTGATTATTCGAAGGAAGGCGATTATTTCAGATATCGCTCACTGCGCTCACTGTTACATTTTGTTTTACTTTCCCATTAAAATAAACACGTCAAATAAACTGAACATGGGGTTTTTTAGTGTTCCAAATTTAGTTCCTTCATTAATTTTCAGAGCGTGAATCGTCACTGATCAGTTTTTGCTGAATCTCATTGCACTTCAAATTGACAGGGAGAGGAAAGAGCAAGAGAAGATGGCGAGAGGAGCGGGGAGGGGCGATTGTTCGAGGGAGGCGATCATTTTAAGTATTTCCGTCAAAGGAAGGACCATTATTCGAGGGAGGCGATTAATCGAGGGACCGCTATTATTCGAGGAGATACCGTATACGGTTGATTGTTTAGAAACGTTAGAAGACGTCAGTACCGATGACTTTGAAGAGGGCAGTGGGGACGAAGACTCCATTTGGTGTGAGAGACAGAAAAAGGAAATAGTGATGATCTTTGTCAGGGCAACCGCAGTTGCGTATTTTCATAACGGGCATTCTTTCTGGCCGAAAATTAGTTGGTAAAAACAGCAAAAAAAGCTATTGACAATTGAAGGATGAAGAAAAAGGAATTTACAACAAACATAGGCCTTATGAGTGTGGAAATGATCCTCGCAGTTAAATGAGCAACCAAAGATAAACCAATTGGCCCGCCAGCGGCTTCAGAGACATCTACTATACAAAATTTGTCTGGTAATAACTGTAATGTATAATTTTCATTTTAACCCTTTTCATTATTATTAGCAACTCCCTTTCCCCAACCCACACTCATTTTTCTGCATAACAAACATTCAAAAAAACACCCACACACAAACAAAAAGTTCATGTTTTTAAGTGTGGAATTGGCAATTTTGTGACATTCGCAAAATTTTTTGAGGGATCATTCAAACATTTTTAGCCTGCATTAACCTTATTTCCCTACAGTGTGAATGCGGCCCGTTTATTAAAGGGGCGTGCGCTTTACCGACTCATTTCAGTAATAACAAGTGATGTTATTCCTTATAAGTCCCATTAATAGCGTGCTGTAGCGGCGCTTGCCAACTACTTACGCGCTCAGGGACGTCTACCAACATGTTCTCATAACACTGTCATTTCTCTGGTCTCTAGATGTCTTGGAACGCAGTTAAGGGTATTTATAAAATACTCGAGTGGACGGAAACCTTCAATACTCAAGATTGCTACACAATTACAAACTATTAATACCCCTGACCTATAGGTTTTTCCAAGCGGGCGTGACCAATACACAATTGGAAAACATGTACTTAAGACCTATCCCCGGAACTTCGCTGGAAGTTCTTCTTGCGCTTCTGTGAAACAATGAAGGAAATAGGTTCCGCCCAATCAAATTAAGAATTATAACCTTGGATTTTGCTACTGACGGGCAGCCTCAAGACTTAGCAATAGAATTACGCACAGTATTGTGACGCTTACGTGGTTTGGGCGGGTAACTATCAATATACTATGTGATGGGTAAGAGTTTCTTAAAACAGAATTACTTAACTGTGAGCACTTTTCCCTAAATGAAATTTCATTGCACGGTGGTTTTGATTTTTGGATCAATTAACACAGGAAATAAACTGAACTTCAAAATTCAAAAAGGGCAATCATTTTATCATAATTTCTAAAGTGGCTAGATCGAGCAAAAGAAGAATATTCCAACATGAAAATGTTTGCAAAAGGGCAAGGGCCAGAGCTCACTGTAATGGAAAAAACGGAAAAAATCAGAGTCTCCAGAAAATTCCAGTGATATTCAATGTTAAACAAGAACGAAACTGAATTTTCGTATGAACTAATGAAGTGCTCAGGAGACTAAATAGCTACGTAGTAGACAATTTCAGTGTATCAGCGTACCATTTTTGCATTCTAAGAGCAATGTGACACTAACAAAGGAAGCTAGTTTAATGGAATCAGACAAGGGAAAAAAAGAGGAGAGATAGAGATGATAATAGTCTCTCAGCGAACAGAGTCATGGGGGCTAGGCTCCTTTCTTGACTTCAAGACAAGAAACTACGATTGGGTACAGTTTGTGCCAGTTCTACACCCTTCCAGGGTCATGTACTCCTGGAACGTCATAAATTCTTCAGAGTCTAATCGAAGAGGAAGCCCAGAATGGTTTCCGAAATCTTTATGCGCTACCCCGCCTCTGATTCTCTTCTTTTCGTTTCTTCTCGTCCAACTTTACGTAATCCAGTCTTTCACTGGCAATAAGCATCAGTATATATTACTGATTAACCGAGTGTGAGATCATTATAGGGAAATGTCAGACCTAGACCTTGAAATATCGACTGAGCGATAGCGAGGTCAATACATCAAGGCCGAGGTCTGAGATTTCCAGTGAAATATCATAGGTGACGAATTACTCCTTAATTTTGGCGTGAAATTTCAGCGTTTCACAAGTGAAATTACAAAATTGCCATGGCAACCTTCCGTACGTCTCAGTGTCAAGATGGCGACGAAGTTTTAAAATGTCATGAATGAAGATGTCAGGGCAAAAAAGACGCTTTAGAAAACCTGAACACACGAAAGGGCACATCAAGAAGGATTCTAACAGGTATTTTGTCGAAAAACTCTGAACTTAAGCCAAATTTAAGCTCTAAACGTTCGAGAGAGTGCTAGCCTGCGTAGCAAGCGTTTCCAATCGAGTTATTGCGCGAAAGTTACAGCGGAAGCAAAAAAAGGTCCTTCGTTCCCCTCCGCCTCCCCCGTCATTAATTTTTTTTGCTCTTGTCCCAGCTTTCTAGACGAACCTCGCGAGGAAACGCTTGCTACGCAGGCTAAGAGAGTGCAGGAGTTCTCAATCGATACGATCCAGGATAAACATGTCAAAAATCCAAGATTGCTAACGTAATTCGTCACCCATGATATTAACAGGTAATCAAATGGTATACTCGTGAAATTAGGGAATAATTTCACTTGCGTTTTGTCCAAATCATGAGCCTGCGATCGATTAAAACCAAAAACTGGCCAGCGGATACCTTAAAAAAAACACGTCACCTAGAATGAGTTGTACATTTAAGTCCGCGATACAGTCAGGTGACACTGGTCATTGGATGCCCTTTTTGACAGCTGTCAATTGACTAAAACATCGATATCCTTAAGGATGTCCACTATCAAGTTTTGTCAGGAGCCCATGGTTTTGTATATGCCTTGGACACTTGGTAATGCCCGGTCATTACAAGAAACACGGCCAATCAGAGTGCGTGTACTGTTGTAGTCATATAATAAAATATGATACATGTCCGTATTAAGCTGGTGTCCGTAAAGCAGGGTTCGACAGTAATTCGCCGGGGTAATTCGTTACGTTACGGAATACTACTAGATGGACTATCAAGCGCTCACATCGTGACTTGGGATGCCTGTGTTTGTATTTTAAAAATTGGGTTATCAAAACAACCATTTGTGGTTTGCTTAAAACATAGAGGGATGGATTGGCATTTTCCTTTAAGTGCTGTACTTTTAACTTACGTAAAAAAAACCTTGAACTTGGGATAATTCTTTTGATATTTAAATATTGCCTCATGAAGTGACCTTGTAGATACAAGTGTTTCTCACATAACCACCTCTACGTGGGAGGTTATTTCAACTTTTGTTAAGACACGTTTTCTTTGTTTATGTTTGGACAACTTTAAGGAGGGCTTGTATACTTTAAGAAAAGTTAAGATGATTCCCTCTGACGCATGACCACCTTCCGCTTCTCTGTACAGTTACTGAACTTTCGCAACACAGGATGACCTTATAACCACATCTTCCTCGCCATGAGTGTTGGCATGCTCCATCAAGGATTGATGTATTGTGCAATGTATTAAGAAGGACCAGGGATCCATATTCCCAGTCGCCCGGTCGTCCCAGACGACTACAATTCCGTACGGACGATTCGGACGAGTGAGGTTTTGCTCAACCACAAAATCTTTTCAAAAATTCTTGTATGATTTTATACATTTTCCATGTGTTTTGATTACTTCTCATCCACTTAAAACTTTTAGAATAATGGAGAATAACAAGCAGCTTTTGTCGGCAATGAAATCGTAAGTTTGGGCGCCATCTTTAATGGTGCAGTATTTTCTACGAAACGATCGCATTCAGAAGCTATTCGTAGAAAACGTGACCACACTCATCAAGATGTGGCGTTTTTTAGAAGGCGTTTCGTCGCCTTCGGCGGTTAAAAAAGGTGAAGCAGAAGCCGGTACCTTATACGCATTAAGATGTGACGTTTTACAGAAGACGTTTCGCTGCCTTAACGGAAAAAAGGCGACGCAGGAGCCGCTACCTTATACGGAGGAAAACGTAAGCGCGCAGTACGTCTTGCCTTCATGACAAACTGACCGACCGTGGCTACTTGTAAAACGTAAATAAACTGTGTTAGCCCATGCCTATAGCCTATTGTACTTATAACAGTTTAGTTAAAAACCTTTTCATAGTAACTATAACGGAAATAAAACAGAAAAGTTCAGTTTGAACTTTTGTCTGTAAACGGGCAAGTATGTCATCAGGCCTACTTGCCCAGCTGACAACTATGAGAAAAAAAGAATATGGACCCCTGAGAATCGGTATAGAAGTAAGATCCCTAGAAGTTAAGGCGCAGACAGATATTAGGGTTTAAACTCTGTCTCCCGTGTCCGGGTTTTAAGAGAAGCTTGCAATACCATGAATAGTTTCATCCTCTTTGCCTCTAAATTACAACTTAGTTAAGTGACTTTTGTGTCCTTCTGTTCCTTGTCGATCCGACTGCGAGCAAAATTTTGGCTCGGATATAAACGTAGGTGCATTCAATAGTGAGTCCTTGTTTTTCACGGTTAAAGACAATAAATTCAGCGTAGGAATTGTAGCTGGAAGGATTTATCGCGCGCGATTGCTTATTTCAGCAAGTGTATTTATGGGTTTTGATTGAGACTCTAAAGCATGGAGAAAATGCGGACGAGTCAATTTGAGATTCCGCCTGCTGTTCTCCTTGGCGTTTAGAATAGCCCGAACACCACTTGTGCGGGAGAGTTTCAGATTGGCTGAGAGCGAATAACAAATCAGTTAAAAATTAATCTATATCTGTCGTTTCTCCAAGCGATGAGTTTGTAAATATCTACTGTGCGGGGTTTTGCAAAATAGCGCTTCCGAAGGAAAACTTGGCAAATGGCAGGTGAGTGTCAATAGAGACAAAGAGGAAATTGTTCTGAAGGCAGAGAGAGAACTGACTGTCAAAGCGATGGAGCTGAAGCCGACAGCAGAGTGTCATTTAAAAAAATGCAAATAAATACCTGTAAACTAACCGATGACGTAAAACAAAGAAAACAAAAAAGGCGAAACCAAAGAAAAAGTTCACGGTCTTTACAGCGGGGCAAACCACCGCGGTAAACCCCAATATGATCACTTACTCAAATCTAAAAGCTCTGCTTCGCCCTTAACAGAGAAACTAAGTCATGCAAAGAAAAAAATCATTTTAAGGGAAAGCACCAATCTCGCATTAAGTAAATGAAAAATCCTTGAAAGATTTGCTAGTTCAGTTTGAGTTCAGATGAAAGGTTTTCACTGAAAAATTTTGCACTAGTCAAGATCGTGCGCGTTGTCATCACTTGCACTTTCGTGTTACAGTTCTCTCTTATTGGCTCATCTGTTTTTGTCGATAAGAGTGACAAAAGTTAGTGACTTTCAAGAGGAAGTGAGGCAGTATGGGTTGCCGGTTCTTCTTCGTCAACTTCGAATTGATAAGGAAATAACTAACGACTTAACGACTTAAGGTCAACGCCCAATGACTCGATCATCTGAACTGAAATTCCTAAAAGAGAGAAATTTCTTCAGCTCTGAAGCTGAATCTCTATTTAAACCAAACATCCTCTTCTCTAGCTAACAGCCCCTTGGATCAAGGGAATCTGTTTAAGATAGCAATCAATCTCCACCTCCTGGCCACCAACCCATCATAACTTCCACAAAACTCACAAACATTTCACACACAGCAAATTTGAGTCCTCTGATATCCAGACCTAACTGGATAACTTCAATATATTATTTGAAAGCCCTGGCCCAGACAAAATGCCATGAGTGACTCTTCAAGGAAGTTGCTCCAATCCATTGACAGCTTTATTCAACAAATCGCTGAGCGAAGGAAACTTAATTATTATAGAAATTCGTAACCGTCTAAGGCCCGTTTCAAACGTCATGCTACTGCGGTGCCGAACTCAATTGATCGAATTAAATTCGACTTTAGCCCGGCAGTAGCGCGACGTTTGAAACCAAGTCGTGCTACTGCCGTGTAGCACGGCAAGCCTTGCCATGCTACACGGTACTGAGTACAGTGTAGCTCGACTTGGTTTCAAACGTCGTGCTACTGCCGTGCCGACTCAATTCATAAATTATAAATTCATTAGAATAACTAAGAATTTTAATTCTTAGTTCAGGCTTAATCTTTTTCTTCTCTATTGCTTGTCGTACAAATCATTAATTGCTGCAAATCCATTAAGGTACAGCAAACTGATGTCTCAATCAAGTCACTAGGCCTTACCATCACATTTTGAAAATCCTGTTAGTGGTCGCGCAGGGGTTTCATCCCACGAACTTCCCGAGGCAAACAGATGTTCATCCAGCTGAGCTAACCAGGCAGCGATATACAACTCAATAAAATCACAACAGCTGTAAAATAAAATGAAAGAAAGGAAGAGATAAACAAGCAAGATCATCCAGCTCTGTCAAGAAATCATAGTCGTCATTGGAAGGTTGAATTGGTCCAGTCGAACCCCGCTTTAAGGACACCCGCTTAACGCAGACACCTTGTTATTACGGACAGTTTTCCTTGTCCCTTGGGAAAGAAAGCCCTTACATCTTCTCTACCTTCGACCCACTTAAAGGAGCTGTGTCACGAAATTCAGCCAAATTAGGAAATTATATAACGTCCGTTAAATTAACAGAAACATAAAAATAACCGCTTAAAACTTTAAAGCAAGGTTAAAATAACATAACAGAAACAAAAGATGACACGGATGGGCAAAACTCAAGAAGATTGAAACGGATTGAAAGTAGGTTTTTTGAAAACTGTTCAAAGTTGATCCCTACTGCTTGCAACTTCAAAAATAATGTTCAGGACACATATTTGTTTGTCTCGGATCTCTGATTTTGTCATTTACATATAATTTCTTTGCTTACTTTAAGTTCCATCGCGATTGAGGGCGAGTAATTGGCAAATTAAACAAAATGAACTGGACTGCCGTGACACAGCTCCTTTAACACGGACACCCCTTGATACGGACACTTTCACGATGGCCTCCTGAGTGTCCGTATTAACGAGGTTTGACTGTATTTATGATGGACATCATGTCTCCTGGCCCTAATCCTCAACAAAACACTAACAATTAAGTCAAACATGACATCATATGGAAATTATAAATAATTCTAGGTAATGAAGATAATTATTTGAATGTTAATTATTTAATAGAATATTTTATGAAGTTAACCTGATATGTTGTATATACCTCCCGTTGTAATTTTAGTCTTTTTCAAATAACAAAATCCCCTGTACTTGAATTTATATGTAAGGTGTTTCTTTCTGTATGTTATTGTATTTCTTTTCTTTTTTTTTATGTAATTCAATAACGTCTTTATTCAAAGACTTGTCCTGCCTAGATTAGCATTATAGCTGTTTGCAGGACATAAAGTATTGTAAACTTTGTTTTTTTTTTAATAAATACATTGTTGTTGTTGTTATTATGTGTAATTAACAATTATTCCTCGAGCCCGAATGGGCTCTGAGTCAATAGCCCATGAGGCCGAGGCCAAATGGACTATTGACTCAGAGGCCATGAGGGCGAGAGGAATAATTGTGTTCGTAAAATCCAACTAGTTGGTCAAAAATATCGAGACAAAACAACGTAAAGCAAGAATTTAATCCTTTTTTACCGCCAAAAATCCGGCGCTTTTCGCTACTAGTGGGCTATAACATATAGCCTAGTAGTAGCTCAACCAATCAGAACACATCATTTATAATAGACCACAGTTGGATTTTACTAATATGAAGTATCTCAGGACCGAGTTATGTATATTTTTGAACAATCTTAGGACTTGAATGGTTAAAGACGATTCCTTTTGAAATCGCTCTTACTGCACTGTTAGCACCCGTTCCCTTTTAGTACACAGAGGGTTTTTGTCGCCAGTTAAAGCGCTATGAATATGTGAGAAGACCCTTCTAGTTAAGCACGCAGGAAATGATGTTGAAAACAACAACAGCAACAACAGTAATAATGATCATGATGACGACGACAGGCCCAAGTTATGGAATGCTCTACCGCGCGAGCTTCGCGACATTCCGTACTTACATAATTTTAAAAGCCATCTTAAGACGCACCTTTTTAAGTTTGCTCACAGTTAAATGAATTTTAATCAGTTAAAGATCGATATTTCAGATTTTTTTTGTAGTAGTGTATATATTCTTATTGTCTTTCATATTGTAAATAGGATTTCTTTTTCTATGCTTTTATTACCATTGTAATGCACATTTGATCATTTTCATGAATACTTGAATGTGCAATACAGTATAAGTGATTAAATTATAATTTATTATTATTGTTGATAATGATGTTGATGATGATGATGACGACGACGACGACGATGATGATAATGTAACTATCTCCTAAATAAGGTTGTCGCCATGTAACAACTGTGACCATCACCTATGCTTTCGCATTAACGAACCTGTCTGAATTTTTCTAACGCACAAGTTCACTGTCCCTTTTCATTATCTCATACATGCTTTTCATATTGTATAAAAGCTACATATTCTATGGGTGAATATTAAAGTTCCTACTCACGACTATCTTTTGCTTTTAAGTAAGTGTACTTGCGCAACAGGGCAGGGTTGTACAAAGCTGGGTTAAGTTAATCCAGCGTAAGTGCGAAATTTGAATTCAGATATTAAAGCTTGAAAAGAACAGTCAGTTTAATTCATTTTGCACATAATTTGTTAATTGAATGCTCTAAGAATAATTGAGAAAATTATCCCGGGAAATGCTTTTGAACAAAACAAAAAGAAACCCGCATTAAAATTTAACCCTGGGTTAGCGCTAATCGTCCTTCGAAAAACTGGGTCCAGGACAGCAAGTCAGTGAGATTTAGGCATTTTTTCATGAGCTGTCATCTCTGTAGTTGAACTACAAATAACGACAAAATCATGGCTTTTGCAGTCAGTGTCGAACAGAGGTCACATATCGAGCACAAAAATTTGTCGTCCCGGTAGTTTACACGGAAAGGGTGTCTTTCCAAGAATACTTTCATCCTTTTCTCTCGCGCCGGTCACAACTTAAGTGGCGTTTCAATTTTGCCCTTCCAGCTTGCCCTGGTTTTTTTTTACTTGCGATAGACGTCTGACAAACTTGTCGAATTAAGGTGATTCCCTAGTAAAAGAACCTAACATAGATTTTAGATGAAACTTGGTACACTGATGTAACAAGTCAAGAAGATGATAAAAAAAGTAATAAAAAGTGGGGGTCACCGTGCTCGTTTTGACGTCACAATGCTGACAAATAAGGCTATTTTGGACCCTTTGACAAAAACCGCGCCCAGCCCAAAACTAGACAAAAAGCAAAGATTTTTTCAATGATGCATGTGGTATCGCACAGAATTTGACTTTAATGTATTGTTTATCCACTTATGTACCATAAAAATGCCTTTTAATGCCCTTTTTTTTACTTTACGCTCCAAAGTAGAAATAAATTGGACACGCGCTATTCGACACGTGATTGCTCAATCCGTACAATTTAGTAAAATTGCCAAAAAACTGAACATAGATTTGTGCCAATTTTTTCCTCACCGAAAGGATGCACTGTCATTATTAAAATCATAAAATAAAAAATGGGGGTCACCGTACTCGTTTTTGCAGTAGAGCTGCAGAAAGTGCGCACCAAATGCATTTTCCTTAATTTTTGAGAGAGGACTGGGGCGAGTTTCAAAATAGAATGTATGTGAAAGGGGGAAGAAAGTATTAAAAAATCCGTTTTTACAGAATTTACATCGAGATATCACCTTTAGGACACAATGTGATAAAGAAAGCGTTTAAATGAAAATCAAAGTAAATAAGCACAAATTAAACATCCACTATCGAGGTTCTCCGTGAGGAAGTCGAACTCAGCAAAACGCGTACTGCTTACGTTATGCACATTTCCACCACATTGAGTCTCACCTCGGCAAGAAACAACCGCAAGCAAAAATTGTAATAGCGTTTCTCTTCGGTCAACTTCATTTTAATAACGTTACTTCACATGCTCTTTTTCACGGAGGCCATCTTCTTATGCGCAGTAATAGATGCGCAATGCAAAACCAGGGAATCACCTTAAGTGGTCTTGAATGGTAAATTTTTTGCGACGTTCGAAGAAACAATGGCCACAAGCACAGGAAAAATCCTCTTCAGCGGACCAGTTTCCATTTGCTTTCCGGCGATGAGGGCCACCGGGCTTAGATTGAGTACGGATCAACAAGGCAAGGAGCTTGGGCTGCTCAACAGTACGGTGAACCCTTTAATCACAACTGTAAAATGTTTCCACCTACCACAAACACAATTTCAACCGTAAAATTTATTTCAAAAATATCGAGGGTAGTTAAAGTAGGTGGCTTGCCTTTAAAACCCCATTTACACGCGCTAAAAAAATCGGCACGGCACGGCACGCCAAATTTTGGCACCGTGCCTCGTTTACCCGTGCCGAGACTACCTCCGGGAGGTAGTCCAATATTTTACTAGTCTCAATGCAGGAAGGTATTGACCTCAAACCCAGCATAGTTACCTTTAGAGCATGTTGTGCTATACCCTTGATTTTCAAGGGAAATTGTTAATCACAAATATTTTGGCATATGTTTTTGACCAGGAGTCTGAATGCACTGAAGTCCTGACTAACCTTTTTGAAATGAATATTCACTGCTTGGAAGAACTTTATGTTCTGTATAGTATTCATTCAGCAACTACGAAGCCATCAGACGCCTTTACCTTGTGAAACAGTCGTTGCACCGTGCAGGAGCCAGCGACTGACCCTAAAGCACTTGATTAACTTTCAACTATTTTGTCACCGTTTCGATTTCTAGTAAATTTAACGTTCCTTTCATTATTTTAAAGTTTTGATACTTGTTGCTAAGTGCTTTACCTAGAGCCCTGTATAAAGCGCCATTTATAAACTAATGAATTAGTATCAGTATTAGAAAAAGAAGGCGTAGACAACGGAATAGAAAAGGCCTTTTCGTTATTCCCGTTGTTGTAGCCGTCGGCTCCATGCTTGTTTTTTTCTTCTTCTCATAATTACAAAGCACCTTATTTCAACGCCTTTACTTTGTGTTCAAAGCAAAAAATAATCAGATACTTATATCATCGCTCACTTTCTGCCATTTCATAAATTTGACAGGTGGAAAGCATTTCGACATATAAAACAGACATGAAAGATAGTTAAAGTGTTTAAAAAAACTTATCTACCTGTTGTACAAAAACAGGAAATCGTGCACTAAAATATATGAAGACATTTACTTAACAAGAACAGTTGAAAAACCTGCTGGTAACATTACTTAATCAGTCTTTCTGGTTTGGTACTGTCATTTACGCTTCCAAATTAATTGAAATGTTTAATCAATAGACCTCTCTCTGTATGTTTTGTTTTCCCAATACAGGTCATGTGATAATACTCTGGAGAACTGTTTCTTTCAAATTTCGACGTATTCACGAGCATATCTACGCATAATTTATAAAAAGTCAAAGGGTCAAGTTTCCCTGGGACCTCTGTTGGGAAAACAAAACCTACAAGCTAAAGTGGTCTATAACGGCTTTCAGAAACACTGGCATTTACTTTCAACGCTTTCCGCCTAAAAAACAACTCACTTTATCTACCAGGAACATAGCAAAACTGTCTCTTCACCATAGTACAAATCCACAGAGATTATCAGTTGCCAGTTATTTCTTTGCAAGACATCTGCCTTTACAAGCCAGTACACTGGATCTCAGTTAACCTGAGATCAGGCCCAATTTGAGCGGTTCTCATACATTCTCTCTAACGCCTACCGCTGAAATTGGGCCTGATACAAACTATTACAAGTTTGTGCTCGTTACGGCCAGATTTTGGCCGTAACGTTGATTGGCTGTTAGAACAATGCCACAAGATCTGATTGGCTGTCGGAAACGCCGGAAGTTGAAAGCGCTTCTTCCTCGCGTGATTGTTTTCGTGAATGATCCGTCGTCGGTGGAGAAAAGGATCGATTTTGCAGTCTTTTTTATTGTTTTATGGTCTTATGGTAGGAAAATATGCCTTAATATGTGCCATGAAAATTCAGAAAATTCATGAGGTTGTTCGTATCTTCTCAGGATTTGCTTTATTTACGGAAAGTGAGTGTATCGCGGAGTTGAATCCCTCAGCAAGTTGTTGACCGCTAACAAGGTGCATTTTGATTAACAGATAAAAGCTATTTTTGAAGTCAGCCAGTCTGCATTTTTCCCTCGCGTGAAAAATTTGCATACTAGAAAAACAAGCAACGGAAGTAATTCTGATTGGCTGATTTGGCAAATGTCAATCAATCAAAAAAGTGGGCGGCAGACATTTCGTTAAAGGTTTGTATCAGGCTCTCTTTTCGTTTCGCCTTGCCCGCCGGAATGTAATTTTCAAAGCGAAACGAAAATAGAGCCTGATCTCAGGTTAGATCTCAGTTTGCAATTTTGTAAACTGAACCAAGATCTATGGTCACAAATCGAACTCTTGGTTCACTTCTAAGAACATACACTCCAAGTTCAACAGGAACTACAGGCAACAAAGCTTACATTTAAGTTTTACACTTGACAAAGGGCTTTTCTACCTATGATTAAGTAAGAAGTCAAAAGTACGTATTTCATTCAAAATAAATTTTCAAAGGCAAACAGTTTAAATGTACTTGTAGGATT
>NC_133205.1:16195437-16270437 GCF_958299795.1 Porites lutea | reverse complement strand
TGAACATATTTACCTCACAAAACTCGATAACAGAAAATGGGATTAGGTTAAACATTCTGTACTGATACAAAGCTATCGTCCGTTGCAAACATTTAGTCCCACGTATCTTGCAGCGTGAATTCAAATTTAGTAGCTGACTGAAGGTGAACAAAATATCAAATCAAATTGTTCACCATCAGTCAGCTACTAAATTTGCATCCATGCTGCAGGATATAAAAAAATTACAGGCCTGTAAAACTGCTAAAATACTTACTGCATTTCTGACATTGCGCAAAAGAAAAATTACTAATATTTTTAACCATGTTAACACAGACTGACTAATAATTCCCATTTAAATACCGTCATAGAAAAAAAAGTTAAAGCTTGAAAAATAGAATGTGAAGACAGACGAGAGGCTGCGTAACCTCTGCAAAGCCCTCAAGACGAAACACTGACCCACGTGTTTCTCACACATTTAGTCGGCGTTTTTAAAACAGAACTACCCAAATACATTAGTGATGTTCTACAGAAAATTCTTGAGAAAAAAGAGCACAATTATCAGATGTTTTGTCTGAATTTGCGATCTTCCTGAAATTAGGCTTCCTGTGTTTTAAGTTGAAAATGTTTATTGCCAATTTTTATCATATTTCACCGAACCGATTTTGGCGGATTTTTAGTATGTTGTTTAATAGCAATCCAATAATCAAATGGCGTTCAAAACAATTCTGTTGCAATTACTTTGATGCTAAACTACAATTTGACTGGACTATATAGGGTAGATACATAAATAAAAAGTGACTTAGTTGGGATCGCGAAAATTATTAAAAATCACAGGAGTTCAGGCTTCAGGAGTAATCATTGATCGTTTATTGCGACAGTGCTGTTTCGTATGGTCCGAAATTGTAGGACTACACTCATCAGGCAAATTCAACGGTCGCGAAAATTACATATTTCCCCAAAAGTGACTAAGGTGGGGTCTATGATTGGCCACAGAAAATAGACTACAATGCGGTAGGGGCTCTGAGAGGCCAGCGGCATATACCCAGCAAAATTAACCCACGTACCCCCCCCCCCCCCCCCCCCGACATGTTTCAGGCGAGGTCTACGTAAAATTATGCTCCTCCCATTATGGTAACGCCCGGAAGAGGGATAACTTTGTTAGCAACTGATAAAAAATGAACACTGGTCTACATATTACATAATCGTTTGCTTCTTACCCCAAAGCGCTCCAAATAAGCGAAATTTTTTCAGAGAGCATCAGTTACTCCCGGATTGCGTGGGAAGGTGAGACAATTGTTACGTGAGGTCACCCACTACGTCCGCCTTTACCCATAATATGGCGTACGTGATACCAGGTGATACCAGCCGGCTTTGGACTGATTTCAGAGCAATTAAAATGTAGGGCTTTTAAGGTTAACGTTGAGCAATGGACCTTAGGCGTCCAGGCCGTGCCGTTTGTGCATTTTGCCAACGTGAACATTTATTCTGATAGTACTGTGAATAATAAGGATCATTTGCGGTCCATTTTGGAGATTATTTGTGGTCTGGAGATCATTTGCGGTACTGTACAGTTGTTCTACAATCGAACCAACATAACCGAACGCAATTGGATTCGCGCGACAATCGAAAAAAAAAAACAACAGTTTTGTTATTAGTTCGGCCCTCAAGCATGAATTTGTTAGTACGTAATATAAATCTTCAAGTAAGATACAAGGTTTCAAGAGATTTAGCACCGCGTTTTGTGATGATACTTCAAACCGCAGTATAAAATTTAGACGTTGTGGTTAAAAGCTGCAGGCCGATTTAACCACAGGTAGCCCAAGCTCGAAATATGAGCATCGGCGAGCATCCGCATCGTTGCGTAACATTCAAAATATAAGGACTTGTATGGGAAAAAAAACCTATCGTTTCTGTAACCTACGAAAATGGGTTATGGGTTTGTATGTAAACGGTTCTCTCTATATATAAACCTTTATATAGAGAGAAAACCGTTTACATAAAAACCCGTAAAACTGACATAAAACGGCCATAAATCGGCCCGTGGACCACACAGGAGAGATGTAAACACACATTTTAAGAAAGGTAAGCTGTTCTTTATTGAAATCGTTTCATTTTCGTAGGTTACAAAAACGATAGGTTTTTTTTCCCATACAAATCGTTGTATTTTGAATGTTACGCAACAATGCCGATGCTCGCCGATGCTCATATTTCGAGCTTGGGCTACCTGTGATTTAACATTTCGCTGCTGCATTCAAGAAACAGTTGCACGTGATGTTTGACTTTTCATTCATTCTACAGGCTTCAATTCAATCCAACATAGAAACCGAGTTAATAAAATAGCCTTAAAACTGAGTTCTTAGCAATTTTTTTTCTTCACGCGCACGTTAAAATGCAAACGTGACGGCATTAGGTCAAGGACGTGACATCTTGAGGTATCAAATGTCTCTAAAAAAAGCAAAGCTCGAGCAGATTGAAACACCGAACCTACCCGGCGCCAGTGCTTGTAGTGTAGAGTCTATTTAAAGCGCATTAACTCGGTTAATTTATTACACGCAGAACTAAAATCAACCAGTCATATTTCGCCATTGGCGATCCAACATTTCCTAAGTATTGGTATTATCCCGAACAAGAGGCTCTAAGTAGCCTTTGCCACCAGCGAAATAAACAGAATGCAGACCAATGCATGCTAACCAGTAGCCTGTAATATTGGAAACTATTCCCCATTTTCCTTACTGACAATCTGACAGTAGTTCTAAGAACAGCTCAGATTCCTAAAAGTCGTTTCTGTTTAAGACAAAAATCGCTGATTTTCCTACCCTGTTTAAGACAGACTTCCGATTTTTTATACCCAGTTTAAGACATTCGTAGAACATACGCGCAGGCTCTTTATAGCTAAGAACAGGGTTATGGACTCTTGTCTAAGAAAAGATACCCTGTTTAAGACAAAAATTGATAAAATCGATACCCTGTTTAAGACAAAAATCCCGAAAAACATACCCTGGCTGGCCGCACGTCCCCATTAAGCCCTTATAAGGGAAGCTCCCCCCCCCCCCGGGGATGACGGGCTTGTTGATCGAGATCAGTTTGCCTGACCTTTGTGGTCTTTAGGGACCTTTAGCATCAGGTTTTTCGTGGGAAACGGCAAACCGCAAACCGCAAAATGTCACGTGACCACGCCCTTGCGATCACGTTTGCAGTTTGCAGTTCACGTTTGAACCGCAGGAAGGTCTTCCAGCGGTAAGTGATTTACGGCAAGGTTTTTTGCCACAAAAAATTGTACAGCCTCGCGTTTAAAGGTATGAACTAGCTTTTTGTATCCGTTTGCGATGTGTTTGTTGGGTTTTGATCTTGAATCAATGAATTATTGCTGATTTTTGGGCGATTAAAGTGATGCACTTCGACTTGATGAAAACAACATGGCGGCCATAAACAATGAACGCGTAGTTCAAACCAATTTTATATTCCTTTCTGCCGTACTAACAATGGAAAGCATTCTGTTCCAATCCAGAGTTAAATTTTTTTTTTTTATCTTGTTACTAAATTCATAACTTAACTCAGGCTCTGTCTGGTTCCTTTTTTTAACGTATCACTCCGCGAATATCATTTTATTTTGCTTATTTCTTTTAGACTGGGGAGCTCAGGCTTCATAAAGCCTTCTGGTTTCTTCTGGGCTCCCTTGCAACCTTACGATTCCTATATGTATTCTTGTATTGTATTGTATTTTGGCTAAATAAAAGTGAACTGAACTGAACTGAACAAATCGAACTGAACGCCTTGCTAAAGTTTGAAATCTCGGCAACGCGAAACTGCAAACGCGTAACTGCGGTTTGCGGTTTGAGGTTTGCGGTTTACCTGATGCTAAAGGTCTCTTTTGTGTCGATTCGATCGTGCAATGTGTTTGTCTACCCTTTGTGTCGATCGCCCTCTCGTGTAATCTTTTGGTTTGTAAAACAAATTGGATTTAATATATTTATGTCTTTTATGTCTACAACTGACCTTTGGCTCCACAATGGAAAGATATTTCTTCTGATAGCAACCGCGACGTTTCGACCAATGAAACGACACCACAGGCGGCCAAGACGTAGTATGTGTCACTGAATGAATATATTAATATTCACATGGACATATCAATGGGATGAGTCGTCGAAACTCCCATGAACTAAAATAGTCCAAAAGTCAAAATATAACAAAACAAAGCTAAGATACCTTCAACTGAACGTATCCTTGTCTTTCCTGGCCGGTTTAAGTTGCATTTTGTTGAGTTTTGCAATAGTGGATAGTACCTACAATTGCAAAACTCAACAAACGCCTGTGACGACACGTGCAGTCAAGACGCGATGGTTAGGGGGCGACCATGCACATCTTAAGGGGCTTGAAACATGGGACGGATGACTGATTTCTTCAAACACGCACTGTTTTTGTTTTCATACAAAATAGACTGATATTCCATGCATATATACATTTTAAGACTCTAATACTTCTTTTCACATCTTTTTACGAAATTTTCTGACAAAAAATACACTTTGCAGCAGCTATAAATTTTTTAAATAATCCCCTACCCCCCACCCCACGTAAACTTACTGTCATGTGTGTAAATGTATGCAGGCATAAATTTACATGCACTAATGTGACACCAAAGTGGCCTATTACATGCAAGAAGGCGAACAAGGACGCCGTATCTTCGTTTCCAGGAGGGAGCGTTGCGTGATGACACAAAGAACGTCTGTGTAGCAGACTACGATCCTCATGGCGAACAGATAATGTCATCCCAGGTAAAACAGACTTTGCGACGCTGTACATTTCGGATTACAGGTACTAGATTCCGGATTCCTTGAGCTCAATTCCAAAGTCCAGGATTCCGGATTCACAAGCAAATTTCCGGAATCCGCATTATAATACTTGGGGCGAATAAAGAAAATCCAAGATAAAATCCATCAACGGTCTCCTTCTGTATAGTGAGACGACGGGATAACGCTTCATTGTAAAACAACGTCTGTGGTGACCTGTGGTGCAACTGAATGGCAATCTCTGTTACAGGTGACACAAATAAAAACAGTCTTCATGAGGTGCAGAATTGCTGACCCAGTCGTGGTAATGCCCAAGATTTTCCGACGGCATCTTATATGGTAGACATTTAGCTTTGACTCTTGTCTGTGTACAGAGATGTGTTTTTTAGTACATAGACGTCGGTAAACTGCAAGTTGGTAACAAACGTTACGTGTTTGTGTTCCCAGACTCACTTAATGAGCTATGACATGACGTAAACAGATTTACCGATTCAGGCATTGACGTCCTTATCCAGAGAGAAGTTAGTTCTGATGAGAGAGACCATGCATTTGAAGATGCTAATAACTGGCCGGGGAGGGGGCAACCCTTTGTATTTCTTCAATATTCGTATTTCCTGGCTCTGGGGCAACACACTTCTAAGCATGAATGCTAGGCTTATATGGGGAAGCTTCCCGGCGAAAACACAAACAGTCCGGTATACAAAAACTGCAATGCGGTTGCAGGAAACGATAAAAACGTTTAACTTTGGAAGGTTCCAGAGAGCTCAAAAACTTACTTACAGGACTAACCGGTATTTATTTTAAACAACAAAGGAAGACCGACTTGTCGTTACTTAAAAACAACGAACTTCTGAAATCATGGCAAGAGTTGTCATTCATCAAGTTTTAAAATGTGTGAAGTTGGTCTGAACATACAGCGTGTAGCGGTAAGCCCTTTTTATATGGTTTGGAATTCGAAATTCAAGGTTTCTTTACTTCCACATAACAAAAAAATTGATTGATTGGTTGATTGATTGATTAGTTAATTTTGATTAAATGTTAAAACTTTGAACGATACTGCGTTCATTAAAATGGACACGCATGTCGAAACATGTGAAGTAGAGTAAAATCACCAACTTCGAAGTCCACATAATTTCATCGAATTACAGCAAAAAAATCTTATAAAGCTGTTTTAACATTTTCTTTGTTGCCGGCAGCATCGGGTCTAGGAGCCAAAGTCACCAAGTCATATGGCTGCAACAAGCATTCGGAGTGATTTTTACAGTAAGCGTCGAAATTATAGCTTCATACGATTAAGGAAAGTGGTATTTTTTATGCTCAAAGGCCATTAATTTTTGTCTGCCATTCAAACGCCATGTTCCTGCGGCCTGGGTACCAAGAATAAACGACAAAAACTTCATGACGTTATTTTCTCAAGCCATATAATCCATCATGGGTAAATAATTCCTGGTACCCTGCCCAAACAATCGGTTTCTCTCCCACTTCGATGCGTTCCTGTTCGGGAAAACTCTTTCCATCATTCTATGGGCTCTGTAGGTGTGCAACAAGCGCTTCAATCGAACGAATTGTGCTGCATGCAAGTTTGACCGACTGAACGAGAGATTGAGCTGACGTATACGTATTTTCAAAGAAAAAACGTGATATTTGCAGCTTAGCTTTTCCAGGGTGGTAAATAATAGCTTAATAGACATCCTGACCACGCAAAGCGTACGTGGTACCTCCCTATTCCTCATGGTGAAGAGAGAAGTTTCACTTTCGAAATGTTCACCTCTGAATCAGCTCGCCCTTTCGACATTTGGAACTGAGAGGCCTTGAACATGTTCAAGTGCACTTGAAGGAAATTAAAGTGATGCTTATTTAAAAGGCCTTCCAACATCTGCTTGCTGTTTTAAAACATCTTCTCCCATTTCCGAGATATTCAAGTTTTGAGTTATGCAAATTAGAGAAGTGATAACATCATCAACGCTTGCCGATTAGGGGAATGCCAAGGAGATCTAGAAGTAAAACTGTTGCTATAGTAACTTCACAGTAGGCGTCGTTTTGTGTCCTTCGTAAAGTACATTACTGGTTCTGAGTTTTAATTGAATCATTCCATGAATTTCAGATATCAATAGTTGAATTCATAAAGTTAGCTTTTATAAGGCTCTTTTTACTTTCAGAGCCTTTAGACTAAAAGAAATTTAAAGCCATAATAGGGTGAGAGGCCAAAAAAATACATAGATAGAACGGGCCGAGCCCTGGGTACTGGAAATCCAAAGCGAAACATAAGCGATAAGGGAAGCTAAGGGAAACTTTTTCTGGGAAAATACAAAAACTAGCAGGGATAATCGAAAGTAAAGGTCACAACAACGGGCTTTCCTTAAGAACACGTCACAAGACCAACTGTTTTTCACTTTCAACAAAAGGCTAAAGAACTAAAGATAGACAACGCAGTTTGAAACCAAAACTGAAACATTTGGCCAATTTCACAAGCCAAAGCTTCCGACAGACCACAGGTCTTCAAAACAGCAGAAGAACGCTTTATCCCTACGGAGGGTCAGGTTGTTGCAAGCAATGGCCTGCAGGTTTGGGTATACTAATCTGGAACAACACTTGCAAGATATAGAGGAAGTACTTGGGGAGGAACTCGGTATGGAGATAATTGTAACGCGTTTTAATTTATATTTGAACCAGCAGTCAAAGGGGAGAAATTTACTACAATTTGGCAAAGTACTTCAATGCTATTTAGAGTTGCCATCTTAACTACATGTAAAGTGTAATATTTTACCAGTAATTATACGTCGTTTGTAAAATTGACTGAAATAAGTACTATATAGAATTTGAAAACATCAACTGTTGATTTAACAACGCCAGTTATCAAAATAGTTTTCTTCGGACGTAAAGGATTTTCAACGACGAGAAAATTCGCGGTTCTAAGAAAAACGACGGAAACATATTTGTGTTAACCATCTGAGTCATTCATGCCGGTGTTTCCACGCAATTATTACTAAATGAATCTACATTTACTACTGCTTGTACGGTTAGAGAGTTCCTTTAGGATAGCGGCATCCTAAAGTCGATCCTAAAGGCAAGTCAATTTATTGAAGCTTAATCTGTATACCTCAATACTTCAGCTCCAAAGGAATCTCAGACTTCCACAACCACAATTCACAAACTTTTCTAATTGTTGTTCAATTCATTGTTTTATTTTCGCTGTGTCTTTCATCGAAAACGCTTTTAAGATCATTACATGGATCATTGAAAGTAAACATGCCGCACTATGGGGAAATTTGAAAGCTGTTAAAAATACTCACGACAAGTCTTCTAGTCATCAAGTCTCGCGCGAAAAAAACTCGATCATTGTTTTAAAAATTAAAAAATACTTACAGCTTAATTTTGTTGTTGGATGATAAATTTTTGACACTCATGTGAAAAACTAAGAATTCACCTGACAGGCAAACCCTGTATCATAATGTAAAAATAATCCTATCAAAAGTCTCGATATTTTGTCGTTAAAAGTCCCAAGGAGCCGTGGAGTAATGTTTGAGGTTGATTTCAGTTAAATTCTCCTTGTGGCTGTACAAATAAACGTGCCGATCGTAGTGTCATGAACGCACCTAGCTGGTGATTAGTTCACCGGGAAAGTTTCCTTCTTCTCCAAGGGAATTCATTCTAAAGATCGTGTGATCCAGCGTTTTGTTTCACGTAGCTAAAAAGTACTGACGCTCATCAAAGCAAGTACATTGTTGTGTAGCAAAATAATCTAAACCTTGGCAGTTCGCTGTCTCGTTCGGAAAGCAACGTCAACCTTCGTAATACTTTCTACATCGACTGCATGATGACGGAACAAATAGCTACATGGGAACACTGTCTTTTGTTTAAGACAACTTTGCTTCATTGTAAATCTTTAGGAAGACGACACGTCAATTAAGTCCCTCTCAGAGAAGAAACAGAAAGGATTACCGCAATCCAGGTTTTTTAGGTCATACAGTGTGCATTGACATTAGGCAATTGAAAGATTTAGACAGAGAAGGCCAGAAAATGTAACAGAGGCCTGGAACACTCCACATCGTGTTTTTTTGTTTGTTTGTTTTTATAGTTGACCGAAGCTTTTACTGATAGGCTGCACAGTAGGGAAGGAGGAACTATCTGGGATCTTAATTCTTACTAGATTAACTAAAGTAAGTGCTCCAATTTTGACTCCAATGTTGGGTGATCTGCGACAGCCATTTGTACAGTGAAATCACCTCACCTAAGAGCGAGACAGGGCTGCACGCTCTTCACAAAGGCTCTAGCAAGGCAACACGAGAGAACACGTACACGAAGCACGGCGCATGTCCTACTTTCTGAGGTAAAATCATCACACAGATCGCGCCTTCTGCCGGAGCAAACACTCCGACCTTCAACCAAATATAGAGAACAAGATGAAGGGAAACGTAAGAAAGTCGACCCAGTTTTAAAGCGGGGAATGTATAGCTACGGGACGTAATGAAACAGATTGGAACCAACCGAACACCACTCCTCTTGCACACACTATTATTAGCCCTTACTAGAAAACCCTTTGCTACAGAGTTAAGCGTCACAAAGAGACAATGTTAGTTCTAGAAGAACGTTTCAGTTACATTGCACTTGGTTTACTGTATTTCTTGTTGGAATTTTTTCGGTGGTCAGTGCAATAAATGCAGACAAGCTTAAAAGTGCCAGTTTGCGTGACAAATTTACCCAGCTAACCTATCGCCCCTACACCGGAAGACATGGATAGTTCTAAGAAATAACACTGAAATGATTATTGTTGATAATTCAATAAAGAGGTGGTACTGTAAGGGACTTTCCCTAAACAATACGTCACAAGACTAAGCATACTTTTCCTTTCAATTTCTGCGTCTTCACTTAGGACGCATATTATTTGACGATTTAATTTCCTTTTGAGCGCTCCCTGGTATACGTTCAGCAATGCCACCAAGGCTTGAAACTTAGGGACTAAAGATAGACAGTCTCGAAAGTGGAGGTGAACAGTTTCATTAATTTTTGGCAAGCACGTATGCTCCCATAACAGGACTAAGAAAATCGTGTCAGCACGTTGCTTTTGTTGAACACTAGTGGTGATCGATGGCTGGGTTTGGATATACTAATCTAGAGCAGCAATTTGAAGACATTGGGGATGTTCTTAGCGAGGAACTTGGTACAGTTGTATTAGTCATACACTTCTTGTTATACGTATAATTGAACATGTAATAATACTGTATTTGATGACTGATTCTTTTATCATGAAGAGCGTTGTTTTCAGTTTCTTTAACTTTTTATATAGTTTTTTTTTCTTTTCTTTTTTCTTTGCTCTTTTTTTTTTCCAACACAACAGGCTTAATTTAGCATTTTAAATGCGTCAGCCTTTTGCCAGTTTTTAAATACACTCGCACGTAGTTTTTAATTAACCGAATTCTAGCTGCTTACAATCACATCAAAAATAAACAGTCGTCAAAACGAAAGTAATAATATCTGTTCCGGGTTGGTGATTTTAGGTATTTTCCCGAAAAACATCAATTAATTATTGCACTGACACTGTGTTGACATCTCACACACTGTACTTTATGAGGGCTGTTTCTATTTGTGGAGGAACATTTACATTTTGTAGAATATAATTATTTACAGCTGATTATTGATACATGTACTCATACATGAATTCACTTTACCTTGAGACAACAGGGAAACAATATAATGTTTTTTGTAAAAGTTAATTTATTTAGCTTACCTTTCTTTATTCAAATTGTGGTCCTTAACCAGATTTTGACAAAGGGAGTTTTATTAAGTGAAAAATCCACTGTAGAAGTAAAAGAGCTGTATCACGAAATTCAGCCAAATTAGGAAGAAAACAAAATGCCCGTTAAATTAAGAGAAACATAAAAATAACCCCTTAAAACTTTAAAGGAAGGTTAAAATAACATAGCAGAAACAACAGATGCCATGGATGGGCAAAACTGATTGAAAGAGATTGATTGATTGAAACGGATTAAAACTAGGTTTTTGAAAACTGTTCAGCCTAAGTTTTTCAAATTTGATCCCTGCTGCCTGCAACTTCAAAAATAATGCTCAGGAGACATATTTGTTTGCCTTCAATCTCTGATTTTGTCATTTACCAGTAATTTCTTTGCTTACTTTAAGTTCCATAGCGATTGAGGGCGAGTAATTGGCAAAATTAAACAAAATGAACTGGACTGCCATGACACAGCCCCTTAAACTGAGAGTTTGAAATGTTCATAACTGCATGATATTTGTCAATGACTGCAATATTAGTGCTTTTTAAGAAGCAAAATAATCAGGGACCTAATAGTCATTTCCATTATCCAGGACCACCACAAATTCACATTCAGTTAGATGACCTGAGAGATGTCTACGACAAAGTCCAAATTAAGAAATTACCATGTTCTGAACAGCGTATTGCCAAAGGAAAAGTTAATGGAGTTGCATGGACAGAGGGCCAAATAAAAAGTATTAGGGCAAATGTTGAGCGTACTCCCGAGGCAGCTGGAAAAGTTAGTGACAGAATTCATGTTGGTAAGTAGATTTCAGAAAGTGATTCATCAGACACATGGAGCAGACTGCACTACAGAATACATAGTTTTGAAAATGTTAAGGTGGCTCTCCAAAATCATAACATTGCCACCTTTTTTAGTCAGTTTGATATTTTAACACAGAGAGTTGCCTCATTATTAATGAAGACAATATTTTTTATGGCAAGTGACCATACACCACAGTAGCTAGCTAAAAGCTTTACAAATAACAGGAGTGACCACCATTATTTATTACCACTACAGTATTTTACAATCCATGCAGTTTACAGAGGCAGCTAGCTGACACATCAATTGAATTCACCCATTTTAATCCCGCATCTAACAAATAAGCAAGAGGGTGGTGATAATTCGTAAACTTTTAAGTGCTATGGGAAAGTAAAACCGAAAATGTAGCTACTGTACACTGTATACATATACATATCAGGGGTTTCAATAAGCACTGATAACCGACGAAACGCGTTGCTCAGAGAAGTCGGCCCTACTTTTTCCCTCAAAGAAGAAGCGAGTAGTTTGAATTGTGTCATGGACAAAAACAGAATCTGTTCACGTGGAAATGTATGTAACTTAGTATAATTATCATTTGTTCATTGCTTGCAGGAGTTAATTGTGTGGCCAATAAATCAAAATTTGACTACATGTACAACCCAAATCTTCCTGAATGGAAAACTCACTCTTTTATACTCATTTTAGTCCCCTAAACGCTGAAAATCTCTTATAAGGGCTTTGCAATTTTAACATATTCTGAGGGAGAATGCCCCCAGACACCCCTTGAAAATGTGGACTGTTGAAACAGTTGGTTACTCTATTCAAATCTGCTGGCTACTTCAATTTTTATTGAAACCCCTGCATATACAGCTGTATATAAAAAAAGATGAAGGAAATTTATTCAAAACAATACAGTACAAGCCCTGTGATCACAAGGGGGGTACTTGCATAAAGGTAGGCTCCAACTGTACCCTCTCATAAAAGTTCCATTTTTCACAAAGAGGGTACAGCTTTCCTGAACATGTACACATATTTAAGAACACTGCATACCTTTTCTAAACCCTTACTTGGATTGAAGTTTATAAATGATTTTACAAGACAACATAACAAAACCATAGATTGTTGGTGTTCTAAATATTTTAATTAAAGGCCCTTTTAAATGCCTAAGTGTCACATTTCCCTCTCATAGATATTTCACACCTCAACTACAGAAATCCCTAACTTCAAGTCTGAAAAGGGCCCATGACCCACCACCTTCACCCCCTCCTTCCCCGGGTCTGTTTCTGTAGCCCTAAAAAATTCAGTCGGCATTTGAAAATTTTATTCCAACAGGTCCCACAGAGCTTCAAGTCAGCTATGAGAAATATGAAGCTAATGCAGTTCATTTCTCAGTTGATCTGGACTCTGTATACAAAACACCAACAGACGAACTGGTTTACTCACTGGACAAAGTTGAGGTGGAAGAAAGGAACAGATGGCAGATTGCTATCACTGTGGAACTTATTGATGGTTTTGTGAGACAATTCACTTCAAAGGGATTTCGCATTAGAACAAGACCAAAGGCACCCAAACCAGACGCCCCTGGTACAGGTAAAGTGTTTTCCAATGAAGAACCATGAACTATGTCTAACTTTGCTGCAGAGCTGTACAATTAATTGTTTCCTAATTCTATTGATAATAGAAGTCATGAGAAGCTCATTTTTCAGGTTGTGTAGTGCATGAATAATGAATTAACATAAAAATAACATGGTTTCATTTTGCAGTCCATGTATTGGAGCAAGAATAACAACTTAAAGTTAAACAGCACTTCGTTATTCACAATGAACTGATCAATGAAAATGTTTTGTTTTTATAATGCATTATCAGTAGTTAAACTTGATAATCAATTTATTACACAATTGTATTAGCATTTAATGCTCTGATAAATTTTAGAAGAGCATTTAAGATTCAAGATACATATTATTTTTAACATTATACTAAAATAACTACAATTTTTTGTTAGCACCAGACGAAGTTCCAACAAATTCAAATAAGAGGAAAAGAAATGAATCAGGTAACTTTTTTAGAAATGGCTTGTAGTAGAATGTATATGTTGTAGTTAATTTTTTATAGATAGCAGATAGAGGCTGATAGGCATAATGAATGGTTCTGTCATGCACATGTTTTACAATGAATTTATATATATTATATAAAATTTATATTTTCAACTAACTCCTATGCTTTTAGTTTGAGATTTTCATGTATGTGTATGGCGAGGAACTATAATAATTTATTACTTAACGGCAGTTTTTTTGTGTGTATAGGTTTTTATAAGATTTTAATAAAGTTATGATTGCTTTATTTATTATTGTTATTCAAATTACATGCCGGCTTAGTTATTGTTGGTTACAACTGCAGGTACAACTGTAAATGATTACTAGTTATGTTGGGGATGAATCAAATAGTGTACTGTACACCGATAAATTTATGTTGTAAATCTTACCTCTAATGTAAAGATCAAGGAAATGTAAATTGTTATCCCCACATACTAGCAGGATAATATTATAGCATTAAAACCTTTAAGGCAAGGGGAGGGCTCCTTTATTGTACAAAAG
Organism: Porites lutea; assembly: GCF_958299795.1. Taxonomy (NCBI): domain Eukaryota; kingdom Metazoa; phylum Cnidaria; class Anthozoa; order Scleractinia; family Poritidae; genus Porites; species Porites lutea. The sequence goes on along the minus strand of NC_133205.1, from coordinate 16,256,544 downwards.
GGATTTTCTGCAAAGGTAGGGGCGGATTTAAAGTATAAAAGGAAACAATTGGAGACGTACAACAAAACATTAGCTTAAGGAAGCATTCCGGTTTGGATAAGGCTAAAGTGTATTGTGCTCAGTTGGTGAATGGGCACTAGGACAGTGCCTATGGAACAGCACAAAATGGTGCTGTGTACACACTATCTGAGTTTTATTTCTCACCATCAGAGTCCATTTTTAAAAGGTAAGCTTAACAGGTACAGCTATAATTCTGGCTATGCAGTAGACTGTGGACAAAGTGAACTACTACTATTAGAAAATAACATGCCCATAAAAGGACTTTGGTACTGCAGTTCTGGAGTGGTTAGTGCTCTGCAGTGATGGGTCATGAGTTTACAGTACACAAATACTTTTAGGGAAGGCATGTAAGGTTATGGCATGTTAATAGTACAATATACATAGTACCGGTATTCTTTTAGCTGCATGCAATCTAAGTGTATTGACATTTATTTATATCTACACTTACCATTTCCTTGGATTGATTGACAGATGATTGATCTCTGTAGGTTCTTGTCATTCTGACTATTCTTCAGGTGTAAATTCAAGTCCTCAAAATAATCCTGGGGGCTCGCCGCATTCAGGTACATTTTAAATTTATCCAAAAGGTTGACTCAATATCCAACAGTTTGTTGCTTGGTCATCTGATCAGTTTTCTTTTGTGCTTTTCAGTAGGTACATGTACAACTGTGGGTGACAGCCCTCCTGGGGTACAAACCTTGAATGCTGAAAAGGGTAAGTTGACTCTTTTGATTATACACCTTATTATCATTTCAATGTACCCTTCACTTAAAATAATGTAGTTACATTTTAATATTTATTTAGCCATTTCCCCAATGGTCAAGAAGACCAAAATTCAACAAGGAAACACACCCTACCACGTTCCACAGTTATGACCAATACAGTACTGTAAGCACGGCAATTAAGCCGTCCACATGCAACACTTAGGTTAAGTCGTACATGTATTAATATTAAAAATAAAAACTTTACAAATGTAGGTCTTTGCCACGTGTTACTCAGGTTTTTACCCTGCTTACTACTGTAAAAAATTGTCATAACATAAGAAACTGGCCATCAGATAACCTGGAGATTGGTACTGTGTGCTTCCATACTACTACAGAGACATAGAGTTATAGTAACAGAGGATGTATCTCAGCAAAATTTATTCTTTTTTCATGCACAGTTTTCTAATGAAAAAAGGTAGAAGATCAAAAGGAATCATTTATAAGCTTACATTATCACGTGTTGAAAATTTTGTGAAAAGCTCCATAACTACTGTGTAAATATCCCACAGTGAAAAATCGTAGTTGCGTCGGTTAAATTAATATTGCCCGAGTTCTTTTGTGCTCAAATGGGACCTTAACAAGAGGTTTGAAGTACAAGTGACTGTTTTGACCCTCGGTGAAAGTAAAAGAACAGCAGGAATTTCAGTTGGGGATGTTCATTGTTGGGACGTTGGTTACAACACATGACTCAAATGAATATTCTCGTATGAATCTCGACGCTGGTTGTAAACCCCATTATGCATTTTTGTCTTTCATCTAAGCGTTTAGAAAGACTGGAAAAACTCGCTAAAAATAAAGAAGTATTAAAAAAAACACACCGAAGCTATAACTGCAGGGTTGCGAATAAATGAGCTCCTTCAATGGCGGACTGTCTGTCTTAGCTTATTCACTGGACTTCGGCTTACCGGCTCTCATTGCATGAAAATATTTGCCTCTCACCTTTTACTTGACTGTTTCCTTCGACAACTGGGTAGGAGTGAATATTTTCGGGCGTTAAAATACTTTAATGCTTTAAATTTTAGTACTCAAACCAAAACAACATAGTACTCTTTGCATTAATCGTGGAGGGAACAGCCGCGTCTCGTATTTCGCGCCGTACGGTTCGCGCCTTTTTACTCGTTACCAGGTTGCACTCTGTACTATAATATATAGATTTAGCCAGGGCTAAAAGCGAAGCTCTTGTTAATAAAACTTGTAAACAAAAAAAATTAAATCGTCTAATGCTAAACGGGGAGGCCAATGGAAATTGCATCAATAGATCTAATTAGCAAAAAAACAAATTGCACGTGCAGCACGCTTTTTTTTCTAATTAGCAAAACAACAAAATTTGCACGTGCAGCACGCTTTTCGTCCTTCTTTGCCGTTGTTTTGCACAACTACAACGCTGTTTTGTAGGACTAAACGTCAAACTTCCTAGTTGCACATTATTTTTATGGAGGAATTCTTACCCAATATTTTGTCTCCTGTGTTGATGTTCGCTTTTATTTTTCAGTGCCGCTCAGTTTCACCTTGCTGGCCACTAGCATTTCTCATTGTCTCAGAGCCGCTTTGAATTTTCATGTTTTTCTTCCTACAAAATTCTTCTCTTTTGTTCTCAGAAACTAGCTCTAGCTCAGTTTCTCTGTTATCCACGTGAGTGTAAACATCAAAAATAACGTTGAAAAAGACACGACTTTGTTGTTGTTTTTTCTTTCTAAAAGTCCGGGCGGCCATGCGATTTCTTTCCAAATAAAACCTTGAGATGCATTTGGGTTGCCATACCTGTTAATTGAATTATTTTACATTGGTATGTCTGTGGTGCGGACGGACGGTCGGGCGAACGGGCGGGCGGTCGGTGTACGGTCACGTGATTACCAAATTTTCTCGGATGGGTAGTTTACCACATTTTTTTACCCATGGTGCTCCGCTGCGCGCTTCGCGCGCGAGAGCTCCGCTATGATCACGTGAACACGAGAAGGATTGGAACGATTGGAGCGGGGCTTACAGTTAAAGCTTACAGTGCGCCTGGGGGGCTACTTCCCTATAAAAGTGACGGAGGTGCTAGTCGAACCTTTGAAGGTGCTAAAAGGGAAGATGACTACTGTCAGAGTTGATACGCTTTATTAGAATAAAGATTTATGACAATAATTTCAAAAAGTCCTCGAGAAGAAAGTGTTCGAAAGTTATCTTGATTACTATTAAAATTTGCAGTGCCAGTTATATAATTTGTTGTTGTTGACTTAGTACCTAGCTCTTAGGGGTATAGGGGTGGAAATGAATTTGGGACGTGCCCATACACCAAGATTCTGGTACCTTTTTGGGTGTTCTCGAAATTTTCCGACAAGCACCCCCGTCACTTTTATGGTGAATACTAACAATAAGTTGTATTGCCTCAGTTTTAACAGACCACCTGGAGGCACAACGAGCTCGCATCGAAGATCTAAGGGTGGTTAAGATGGTGACAACTGGTAATGCGGACATTGCTTATCATCTGAACCTTACAGAATCTGCTCAAAGAAGGCCTGATTTAGAGGAGGGCGATGTGATTGCCTTTGTGACCAATGCTAAGACTGGTCAAACGGAGATTGAGAAGCTTACACAGGAAAACACTCAACGCGCTTTGATGGCGGGAGTCATCAGCCGGTCTGCTTACTTGTATGCGCATGCGCCAAGCCATGACGTTGAAAAAGGTAAAACGTAGAAGCCTTCCGATTTTCATGTAACTTACAGCTGTACATAAAATGATAAAATAAACAGTAAAAGTGGATTTCCACTGTCGCATAATTTTTCGTGCGTAAATAAAATATAAGTAGTGATACCAGTGCCGGATCCAGACCTTGAGATAAGGGGAGGCGGGTCATCTACACCCTGAGATAAGGGGGGGGCACAGTCTTCAAAACATTTTTTTCGGCCCTACGGGCCTCAGTTTGGTCTAAAAATGAGGGGGAGGGCCGGGCCCCCTCGGGCCCCTCCCGTAGATCCACCAGTGGATACTTTACGGAAAGCCGCGCGTAAACGTAAAATTTGAGCGTGATTCAACGTCCTTTTACGTTTACGCGCGACCTTTCATAAATTGCCTCTTTAGTGTTTTATATTTTATTTACAGCACGCCGTAAATTTTACGCTCGTACGCACGTAAATATTGCGCACCAGTGGTAAAACACCCTAAAACACCAAAGAAATAGTAAATGCCTACAGTGACGAGTCAAATGGAAGAAGTCCTTAAAACTGTGTGGATTTGACATTTGAAATCGGTTGAAATATAATTTCTGATTGGTAATTGACTTGTTTGAACTTAACATCGTCAACAAACTGATACCAAGAGAGATCATTCTCTGTTGCCGATGAAAAGTATTACTTTGAAATTTTTTTTCAACCTTCTTCGGTTGAGTATTGCGCCTTTTTAAACCCCCTGGGGGCACACTGAGTTTATTAATATAATAAATCATTATTTTAAATTGAGCTTTTCTAAGGGCCTGTTTACATGGAGATGGGGGACCCCAGGTAGGTGAAGTAACCCGCTTGGGTGGGGTAACCCGCCTGGCCAAATAATCTTTCATTTTAATTTGATCACGTTTACATGAGTAGGTGGGGTGACCCGCCACACATTACCTCACCTACCTGGGGTCCCCAACCTCCATGTAAATAGGCCCTAACTTTGGGTCTCAAGAAGAAATAACTAAGTAAGTTACCAAGTCACTTATTATGAGCCAATCCTGAATGACAACTGAAATTTGTAACCCCTGTTCATCCGGACTCACTTCTCCCCGCACTCGTTTTTCTGAACGTTCATAAAAGAAGTTTACCTACGATGGCTTAACCATTTCAGGAAGAACGGAAACAGTTTGTGTCATCGGAATCGTTAAAGTGAAGGTTCTTGGCACAGTCCAGAATGGGGAGCGCATCTATGTAGCATTAGACACTCCGGCAGTCGCAGTACCAGAGACTCAGATCCCGTTACGTCCGATGGCGGATCGTTCACCAACGCTTCTTGGCCAAGCGCTGGAGAGTCAGACAAGCTACCGTCTAGATAGCGTTCACTTGGTGCGATGCTTTGTATCGATAGTTCTGGGTATTCAGTCGGGACAAATTACCAACGCCATCGACAATCTCCAGGAAAGAATGCAAGGTTCTTTTCAGGAAGTCATGATTAAGGACAGGTCAAGATGGCTCAAAGGTGATTAATAAGGAATAAAAAACTTAAGGGAGCAGCAAGGATAGCACAGTTGGCTAGTGCGGCCTTTGGTGCGCGAGGTCCCGAGTCCTATAGACCTCTTTCATATATCATACATAAATATGATAATTAGTCTTTCTGAACTCGTTTGAAAGAAAGAAATTCTTTTGTATTTTGCACATGCTAACCAGGTCAGAAAGGCTAAATATCATACATATAAAATAACGCATTAATAGGCTGCCCTTGTAAAAGAGATTTATGCCCGCTGACACCACATCCTTGTCTCAACTTCTCTCCTTTCTGTGAAGCTGTAACTAACTTCAAATACCCTTAAAGTCTATCGACGTAAAAAACAGTTGCTGCAGTTTTCAAAAACAAAAAAAAAGTGGCCGATCAAGATGGAAGGGGTCCAGAGGGCCTAAACTTGAAAAACACGGCTTTTTAACCACTAAGTGTGTGTGTGTTCATATGAATATTTCAATTTTACTTGTGTTAAAGATTACTAGAAACACGAGAGTGGCAAAACGAGAGTTTAGTTTGCTGCTTAAGTTTGGATCCCTTTTATAAAAAATTCCTGGGCCCGTCTCTGAAAAAAAACTCCAAAGAAAAGAGCTTCAGCAGTTTTTCAACGAGTGCACATTTTACCCCAACTGTGAGAATATGTTTATGTTTATGTTTATGTTTTCATTTTTTAATATTATTCATATTTTTATACCTTTTTGAAATTCAATTTTAAGTAGTTCATTTTAACTTTCTGATTACCGGTTCGGACTTGCTGTTCTGAATAAACATCATCATAATTATTATTATCATCATCATCATCATTGTCAGCATAATCACTACAATCATCATCACCATCATCATCGTGCACTGAGCAAATCTCCATACACCCGATAAATCCAGCGAGAAAAAGTCACAAGAAGCTCGAGGGTCAAGCGGAAGGCCACGGAAGAGGGTGATTCATACCTCCCAATTATCATATCATATCTTAGAGCATTAATTATACTCTCTTGGTAAGAACTGATAATTCTGTCTGCTTTTCAAAGCTGCGTGCGTTGTTTCGTGAATATTGGTGTTATTGATTTATTTGTCAGGCGTTGCGTGGAAGTTGGCGTTAGTTCTTGTCTTCGCTGGGATGTTAGCTGCACTCCTCTACATATTTTGTGCTCCTGGCACTATCTACCAGTATTGGAAGTGTAAGAAAGGAAGAATCAAAGGTCATACAGCTTACTTTGAATACGTTACCTATGATCACCAGGTAAGTGCAAGCTGTTAGCATATTGCAGTCGAATCTCTATGTGCGACCACTTCTCGTAAACGACTACCTTTATATGCATAAGCGACCACTTATCCAAATCACCAAATATTTCCCAGTCAAAGTCTTACAGCTGGAACCTCTCGTAAACGAGCTCCTCCTCTTAGGCTTCGCCGGCAAATCCCACACGACTACTACACAATACCGCCAGCTACGCAGGCTAACCTCCTCTAAGCGACCGTGACCACTTTTGGAGCGCTTTGTATTGCTTTTAAACCCTTGTAAGCGACCACTGGATGCATGGTTTGATGTCCATGTCTGCTGTATCTACAATGCTGCTCAAAGTCCGAAGAACGTTTAGTGGCAATATGGAACTACACAGTGTATAATGTATTGCATGCAATAAATTATCTTCCCCAAAGTAGACGAGTCCAGACCTCCACTCGGAAGAGTTCCCTGTGGTTAAAATTTCGTAAGCAGTCTCTTCCCATAAGCTACTGTTTGGGTATTTGTTTACGAGAGGTTCAATGCATATGGTGCTGTTACTGATCAAACGTTACTGCATGTTTGATATATCGAGGAAACCATTGTATTCATGACTGCGACAGCCTCTGCAACAAACTGTCATATGGTACCTGTGTATAGTCGCCCCCTCTTATGAAACAATAAAACATTTGTTTTAGGTTATGTACTGTCGTTACCATATATATAGTGTTGTTACCATACATGGGATTGTATTGAGTGGACTAGGATTCCCGGATGTGCGAGCACAAGGTTGTCAGATCGGTGTAGTAAGTATGGCGGGAGAATAAACGTCGGTTGTTTTTACTCCGGACTCTTTGATATAAAGCACCTTTACAGGTTTGAAGGCGGTTGTGCACAAGCTAGTATCAGCGCTTACTTTCAGAGTGAATGGTTCGATTGTCCTTGATCAAATATTTGTGCTTTTTTTGATTCAGTATCCTAAAGTTTATGGACTCGAATTCACGTGGGAAAAGTTGATGAAGAAGCTTCATCTTCAAGGTTATTGCCAGCCGTATAATGCATCAGGTACATGCATAACTAATTATTCACGTTCGCTGAAGTGGAACGCAGTCTTAATTCTATATGTCAGATGTTCTCTCTACGTATGTACAAGCCAGTAAAAATCCAGGGTTTTTATCTCTGCAATGGGCACTACCGAGTCTATCTGCCCAGGAGATTTTGCAAACGTCTATGCTTAGCCATTGACTCTCGGCGTGTAACCTCAGATCCCCTAGCTAGGTACTCCCATATTGAAGCTGCATCAGGATGTGCCAAGGAAAGGGATGTGGTTTTCGAGGTGTTCATTCAACTAAATTCTGTGTCATCCTGAGCGTTAAAATAAGATATAAATTTTCATTTATATGACTTATTCAATAGGACCCAAGAGCATGAGTGTCCGGGTTTAATAACCTTCGTGACACGTACCTATCCTTAATTGGCCAGTATCTCCCTTAGACTTAATGAAATTATGGCATTTGCTGACATCTTCAGTCTGAGAAAGCAAGGCATAAAATGCCTTCTTGACAAAAGTCGCCGTGTTCGTATCTAGTTCGTTTAAATTAGAGGAGAAATATTTATATTGTTTATATTGAATAAAAAAAAATCCATGAATTTAGTCAAGGAGGTATTTTTCATCTCCTTCTTTTTGAACATTCCAACAGATCCCGTAATTTCACAAATTCGTGTCAGGCTATGTTCAAACATAACCGGATAGCTTTGCGCAGGCGGCACGACAACTATACTGGATAGCTTTTGCGCCGGCGGCACGACAACTATACCGGATAGCTTTTGCGCCGGCGGCACGACAACCTTACCGGATAGCTTTTGCGCCGGCGGAACGACAACTATACCGGATAGCTTTTGCGAAGGCGGCACGACAACTATACCGGATAGCTTTTGCGCAGGCGGCACGACAACTATACCGGATAGCTTTTGCGCCGGCGGCGCGACAACTATACCGGATAGCTTTTGCGCAGGCGGCGCGACAACTATACCGGATAGCTTTTGCGCAGGCGGCACGACAACTATACCGGATAGCTTTAGCGCCGGCGGCGCGACAACTATACTGGATAGCTTTTGCGCCGGCGGCACGACAACTATACCGGATAGCTTTTGCGCCGGCGGCACGACAACTATACCAGAGAGCTTTTGCGCCGGCGGCACGACAACTATACCAGAGAGCTTTTGCGCCGGCCGCACGACAACTATACCGGATAGCTTTTGCGCCGGCGGCACGACAACTATACCGAATAGCTTTTGCGCCGGCGGCGCGACAGCTATACCGGATAGCTTTTGCGCCGGCGGGGCGACAACTATACCGGATAGCTTTTGCGCCGGCGGCGCGACAACTATACCGGATAGCTTTTGCGCCGGCGGCACGACAACTATACCGGATAGCTTTTGCGCCGGCGGCGCGACAACTATACTGGATAGCTTTTGCGCCGGCGGCACGACAACTATACTGGATAGCTTTTGCGCCGGCGGCACGGCAACTATACCAGAGAGCTTTTGCGCCGGCGGCACGACAACTATACCGGATAGCTTTTGCGCCGGCGGCGCGACAACTATACCGGATAGCTTTTGCGCAGGCGGCGCGACAACTATACCGGATAGCTTTTGCGCAGGCGGCACGACAACTATACCGGATAGCTTTAGCGCCGGCGGCGCGACAACTATACTGGATAGCTTTTGCGCCGGCGGCACGACAACTATACCGGATAGCTTTTGCGCCGGCGGCACGACAACTATACCAGAGAGCTTTTGCGCCGGCGGCACGACAACTATACCAGAGAGCTTTTGCGCCGGCCGCACGACAACTATACCGGATAGCTTTTGCGCCGGCGGCACGACAACTATACCGAATAGCTTTTGCGCCGGCGGCGCGACAGCTATACCGGATAGCTTTTGCGCCGGCGGGGCGACAACTATACCGGATAGCTTTTGCGCCGGCGGCGCGACAACTATACCGGATAGCTTTTGCGCCGGCGGCACGACAACTATACCGGATAGCTTTTGCGCCGGCGGCGCGACAACTATACTGGATAGCTTTTGCGCCGGCGGCACGACAACTATACTGGATAGCTTTTGCGCTGGCGGCACGGCAACTATACCAGAGAGCTTTTGCGCCGGCGGCACGACAACTATACCGGATAGCTTTTGCGCCGGCGGCGCGACAACTATACCGGATAGCTTTTGCGCAGGCGGCGCGACAACTATACCGGATAGCTTTTGCGCAGGCGGCACGACAACTATACCGGATAGATTTAGCGCCGGCGGCGCGACAACTATACTGGATAGCTTTTGCGCCGGCGGCACGACAACTATACCGGATAGCTTTTGCGCCGGCGGCACGACAACTATACCAGAGAGCTTTTGCGCCGGCGGCACGACAACTATACCAGAGAGCTTTTGCGCCGGCCGCACGACAACTATACCGGATAGCTTTTGCGCCGGCGGCACGACAACTATACCGAATAGCTTTTGCGCCGGCGGCGCGACAGCTATACCGGATAGCTTTTGCGCCGGCGGGGCGACAACTATACCGGATAGCTTTTGCGCCGGCGGCGCGACAACTATATCGGATAGCTTTTGCGCCGGCGGCACGACAACTATACCGGATACCTTTTGCGCCGGCGGCGCGACAACTATACTGGATAGCTTTTGCGCCGGCGGCACGACAACTATACTGGATAGCTTTTGCGCCGGTGGCACGACAACTATACCAGAGAGCTTTTGCGCCGGCGGCACGACAACTATACCAGAGAGCTTTTGCGCAGGCGGCACGACAACTATACCGGATAGCTTTTGCGCCGGCGGCGCGACAACTATACTGGATAGCTTTTGCGCCGGCGGCGAGACAACTATACTGGATAGCTTTTGCGCCGGCGGCACGACAACTATACCAGAGAGCTTTTGCGCCGGCGGCACGACAACTATACCGGATAGCTTTTGCGCCGGCGGCGCGACAACTATACCGGATAGCTTTTGCGCAGGCGGCGCGACAACTATACCGGATAGCTTTTGCGCAGGCGGCACGACAACTATACCGGATAGCTTTAGCGCCGGCGGCGCAACAACTATACTGGATAGCTTTTGCGCCGGCGGCACGACAACTATACCGGATAGCTTTTGCGCAGGCGGCACGACAACTATACCGGATAGCTTTAGCGCCGGCGGCGCAACAACTATACTGGATAGCTTTTGCGCCGGCCGCACGACAACTATACCGGATAGCTTTTGCGCCGGCGGCACGACAACTATACCGAATAGCTTTTGCGCCGGCGGCGCGACAGCTATACCGGATAGCTTTTGCGCCGGCGGGGCGACAACTATACCGGATAGCTTTTGCGCCGGCGGCGCGACAACTATACCGGATAGCTTTTGCGCCGGCGGCACGACAACTATACCGGATAGCTTTTGCGCCGGCGGCGCGACAACTATACTGGATAGCTTTTGCGCCGGCGGCACGACAACTATACTGGATAGCTTTTGCGCCGGCGGCACGACAACTATACCAGAGAGCTTTTGCGCCGGCGGCACGACAACTATACCGGATAGCTTTTGCGCCGGCGGCGCGACAACTATACTGGATAGCTTTTGCGCCGGCGGGGCGACAACTATACCGGATAGCTTTTGCGCAGGCGGCACGACAACTATACCGGATAGCTTTTGCGCCGGCGGCGCGACAACTATACCGGATAGCTTTTGCGCCGGCGAAGCGACAACTATACCGGATAGCTTTTGCGCCGGCGAAGCGACAACTATACCGGATAGCTTTTGCGCAGGCGGCACGACAACTATACCGGATAGCTTTTGCGCCGGCGGCACGACAACTATACCGGATAGCTTTTGCGCAGGCGGCACGACAACTATACCGGATAGCTTTTGCACAGGCGGCACGACAACTATACCGGATAGCTTTTGCGCAGGCGGCACGACATCTATACCGGATAGCTCTTGCACCGGCGGCACGACAGCTAAAGTGAAACCCCTCTATAACGAAGACCCCGTTATAACGAAATACATCTGAATGCCTGGCAGAATTACATCACGTGGAAACGAACCCCGCTATAACGAATTGATCCCAACGCACAATTTACCCCGCTGTAGCGAATATTTTGTCCGTTCGCTCGCAGTAGTCAGTAAAAACGACAGATTTGAGGAGAACGAAATCACAGCTTGCTTTAATTGAAATTGTTTTTGAATTTAATGTCTTGATTGCCAGCGCTTCACACTGACAGTTTACAGTGTCAAATGAATAAAAATTACCCCGCTGTAACGAATATTTTTGCTGTTAACCAGATAATTCGTTATAACTGGGTGTTCGCTCTAACGAACAATTTTTTGGGTACCGTGGCACTTCCTTATAGCGGGGTTCCACTATATACCGGATAGGGATACTGTTCACACATTAGAAAGGTGATTTAGGCGCGATTTCTGTAACGGAGCGAAGCTCCGCCGCGCCGATCTTGAAAATGGAGAGTCACATATCACATAGGTTCCGCGAAGGAGTGAAGAAGTAGGAGCGAGGACTGGAATCCACTGAGAACTAAGTAAATATTTAGGAGTCGGGACTGGGATCTAGTTCAACAATTGCTTCGGCAAGATGTTCGATGTGTGTGAACGACTTGTCCCAGTTCTGTGCCTTTTCTCTTTTTAACCAGATAACGTTTCATGTCGGCACGAAAAGTTATCCGGTATAGAGCGTTTTCACTCACGTGGCCAGCATCTATGCAAATTTATTGGAACAAAAGAAAGGGTTTGCATAAGAAAAGAGTTCAACTCCCAAAGGATTAGTTTGGAACACCAACATGGCCGCCGTTTCATTGTTTTCGGACACCAATATGGCCGCCGTGACGTCATGTGAAAACACTCTATGTTGTGAACACAGCCTTAATTAATTTGGTCGTACAGTTTACTTCTCAAAAGATTTGACTTTTCTCTTACTCGGACTTCTCTTTACAGGAATGCATTATTATCTCAACCTTGCCCGCTGTGCCTACTTTGAACATATTGTTTTGGATCACAATCCGCAAATTCGTGGACCAGAGTTGTTCGCAGTGAATCCGAATTGCACTGAGGTGTATTATGTGGAGTGCGATATTCACAAATGGACGCGGTACAATTCGGCGCGAAACATCAAATGCAAGCCGCCACCATCCACTTGAAACACCAAATTCCTCCTCAGATTTTCTGTTTGTAGCCAAGGAGAATCTGGAACGCGATCATCAGCTTCATAGCCATTGGTTAACGTTAAACTTCGTGCTATATAACAAGTTATTGCGTGTGTTAAGTAAGAGAACGAAAAGATAGGAATGTCTCCATGAGGAGAGAATTCTATAAGATTCCATAAGAACTCTCTTTCATAAAACGTAACTTGATAGAGGTTTAAGCCCCACAGGCAAATTACGATTCTGGGGAAGGGAACACATGCAGTATGAGAGAGGAGGGGATGCCGTTTTGTCTCGTCGCTTAGGGATGAAAATGGCAGATTTTGGTCTCAGTAAGAGTATTCAGGACGGAGAGACAATATTAACGGTATATATATCCATACACTCATGTATCGCTTACGATCGTCCCTAAACATATCTATCTAAAATATAAACTCCGTCTTACTATCTGTGTTTAAAAGAGCATTCGAAGCCAACATCTTAAGCGCAATTAAAATCAATTGGTTGTCATGGTGTCCTCTTCGGGTCTGAGCCGCGCACACCGATTGTTCCCCTTTAGGAGGTTTAATTTAATGTTCCGACAAGCATCCCCGGCCCTCCTGGGTCCCGGGTCCCCCCACCTCCCGTGACTGCGAGTCATGAGTTTGCAATGATCACCCTCTGGATTAGGCTCGATTACCAGCCGCTGTTCGGGAAAATGAGCCCGCACTCATCCCCCGAAAGTCTCTCTTCGGGGAGGATCAAAGACCGGACCCGGGAGAAGGCGGAAACCGAGCCTACCTCTGGATCACCCTTAATTGGTATCGTAGTAAGAAACAAAAGGTTGTGAGCTAATTTAAAGCATATAGAAGCTCTAAGCGTTACACGTATGATTTTTTTAAATTCAGATTTACACCTGAAAAGGTGATTATATTCTGCTTCAGAAACAATTCTGATCTTTTCGATGAGTGACCAGCTTGTTAAGTCGCTTGCACCGTAAAGGGATTCAAAGTTCTCGCTCATGGGATTAAACGAGAAACATTGTTAACCATACCCCTAGGGGAGTAGATCAAGTATCTCCTTCATGTCTCTTCCAGAGGAGAGTCATTATTGGAGGAGCTCAAGCTGAAGCCACCTCTTAGGTCTCTTAAAAATTTTAAAGAGACTAAAATAGCACCGCAGTTTTTATAAGTAAACACAAAACTGCGTTGTTTTCCAGCTCTTGTCGACCAGCTTGCGAGCAAGCTCTCTCTCGGTATCCGAGTCGAGCATCGCCAAAAGAACCTCTACCGTCATTGACGTATCTATGGGATTTATCAAGGCTTAAACGTATTTTTTAAAAAGTAGGTGGTTTCAATAGTTTTAACCCTTAAACTTCCAAGATCGGATTCGTAATTCTCCTTTCTGACTGCTATACACTTTATTGAATGTTAAATAAGAGAATTTGGGGTTATGTCAACATTAGCTTGTTCCAGGTTCTCAGATAGTAGGAATTACGTGTATTCGCACTTTCTCAATTTCACGGACCCGACAATCTAGGAGCCTGGAACAGGCTATGTCAACATCACATCCTCGGGCTGTTAATTCGCCCATTCTCACCACCTATCTGTTGGGCAGTGTATTGGATATTCCAAGGAGAAGTTACATGCCAATCACTTCTTGGAGGGTAGATGCGTGTACGGCTGTGAATCAATTCATACAATTTATTTTTTAACCGCTGCATTGTTTTGTAGTTTATTTATATAAGGGACATATGAATGTCCCGATTGAAGGCATGTTCCCATATTTAGTTTGTGTACCTCTGTTGTACAATAAAAAAATTGCTATTTAACAAACGTTTTGTCAAATTTGTGTGGCGTAACTGTACCAACTATACGGTCGGGGGGGGGGGGGGGGGGGAAGGTTGGGAAAATGAACGCACTGTCGATGTCAAGCTTGTTCGCCTGGTGACTATTTCGAACTACCGATGTAAAGTAAGGACTCTTTACCTTTCACTTTTTTATGTTCGACAAGTACATGAGCTCTCAAACTGGGGTAAAGTTAGTTCAGATAATTTCTGCCGTTTCTCGTTTACCGTAAGCTTAAACTCTTCTCATTTATCAGTCGAGATCTTAACCTGGTTCCCAGTTTCTCTCTGAATGGTCTCACTGAATGGAAGAAGAGATGCCCTGGAAAAAGGATTTTCGAGAAAGTAAAACTATCACTCACAGGCACCACCAATTTATATAAATCAATTTATTTTGGTACATTCGTCAATATCAATTACAAAGCTATCACAAAATGTATTCAAAATCACGAACCACAGTCGAGTATGATGAACATTTGTTGAGTGTTTTCACGGCAATTGTCAAAGTACTGTTTAATAACAGTTTATACTTGGTGTCGGTTTCTTTATCTATTGTATACTTTTTAAACTAAACTGAGAATTCAGTTACCAAATTTTTACATAATAAATTTTACATAATTTTACCTTTTTTCTAATTCATTACAATCACTAGCGACATTTTTTAATAGATTACAAACAGCTTCTCAATAAAATGAAACGAAAAAAAATACTCCCAGCTCGCTTTCTTCCCATAATTTATAGTAATAACCGCATGAAAATGTCCCCTTTTCCTTTGTTCTATCGTCCCTGCGCGTGTATAAGCCATTCAAAAAGCGCGCGGCTTTAAGTCTACACTGCAATAATGTATTCAGTTAAATAATCTTAAAGTTTTTGTACACTTCGATATTAAACAAAAAAGCAATTACAAATTCCATAACTAATACAACAAAATTTAATTTAAAACGAAGGACCAGCCTTCGAGGCGTTCTCTGAGCATGCGCAAAAGTGACATATCAGGTATCAGGGCTACACAACAAAAAGGGTCTGTGAAAACAGTCATCAGTAAGTACTTTTTGGAGCAGATCTCCTCGAATGTCTATAATGGCATGAACTTTTAGTATATAAACCCCCTTTGAAATATAATCATCGATTGGGTATTATAAGTTTCGTATTGAATGAGTACGAAAAATTCCTAATCTTCTAAAATGGTACATTGTAACATCACTATAAATATTAATAACCATCTCATTTCCTTACGTTCCAAAGTCACATAAATTTCTCCTCATAGTCTACAAATGGTAAAATAATTATGTATTCCGGGAGAACTATAGCAACCTACTATTTACCTGGATGTGCATGAGGCGCAGTTGTCAATTATTATACGATTATCCAAAAAAATTAATTTGTGTGGTGCCTATAAAACAGTCGAAGATGATACGTACAGAATTGACTCACGCAAGGGAGTCAAGGGCTGTAGCAAACATCTTTAGAAATGAGCATTAACTGTAACAGGGCCCAACCGGTAATTTATTGGGAATCACTACATGTGTTAATCACGGTGGACAATCTTTTTTTCGCGCACTTCACTAAACGGGTAGTGCTGAAGAAAAAATCGTGGTAAAACAAAGTTCTTTGGACAAGATACAGCGTCGTTATTCCAACGCATCAATACAAACTTTACCACATCGTGAATCATTCTCTATATACAAGAAATCTTGACCCAGTCATTTGACGTGAACCTTACTTAAACAAACGTTTACCACGACAACCAAACCTAAAAAGCTATGCACTGAGTTTTATAAAATGTATTCTTGGTTTCCGCTTTGATGTGCACTGTATCTTAATGTCAGCGAAAAAAAAAACACTGAAAACGTTGCGTGTGCATTAAAAAACGTCACCGCGTGGAAATAACCTGGCTTCTCCAACGTTCAACGTTGAATTGTCGTCTTGGGGAGTCTTCTTATAAAAGAGATCGCGTGTTTCCCGTAAACGCAAAGAAACAGAGTTCTTTCTCACTCTTTTCTCAGGGATGCGCCGTGCAAACAATGTCCCTTCCGCTCACATAAGGTGTCCAGTATTCAGCGTGATAATAAACAGTTGAACAGTTGTGATTTACTGCCACTATTTCGGCTCCACGGACCATTTCTTTGCCATCCAACGGCGATCCTACAAGTCGAATTCCGCCGTAAGCGCATCGGTCGAGATTAAGGTAATAGCGGGCGTCTGAAATGAAGAATGAAAAATTGGGTAAAAATCAACAAGTCAGCGGTGTTGTTACGATTATTTCTTTGTGATCTTCGTCTTTCTCAGCGCAAATGACCGCTTTGAGTCCGAGTCATCGTATTCCGCCTTCACTTTCAAACAATCCGGCGCTCTAAGTAAGTGCTATAAGTCAGTTAAGATGCCAAACGTGAAAGTGATTTGTTGAGCCTTTGAGCCTTGCCACTACCATACAAACGTCTGCAAAATTTCGAGACTTTGTAAAGCAATATCTTCGCTCTCGTTGGAGGTATCATCTTTAAACTTGGTAAGTTACTGTAAACTTCCGCTTTTAAGCCCTGAGCTTATAAAACTTCGTAGGGGTTTTAGGAGGGTTGATAAAGGGGGGGGGGAGGGAAGCTTGTATCCTGGGGGACTTATAACCGGACTGAAAAAAGCGTTTCAAAACAAGCGACACAGCAGTGATGATCAAACGTCGTAAAAATTCGAATTCATTTCAATACAAGCTATAGGGGGGCTTATTGTGTTTACAGGTAGATGGGGGGCCTTTTCTGCAGGTACTGTCATCACAAAAGAAACAAAGAAAGCAAACAGTAGAGTTCTCCTGGGGGCTTTATTGTTTGTTTGTAATGTTTCTTTTGTTGTACGTAATCTGTGCCTCGTTAACTACAGAAGGAACCTATATGGGCCTATAACTGGGGGGGGGGGGGGGGGGGAGGGGGCGGGCGCTTGTAAGAGGAAGTTTAAGGCACCTTATTTCAAGGCCCATTTTCCAGCAGTCTCAATGGATTTGCGCTTAATGCTCTATATCAAAACTTGAAAACAAACAAACAAAAATAAAACAAAAACTTGGAAGGCCGGGTCTATTGTAAACAAAGACTCCCCGATGTTCACCATTCAAGATTCATTTCCCTACCTGTTTGATTTATTTTGCCAAACTTCAAGTCCATTTTGCTCTTCAATTTATCGAAAGTAAATTCAACACCGTGAACTCGAGGAATCTGGTTTAAGAAACAAATAAAATTAGGTTAGAAATTACGACAAATAAAACATTTATGTACTAAAAAGTACAACAGGCCATATCTGCAATAGGTGTCAGGGGTGAGTCTAGGATTTTGATGGGCCTATTTTCGCGCTCAGCAATACCCGCCTTGTTCTCGCAAGAAAACACTTTCTTTTGGTCATGTAATAAATTCTTTAGAGTGATTTTCGTACAACCTTGAAATAAAAACGAGCAAACACAACAGAAAAAACAAACGAACCGGAAAATAGAGCGATTTGATTGGTTTATCGAACGGATACAAAAGCGTGTGGCTGTTGGTTGGTTAAGCGAACGCTCGGGGGACAAACTTCATGCCCGAGAACTTGCTAGAAATCAATCGATACTTCGCTTTGACGTCATACTGCAACAAGATTAGCCAATCAAACAATGCCTTTTCCATATTAGGGTTTTCTATGGCGGGAAAACGAACAGGCCATGTCTTGATCTTGTCGTCCATTGGCTAATAAAACAAATAACGAACACTTACCGAAACCATTTTTCAAGGTCACATGAAAATCGCTCTAAATTCTTTATTTACCAGGGTTGTTCAGGCCCCTTTTATATGAAGAAAAGTTGTTCCGGATAGAAGGATCCTCGCCTACCCGAGTAACCCCAGGCGAGCTAACTTTTTTTAACATTTCCTTGCAAAATTTTGTGAACCCTTATGCGTAACAAAAAGGTGGCTCGGCTATAAGGGTGACTCGACTAGCCTGGTCACCATTTTAAGAGACAAACAGAGCATGCGCAAGGGCTGATGTCACCCCTTGGCTCCTCTTGGCTCAGGCAAAGGGGTCTACTTTTTTCTCATATGTACGCTAGCCACAGTTGACTCGGCTGGGAGAGTGATGCTCTTTCCTGGGACAACTTATCTCCATATGAACGGGACCTCAGTGAAGGTGGATGGGTATTAGCCTCGGTCTTACTTCACGTGTTCTTGTACCTTAGCTTAAACTCAGCAGTGGTGGATCCAGGGGGGAACCCCTCAACCAAACTGAGGCCCGAAGGGCCGAAAAAAAGCTTTTTTGGAGACCGGGCTCCCCCTTATCTAAGGGTCTGGATGACCACAAGGTCTGGATCCGGTACTGCTCAGTCCATACAAACAAACAAAAAAATGAGCGAAGGAACCCAATATCCCGGCCACCATCTGGATCTCTCCCTAACGCACCTGTATGTGCTAAAAAGCGACAAAGAGAACCAAGGGGTGCAAGAAAAAAAGCAAAGTACCTGCTTATCAGCTGTCGTGAATGTAAACCACATTTCACTGTTTTTAATACTGCCTAGTTGACATCTGTAATAACGAAAGGCGGTGCCAGGTGCAAATAACTGATACAGCAAAACTCCTAATAGAACGGCTAGGATGAAGCCCGCAAGCAACCAGCGACGAAAACCTAAAGACGTCAAGAACAGGTCATATTAGAAAGACTCCCATTTGTCTAAACCAAAAAGAGACGCAAGATCCTATTGGTTTAGCCAAGTGCTGTATACAATCATTCTGAGTGTATGCCATCAAACAGCGAAAGGGTCATGCCTATATGTTAACTGTTAACAGATCAGGCGTTCAAGCGAAAGCTACAGAGGAGCCCTTTCCTGCGGTTCTTGTTAGCATGCTATGATTCATTTGTGTGCATCGTTAGTTCGAACTTTTGAGATCTTTGATCATACTGATCTAATTCGATTGGCAATCAAGCTGCGAGCTAAAGGGAAATCTAAATACTATTGTCTGTGTCTAGAGCCAGTTATATGACAGTATTACGTCAGAGCCGAGGTACATAACTGGGAAATGAAAGCACTGCCTTTGCCAGCAAAACAGCTCAACCTTAGCAAGACTTACTTGACCACGTAGAGAGGGCGGTCCCATCTCCAGTGTTCTCGATTATTTTTTTCGTACTTAATACATTGACGTTCAAATGAGGTGAGCTTTTTCTATAACTGTTTTTAAAAAAGTAACGGTTGCCACTAAGTTACCTCTCAAACACTTCTTTTTGACTGCCTTGACCTCAGTTTTAACATCCTCTTTCACGTGTTTTCGAACATCATCGAAAGCGTCCGCCAAGTGTCCGTTAGTAATGCTTAACAAGGCCGAAACAAAAGACTGAACCAAATGAATGTTGCTCGTATTAGCGTCCGATCCTTCAAGCGTTTGGCCGAGGAGAAAGGCGTCTTTAGACACAGCATCACAAAGGCGGCTTTGGGGTATAGCCACTCCCGGGTGCTCCAGAGAGGAATACAACCGCTCGCCGTTTTCGACCGAGCCAAGAACCTTGACGTTCACCATTCCAATTATACAGACAAGGTCGCTGAGATCTGAAAATCAGAAGATACAGAAACTTTTTAAATCAATGTAGGACGCGCTCTCCATATCTAGCGATCGAGGCAAGCAGCGAGAGAACGCTCGAGTGAGCTGCTAGGTTTTGCTGCAAGCATGCATCTGCTAAAACAAATTGAAACTTAGTTTTGCCCCAAGACACAGTTTTCTACGACGTACCGTTTTTTTACCTTTTTCTTCGTCCTCAGCTGGCGTTTTGGCTTCAAGGTAGGCTGATCTGCTAATGACACCCGCCATTTTTGCCTTTGACGCATTAAAATGTGTTAGTTTCTCAATGTGACTCTTTCCATGCGGTTCTCCAAAAAATCCAACGACGTCGCCCTCTTCTAAAGGAAGGTCATGGCTGGATTTCTCCAGTTTAAAATGATAAGCGATGTCCCCTCTGGGAGTTAAGATTGGCTTGTTAACTTGTAGTTCATTTATGACGGCCGACTTAGCTTCAAGGCGGTCCGTGACAACTTCGGAGGCTACAACGCCTAAAGGAAAGCAAAGTCACTGTTAACAATCGTTACTACATAAACGTGCTTTAAGGTCATGGTTTCAAGTTAATAAAGTTATTCACAAGGACCCCACATGCTAGGATCTAGACAGGGGCAACTGTTTCTCGCTGAGTGGTCAACTAAAGGAAATCCACGCTGCTACCACTTTTAACAAGCTAATCCTTCCATCGGGTGTGACAGAAGGCGTGAGACGGCGCGAGAAAAAAAAGAGAACATGATCGCGGTCTCTAGAGCTGCTTGCAAGTGGATGTTTTAATAAAGGTGTGTGACTTAAAGTCCCAAAAACATCAATGAGCCGTTAATCGTGTGGTTTCCAATTACTAGAGGGTGAAAAAAACTTAAAGCTAGCTTATCCATTTACACATCATTTGGCAAAGAATTCAACATTTGTGTCGAGTTCCAGTATAACGTACATTGTAAGTGAATAAATTTACTACCATGTATGTCAATGAATGAACTTACTGCTGTCGCTATTCAAATCACTGCCTATACTGCCAAGTGGACTGGCCTCTTCAACTAGAAGTAAACAAGGAACCGTATTAGATAAGGATAATCTTCCACCCTTTCACCACATTGGCCTAACGATTGGCAAACTTAATGCTCTTTAAGGTATGGTCACATGTTCAACAATTATGCGAAGTAAATTACCGAGTCATTGCAAGGTACGAGGACTGAGTGGCACCTAGCTTAAACATTTTAACCCTTGAAGTCCCAATAGTGATCAACATCAATTTTCTCCAAACAATATCCATAAATAGTCAAGAGATAAGGTTATGACAATTGATAAATGATCACCAAAGAGAAAACACCTATTGATCTATTATCAAAGTCTCTCAAATTATTCTTTGAGGAAATCTATAGAGACCAGTTTGGAGAATTTGTATGTTGATCTTGGGGCTTCAAGGGTTAAAGATGATTTCGTCAAGAATACATGTAGACATTTCACGCATTCCGCCCCAGTGAGCCAAGATAAAAAATGAGGTCGAGGCACGAAAAGCAATTTCATACAAATCACTGTATTATGTCCACCGAATCCTCGAGTTGACGCCTTTGTTACTGCGCTTTTCAAAAACACGTGAATTCTAAAGTTGAAAAAGCCAACTGCCGTTTTGCGATTTTCAGCGGACCTCTTAGGAAACAGAATTTTACTTTAACGGGCTCAAAAGGTCACGGTTTGTGATTTGTGATTGGCGAATTTCGATCCGTTTCGTGTGTTTCTCTGTTTCAAGGTTCGTTGCTTGTGATCATGATGGTAATTATGATTGAGGGCAGCAAAAAACGCATTTATGAAGGCTGCTTTTGAACTTTAGAGTTCGCGTGTTTTTGAAAAGCGCAGTGAGAGGAATGCGGCAAAGGTATTTCTCAGAACTACGTTATAGATGAGGGAGATTTGCTGTCGTTTTGAGAGGGCCCATTACCCACCCCCTGACTTATCTCAAGCCAAGGTCTGGATCTCCCCCCTGATAATATAAAACAAGAGAAGTTCCGTTGACTTACGTTTTGGTCTTTTCCTCTTATTTTCTGGACTAGGGGTACCATAATAGCCATTATCACTTGACGAATCTTCATCTAAGCAAGAGAAAGAATGTGTTTTCATTGCTTATTATAGATTAGCGCCAGAAAAAGAAACAAACAAATTCCGGCGAAAGGCTTTCATCAATACCATTTTTACTACAGTAAAACTCGCGTATAAGAACCTGGATTTTTAAATTTAGCCTCAACAGGTTCTTATATAAATGGTACTTAAAGCAAATTTAGACTACCAAGGTTCTTAAAATAGGTTCTTATATTTTCATATGAATTTCATTTATGTATATTATAAATATCATCTCATAATACAATATAAATCGTTTATATCATAATGCCTAAAGGCACAGTACATTGCAGGTATGTCCTTAACAAAACATAACAAACAAACTCATTGTCAGTTCTCTGAAATGCCATTTCAAAGTTGATACACTCTTACAGCAACTCCACTAATAAGAACCTAACTTAAAAAATATGGGTTAATAGGTTCTTATGTGGAGGGGGCTTAAAATGAAAATTTTAGCCTAACAGATTCTTAAAACCCCGGTTCTTATACGCGGGGTTTTACTGTATCTAATACATGCAGGGCACGAAAACGACTCAACTAGCAACGTCTTTCCCAAGGTTCTGTCCTACCCGTCCAGAAACCGGTTGGAGAGAGCCCTGGGAACGAGGTATGTGTGACAAAAGACCCAGGATATGAACTGACCGCATGTTAGAAGAACTCGCCCAGCTGAAAGATTTGGCAAAGGATCTGACACGTAAAACAAATGGTAACAAATCAGGCATATTTTAGTAAAAACTGCCTCGTAAAAAACATTTTTTTACTCTCCGCACATCCCAGTATCCAGTATCTTGGTCTGTAAACGAGCATATTTCAAAGACAAAACCATTTATTTACTTGTACTAACCTAGAATTTGTTTTTGGTGCTTTTTGCTTTGAACTTGGAAATGCTTGCTTATAAACTCCTTTGTTGATCCATCCAGAAAATGCAACACAACGATCAACCGAAAAATGTTTCTTTCTTCTCCCTTGACGCGCGAAAGTTCGTACACTTTTATTCCCTTATGAGTAATGTACACTGAATCAAGGTTAACGGAAAAGTTCACGAAAAAAGGTTCTTTTTTGCTGTACTCCACTTCCAGTGGGACGCGACCGTTCAAATCCTGAAGAATCCTGGCTGCTTCTGGACATCTCTCCACGTAAGCGGACACTCCCTGAATGAAAACAAAACAGAAGATAAGCGCACGTATTCCCAAATTAAATGCAATTGAAATCGTTTGTTAAAGGGGCTCTGAAGCAAAGCTCAGCGAATTTCAAACGGTAGGAACTGCAAGACCAAATTGAGTGAGACAAAATATAAAACGCAAGGAATACAAAGTTTTCAAAATGTCAATTTGGCGTTTGCAACGTTTAATATTATTCCGCCGCCCAAAAAAAAAGCGATGCCCACGAGTAGGATAACGCTTGAGGACTCACGCACTCTGTGCTCGCGCTTATCCTCCTCTCCCACGCACAACTTCTATCTCGCGCTCCATATTTCTAGTGCGCCCAATACGAACTCCTAACTGATATATGTCAGATCGCGGTGGCCCCAAGTTTAAGTCCCGCCATGACAGCTAGCTGGATTTCTCCTCAGTAGTCCCGAGGTTTTATTGCTCGGTCGCACTTAAAATGGCCTATTGATTTGCTTCTCGCAAGCTGGGATTATTGACCATGGTATATTAGCGATTTTCTCGACTCCACTATCCTTTATGCTATAATTACTACAAACTGTAAATAAAGGTTCTCATTGAGTTTAACGCTTTCCATTATTCACGATAAATACCTGAATTTGTTTTTGTGCCGTTGCTTTAAGACGAACGTCAGCCTTCAATAATCTCTGTTCTGAGTTTGCTTTCCGCCGACTTTGCCCTTTATCGTAGACATCTTTCAAATCCAAAACGGTCACATTTGCTTTTGTATCCTCCGTATAGCAGAGATCCAAAGAAGGAAATACTGTGGAAAAAAAAAACGATGACTCTTTCATTTAAGATAGTATTTGACACCCTTTACTGGCATAAAACCCGCAAACTTAACAGTCTGAAAGACACGAAGTGTCAGCCATTCAATACTTTCCTTTCCCAGCAATAGTAAGGCAGTATAATACGCTCTTTTAACGGTCAATTCGATAAAACGGTAGCCACGGTCCAGGCTCCGCAGTTGGGGACAACAGCGAAAAACTAGCGAGCGAAGCGAACCGAGCGGTAGTCTGGGGAGGATTTTATGCGGTTTCACCCCTTTTTTGCTATTGTTTTCTCCACAGCCGAGCATGGTCCCAGGCAACTAAAACGGACACCTAAAGTCAATGCCTGCCTTTCTTTATTTACCCCTCTTAGTTTGATTTTACAAGACGGGCACCTAGAGTTGGACCCTGCCTTTCTTAACCCTTTCAGTTGACTCTCTGTAAGACGGACATCACTCTAAAGTGGACACTTGATGCCGATTTCATGTGTCCTTCTTAGAGAGAGGCAGTTACCGTAGTATCAAATGAATAACTAGTCGAAACCCGCGGA
The DNA here is from genome assembly GCF_958299795.1 of Porites lutea. Classification (NCBI taxonomy): domain Eukaryota; kingdom Metazoa; phylum Cnidaria; class Anthozoa; order Scleractinia; family Poritidae; genus Porites; species Porites lutea. Next base: position 16,232,143 of record NC_133205.1, on the reverse strand, counting down.
ATGTGCTTTTGTTACCCCGTCGCATGCTCGAATCACGCGCGTGCTTCCCTAGTTTAATATCTCTGAGGGAAAATAGAGACCGAGACACGTCGGAGCGCGGTATAGACTGAGAGAGCGGTATCTTAAACAGTAAAAGACAACTAAGGGCAAAAGTTGGTAACATGGCACAAATTCACGTTTGCCGTTTGGCGTAAACGTAGCCTGCGTAGGATGGCGGTTTTGGTTGGGCGCGCTGAATAATAAAGGCAGGCGAGGACAGAGAAACCGCGAGGAGATTGGTGCGGGAGCAACTTGAAAAGTTTTCATTTTTGTCGCTGCTTCGCTTTTCGTTCACGCGCGCTTTTGAGGGTTCGCCGCTCAGTCGTGCTCCCGGCAAACCGCCATGCTACGCAGGCTAGCGTAAACGTGACTGTTAATAGAAAGGTTAAGCACCACGTTTACGTCAAACGGCAAACGCGAATTTGTACCACATGACCAAGTTTCCTCTTTACTTGTCGTTTACGTTTCATTACTTCTACACATAAACTAGTAGTTTCACGCAGTCTTTTTATCCATAAGAATTGTTTTGACCTGTTTTTATACGCTCATTTTCTATTTTGAGAAATTCTCAACTTGAATCTGACGTTTGCTGTATACGTGAAGTTATGTAAAAATTCTCTATTCTCTCTGTTGTACGTGGAAATCATGCATTGCGTGCCCAAACCCCAAAGATAAGTCAGTTATCTACCAGCAGTTGACCGACAAATCAGTAGGTGCTGATTTCCAAAATCAACCGTAGGCTCTTAGCCAATGAGAAGACAAATGAGTACAATGTATAATCAAATTATTTATTATAATGGGCCTGTAGTATATATCTCGATCGTACGTACAAAATAGCATTTATTGACGTTTGATGGAAAAATATTATCTTTCAGTGAAAGAGTCATCTGCTTGCCAAATGCTAGGTCTCCATTAGAATTTATGACGTCATCCGGCGCTTGTGCCACGATTCACCTGGCTGCCGATTTGTGAAAAACAGATTTTAAAAAAATCGCATGCATTGGGGCGTTGCTTACGAGTAATAAGAATTTTTTACATTCATTTCCCAATATTAATGCTCGAATCATTTGGTCAGTTCTGCAACTCCGGGCAAAAAGCACGAAAAGGTTGCTTTCAACCCAAATGTCCTTGATTTGTAAAAAGTCAAAGGCACCTCTTCCAGTACCTTTAAAAATGACAAAAGTTCCTCAAACGGCGTTTAAAAATTGCTGCTGATGAGTTTAGCCTCCACAAAAAATCCCGTTACATTTGTTAGTTCGCGCAAATGAGACCTTTCGAAACTTTGCTAATAGTTAAATAAACATCGCAAAAGACGTCTGCGAACTCATTTTCATCAACCTATGTGTTTCGTCAAAAAAGATTCACTACTTGACTCTAATACAGTACACGTACTGTGTTATGCTTTTAAAAACAACTCACGGTTCCTTTGTCATTTAGTATGTAGAATTAATCGTCTGTGTTAAGACAACTGTGTACTTCTGAGAAGTATAAGTTTGTATGAACTAAATAACTACAAAAAACACTGTCTGGGAAAGACAAGGGTTTATACAATATTGCAAATAGCGCAAATAATGTAAGTCATATAACACTGTTAAGAGAACAATGAACAATACTGTTGATGTTACAGATATTTGGCCTTGGCCAAACAATATACATAAAGTAAAAATCTATTTGTATCTATTATGACGCACATGTACCATACGTTGAAATATTCTAAAGAAACGCAAGCCAAATTAGTGGCATGATATGATGAAGAGTTTTTACAGGCAGCACGAAAGAAAGTTAACCCTTCGCGCAATGATAGACATCGTAAGTTGCGCAATGAGCCAATAACCCTATTTTGCCAACGACTTAATTTCTTTACTTTTTTTTTCCACTTTCATTGCACAGCTTAAAATATATCCTAGGACATCACAAACTATCCAATTTGAGGGACAGAGACGGACAACAGTTATGATACTCGTGAATATATGAACGTCTGTATTCATCCGGAAACTTCTTTTAACTTAACTAGGCCCCAAAGCGTCGCATAATTTTTAGTTTCAAAGAAGTCAAAAGTTTTGACCTTACATCGGTGCAGAAAAAGTCGCGGAGTTTTATAAAACAAAGATAATGACGATGTGGACACCACATTGTTAAAGGGCAGACGTGTTCAGCATAAATTTGCGACTTCTGGTATTGCACAACACCAACAGATAACGCCGTATAATGATGATGTGAGTCACTCTAGAAAACACGACCGCGCAGCAAAAAAGTAGTCTTTAACCTGTAAACTTGTAAAACTAGTTCTGCGTTCGTGACATTCCGAGTATCGGGCAATATCGAGAATGCCCTTTCCCTTGGGGGAGGGGAGGGGGTCGGTTTCACAGGAAATAGAAAGGATATGTGACTTGCGCTTTTTGCAAAATCAAATAAGCGAAAAAATTATTTTCCTTTTGTCCTACGAAATTTTATCTGCGATGTCTTTTTTCAATATTTATTTCTTTAAGAACTCTGATGTTGCTGATTTTTGGCGACTTTATACATTTCCGCCATCAAAAAGCTTTTTTTTTTTGTATACGTTTTGCAAATCGCGAGTGGTGAAAAAAGTCTCAAAAGAATATTTCTCTCACAAGCAAAATAAAATGTAAGTTTACAAGCTATCACAAGTAAAAGAATAGTAACAGATCGAATATCTCGGCGTGATGATCGATGGGCTATAACCTTTGCCAAGTCATGATGTCAGACACCGTTAAAGTAATGATGCTGTAGGTTTTAATGTGCATGTTAGAACCGAGCCGGAAATTAACGTCGAATTTCATCTCCAGGTAAATTTGCAATATTGAATGATTTTTTGTGGATTGAAGTTAGATTACGGCCTACCATGAGAGAAATATTTATTTATAGGTATAATGAAGGCGGTGGAGCGTTCGAACGTGTGTTAAATTGCATGATTTCCTCACGACAATAAACATAACAAAGAATTTTTTCAACTCGATAATAAGCGTGAGTTAATTTACAGTAATAAGTCATGTATAAACTGCAGACAGCCAATCTTACTTATTGCGTAGAATGAATTTTTTATAATAAAAGTCCGACCGTAACGAAATAGACTTTAGAGTGAGCTTAGCTTACAGCGAAATGGACAACGAAACTGACAGGCCACGGTCAACAAAATAAACAGAATAATCTTCTGTCATCCGAATTGTTTGAAGGCATTGAAAGGAATCGGAACACATTATTAACAAGCCATGCATATGACAGATTGAAAGTAAAATTTACTGAACCACTAACACAACTCAGACGCAATCGAAAGCTGACTAAGAGGAAATTTAGTGAAACAAGCTATGTAATTGACTATCGATTTAGCCTAACACGGAGTTAACTAGAATAATAATAATAATAAAAACGCTAATGAAAGGAAATGGAATGCCAAGATAAAACACTGATTTATATTAAAGTTGAGTACCGAAGATAAATTATTGCAGGAATATTATTAAAGATTAGAGTGGCTGTAATCTCAAATCTGACATCGCAGCTGCAAGGAACCTCTCATCAGACAGGGCAGAAGTGAACTATAAGAACTTAAATTTTAAAATTAAGCAATAAAAGGAGCTCAGAGAAAAAGGATGAAACAAAATCTCTGTAAGAATTTCACCGTTTTCCTCACAGTCCCCACTGGTAGTAAGTTACAGGTGTGAATTATTTTATTAGTAAGGCGGGCACTGCCATTGGTGTGACAGCGATCCCAGAGAAAACGACCATGTTTAATATAAAGTTGCCAGTCATATGTCGCTGTTTTTATCAAACCAAATTAATTCTACGTTATGGTATCGTACCTGGATCCGCAGGCACAGGAAAGAGGCTGGAGTTGATGTACAGACTTGTCTCTTCCAAAATATCGTCCAGTGTGATCGGTTTCCCGTTTACATTAAGCATGTGCTCCTCGTACGGGTCGGTCATTTCCAAACTGTTCATGCTTGAGTTGAAGTGCAACAGCGAAGGCGTGGGGGTTTGGTGACCGAACAAAATCAGAATGAATATAGAATGAGCTTTCGATGGCCGAAATAAAAAGTCTCTGCTATCACGAAAGCCGCAGCACTTTGATATCGGCGTGTGAGTTTGAAGATTGCTTAGTTACGTTGCAGAAGTCGATTCACCGATGCGAAGACAATGTTACAATGGCGCACTTGAATGTTTTCCAAAGGATCGGTGTAGTACGAGTCCTTGCTAACAATTCGAATGATGATCACAGGAAGTTTTCACGAGACGTGGTCTTTATATCTGTAAGAAAATTCCGTGCATTGTGCTCAAATTAACCGCAAATTGATCAATCAACCGTGAAACTTCCGGTCTGCAAAGACTCAGTTTTTCAATGGATTCTAATGTTTTGCAGAGCTAGCTTTGTACCGAACGGCAAAGAAACCTGTCTCTCCGCGTATTCTGACGAGCAAACGCTATTTTACGAGAAATGAGGTGCTTTGGATTTGTCAATCGCTGTAATTTGAAATTGAGCTGCACATAGCAACGATTGTTGAACAAACATTGCATGACGCAAAAAAGCCATTTAAGGGCACATAGGGAAGTAACACGAGAACGTCATTGTCGTCCGAGTCACCTGATGTTGTAAGGACCGAACGAACAAAGAAACCTCTTCTTTGTTCTTGAAACCTATCCGAAAAAGTATAAGCACAATAAGCTATCTTCATGCCGATCAAATGGTATATATAGCTAGTCACAGCGTGTCGAATGGATTTGTTTGCTCGCTCTTCTGCTAAACTTTGCAGATGACGTAATGTACGTGTCCCGGATGAAATGATACTCGCGCACTGGCTGGACGTGCTCTGAAGCAACGGTTGATCTGGCGCGGGCTATGAATCATCACACGCTTCTCCGGCTATGGGAAATATTGCGTCAGTCGGTGTCGAGTGCGTTAATTGAGAAATAAGTAATTGAGGTTTTCAAAACCCTGTTGCTTTCCTCAACTTCAATGTAGTTTTTCGTACACATAAACTCACGGTTGATAAAACAAAATCAAACAACACCAAAGGCAAAGGAACAAAGGTCATGATACTGGAATTAAGAGCTGAGTTCGCGATCATGTCAATAAAATTGGGAGAATAGTATTTTTAAAGCTGACAAACCTCATCTGTCAGCAACCTCTCTATCTAAATTAGAATCGTTCCACTTTGAAAATGAGATGTAGAAATACGCCCAATTCCCGAGCCAATTCCTTCCGTTTCGTTTTCCAAGAAATACAATGGGCTCAATGAGACATGTCGGTAAAATTTCTCCAAAACACCTCTTAAAAAAATTCTCCATTAAAATTGACGTTTCCCTTCAGCGCAAAATGCCGTCAACCTTTTATAATTGTAAACATCCAAAAGCTAGGCTCCTTTTGTCCGGGTTTGTTTTCAAGGGATGAAAATGTATTTTATGTCCAGTAGTTTTCGGGTGGTGGCGGAAGTCATGGGGGTATATAATATATAATGTTTTACTGCCAAACAAAGGAGGTCAAACCATCACAAGTGCTTAACAGTCAAACAGTCAAGACAAATCCCATTGGATTCTGTATAAAACATTGAGAAAACTAAATAACGATACAAGTCCACAAACCCAAAATTTATCACCCACAACATCCCTCGCTATCGTAAACTTACTGTAGGTATGTCTGAACAAAGAGCTTTAAGATATGAACTCGTTTTGTGATATTATAAGCTAGGTGCATTCTTATTCCTAGAATATTTCCCATCGAAGCCTCTTGACTTAAGGTATGTAACTCGTCAGTGTACTTGAATCATACTCTTATCTCAAAGGGCAAAGGATCGTTCCAATCATATTGTTTGTTAATATTCTTCTCAAATGTAAATTAGGGTTCAAAGAGGCCAGTAAATCTGTTTCAAATTATCCAAATTCAGTCTTGGCTTCGAGACTAAGGGGAAGTAAACAAAAGAAATGAATTATTGATTCATGAATCTCAATGCGATTTTTTGTTTCTTTTTGGTTTCGTTTTTTATCTCGGACCTGCGTATTTTCTGACTTCATTTTCAGGTCGTTTGGAGAATAGCTTAATTCTGTGTTCTTTTAAATTAAGGTTTTGTTATAGAGGCTAGGCTGATGCCAAAAAATTGGGAGAAAAAAGAGCAAAACATGGCAAAACGCGGGGATATTGATAACCGATTTGTTTCGGAGATGATAAGCCTGAAAAATGTATCTTGTTATCTCGAAAAGTCATAAAATCGAAACAATCCCTGGAATACAACTTTCAGGGCATTTGTCTGAAACATAAAACGAATCATAAGAATAATTGAGTCCGATCCAGACCCGGGCACTCCTTCTATTCATGCAAATGAGATTTTTTCAAGAGATTGGTTAGGGCAAACTCCGCCAAGCGGATTTAATGATCGGAATTAGCATGGATTTTGTTAATTCTTTTACAGCCTGCAGATAATAAAACAGGAAATTATTTTTATACCCGGCCAAAAAAAATTTGGGATAAATTTATAACAAAGGCGCTTTTTGATGAGTGTGGGCTCTTTGAATCTCGGGTACAAGCTGTTTAACTAGGCGGCATTGAAGTCGTTTGCTTCCAGTCTTTACAGGAGTAATTCAATTTGAAAATTTTAATTTTTTGATGCACGGTTAAGGCAGAGGTTAAGGGGGGGCGGGGATTGGATTACAGGGGCACGGATACTGCCCTTTCTTCTGGCAAGACGTGACTATTATATCCTACATAGTCTAATATTCATCACATGTCCCTTTTGACTTTCAGAGATCAATGCAACGGACACGTACAGTGACCCAGGTACCTTTACGTCCGGATATTTCACATACTGGTAAGAAACCAGGCAATTCTAAGAACCCCCAAGAAGGAAGGAACAACATATTTCTCCGACTACTGAATCAGCGCTATTTTCTTAAAAACCAGTGCAAGGGCTCTTTTTGTCTGTAGGATAAAATCAAAGCAAAGGGTAGGTGGAGAAAAAAAATCTCAAGTGAACCGCACACTTTTTCCGTTAACACGTACGCGAAAACTACACTTCACTGACAAGCTAATCAAAATGCAAGAACGCACGCGCTTGACCTTCACATCGTCTAAAATCAGCGCACTGTTGGTGGGGACTGTCAATTCTCGCGCGCTCACAAGCGTGATTACAGTTCATTGTGTTATTTAATATTATAAGACCAGCATCAATTTTCTTCTGACAATATTCATACATCATCAGGAGAAAATGTTATGAGAATTAATAAAGTAAATAACAGAGGGAAAATAGAATGATATTTTATCAAGTTCTCTCACCTAATTATTTAACTTAAGGAAATGTATGGGGATAACTCTGGATTTTGTTAGCCGAAATATTGTCCTATAATATCTCAGCCCTGTCGTAGTGCCAGCCCTGCATTCAGTTTTGTTTTATTTTACACTTTTAAGTGACGTCTGGCTACAGCATCTCTTTAATTAGAGATCCGGAAAGAAGAACCAGTCAGTTACATTTACGCGTTGCGTGGACCTCTGCATTCAAACAGTTTTTTTTTTACTCTGGATAATTTGTGTGTAGATATTGGAACTGACAGCGATGAGTAATAAAAGAGTCTGTTCCGGCCGGTTTTTCATAGTGGTGGAGACAGCCTCTAAAGAAACGGAGATGGAAAAAACGGCGAGCTCTGAACCTTTATCCGCCCTGGTACAAATCGTTCTATAAAATAGCCATCTCTGTTGTGCATGAACCTGTCCTTTATTTTCTTCTGTTTCAAAGTCATTTTAACAAAACTGAAAAAAAAATCCAAAAAGGCTAAAAATGAACCACAACATTTCCACCATCCACTAAATGTGTGTGAAACGCATGTCTTTTGCGTGGTGTTTTGCAATGAAATCATGGAATATTAGATATAGTGTTTAATTTGTTTCTCTCTTTGCCTCTGACCTGCTTGAGTAATGAGTCACCCTCTGAACCCGCCCTTGACGGTGAATTGATGGAGTGAGTCACGCACAAGCACAACAGGAAGCCACAAAATTGGTCTAGCGGAAAACCATGGATAACCTGGTTACCGCATTTATTATTCAAGGGGGTGTGCCAGCTGGACATTTTACAGTGCCATACTCGCAAATAGACGGACCTTCTCTAGTTGGGTAGAACATATCTAGTCCGTTGTAACAAAGTTGAGTAATGATTGTTATTACCAGGAGCCCATGGGTAATAGGCTCCTGCTATTACATATCTTCCGCTTTATCAGGAGAAACTTTTTGCATCTCAAGTATCCTAAAAATAATTCACTGATATAATTTCATCAGCGTTGCCGAAATGATTTATATGTTTAAGAGATAAATTAGTGCTACGATCACCAGTTGGCAGAGGTACTGTTTTTTCAGGGGCACCCAACGAGAATAGTTTCTCGATATAGTTCAAAACCATTTAAACATAGCATTGTTAAACGTATTTTAGTAGTTAAACGGTATATATAGCCATTTTTTATCCGCTAAGAATTTTTCATCTTTTGGGATTTCCTAGCTGAAAGTTTAGTGATCTGAAAATAATAGGGATCAAAACTTACCTTTTCGAAAATTTCGGCCCGAAAAAAGGCTCCCGAAAATTCTAGGTGACCTTTTTAAGGTGAAAATTTTTACCATTTTTTAGATGTTCGAAAACCCTAGCAAGAAACTTTACAAAAAATGTTCCGAAAATTCTAGATCTCAAATCGTCTTCCAAACAGATATTTTCTGAAAATTGACATTGGCTGCCCCTGTTTTTTAAGATGTGAAGAAGGCTCTTTAATAGGTGAAGATATCATACAGTGTTCACACAATTCACGTCTGGCTTGTTGTTGTGCCAGGTGTTTAAAATGTCAAACATTCAGACTTTATCACCTTGGCGATTTAATATTGAAGTACGTCTAGTCAAGATATCGATACACGCGGGGCACTGTTGAGAACGCGCAGCAAATCACGATCACGCCCTCCAGTTTGACCTTGGTGAATGACCACGAACTAGCCCTCACGTGCCAACTCTGGTTTCATTTCCGGGTTTTGAGGGTTACCCCGAGTTGCTAGTCTAGCAAATGAGCTGACGATACGTATAATATTCAGCGTTACATCACAAACTCAATAAACTAGCTATTCTCAAAGATGCGAAATCTTGACACCTGGAGACCTGAGGCAACAGAATTTTTCTGAGAAGATTGTTTAAGCTGCAGACGCGCAACAATTTTATTTTATAAATCAGTAGCATAATCGAACAAAATACCGATAGAAGACACCACTGGCTTTTACCACAGACTCAAAAGTAAGAGCGACATTATATATCTGTAAGATTGGCTCAGGAAAGAAAAGAGTTCATTTCAAAGTAAAATACAAGCATGCTGCAGAAATACAGCTACTAAGCTACAAGCTAACTACAGACTGTATAATTATAGATATCTCCTAAAACACAGACAAGCGAAAATCATGGGTGGGGGGGGGGGGGTATATAAAACAGGGGGGTACTCAAGGGAATAATAGCTCACACTACGTCTCTAGTTTTAGCCTCCCATGCAGGCTTTTTTAGGGGAGCTCGTTTTTCATTCCTCCCAGGGATGAAAAACGAGCTCCCCTAAAAAAGCCTGCGTGGGAGGCTACTCTAGTCTGGAATGTCAACGGTCTCTTCGCCTCAACACCCCTCCGCACGAGGGGCAGAGGGGTGGGGAGAAGACACGGCTGACATTTCAGACTACCCTCACGGTACTTTACAAAGACATTGAGAGAAAAAAAAAGATAGCAAATCGTACCTTACCAAAGTACTTCTATAAAGAGGTTTTATTTGAATGGTCGCGGAATAAAATCCATCCGTAACCTAAGGGGTTAGAGGTACAATAATTCTCTTTTATTGTGACTGGATAATTCACCACGAAAACTGAGTATAGGTAACTTTCGCTAAGACTTCTGGGGCTCTCTGGGATGGAGGAAGATAATTGGCCAATAGCTGACCAGCGCTTCCCCAGGCAGTAACGATCCCAGAGACCACTGCGAGACACATTTCGGCCCCAGTAACTTTCTCGTTTGTAAGGCGATGAATATGAGTCTGTTAAATTAATACCTCTGCCTTTTTTTCCTCTTTCGTTTCCAGCAGAACAGTCTAGTTTTCGTTTTTTACTACTTGATTTCGTGAAAAATGTTATAATTTCAAGTTAAAATTCATCCTCACTGTTCCTGATTCTTTCCTTGGATAGATAGGCGAATTTTTCCAGCAAATTCTCGATGCTAATTTCTCCGTGGACTTTGTTGTCGCGAGTGCGAACATTTACAGTATTGGAATTTTCTTCTTTTTCGCCAACCACTGAAAAAAGAATGAAAGACATATTACCGGCCGATAATTAAACTCCTCTGTTCCCCGATATAAACTTTCAGAAAATCAAACGATGGTAGCAACAATGTTGTTCCTTGCGAAGCCAATGAAAGTTCTTAAAAGCTGACAACTTCATAGCCTGTTCCAGGTGTTCAAATAGTGAGGGCGGCGCAAAGAAAACTGAACAGGAAAAACAGCGAAAGGGTGCTTCCATTTCAAGCCACTTTCTAAACTATCTAAACGCCTGGAACGGGCTAAAAATTTTACTAACGGCTAATCAATTGCACGTATCTCTGGAAGGACTGCAATGATCATAACAATCATACGGACCACATGAAGTCGAGCTTTTAACCCTTAAAAGAGCGTCATTTTGTTTTGTGTTTCAGGAGCGAGGCGAGTCCGAAGGGCGAGTCCTACACGACTGGAGGGGCGCCCCACCGTAACACGTGCCACGCTCGTGTCGGACTCAAGCGCTTGCCTCTGTTGCCTTAAAAACCCAACCAGCAAACAAGCAAATAAATGAATAACACCTCTCTACAGGTAGCCTGCGAAAACAGCCGTTTCTCCTCGCTTCTAGCCGCTGAAGACGTTTCGCTCCTCCGCGTGAAACGTGCCCAGCGGCGAGGAGCGAGGAGAAACTGCTGTTTTCGCAAGCTACTCTACAGGCTATCCTGAAGCTCTCTAAACAGGAACAGTCACGATAGTTAACATATAGACTCGCGTGAACAGTCTTATGCGAGGAATGGTCGCATGTAGTAGGGAAGTGGACAAAAACCAAGTGAGGGCCTTGAGCAATAACACGCTTGTAGCCTAACTTAATCACCAAAGCACTAGAAACGAATATGTAGCTCCAAAAAATGAACTCACACAAACCTGAGAGTTTATTTCTACCATCGCTTCAATCTGAATTTTAACCTAATCGATTTTTGGCTAGTTCCTCACCCCCTCCCCCCCCCCCCCCCCCACCGCTCCAGCGAGTCGAGTCATCGCGATTTTTGTGCTCTTGCGTGATCGTTAGTTTATATGACATTCGAAAGCTAACACGCAGTCAAATCGTATTTTAATTAAACAAATAAGACAAAAGATCTCTTACCAAAAATAAAGTTGTACTGTGCAAGCTGGGCGTTCCTGATTTTCTTGTTGAGTGTTGTACCGTGATCAAGATCAATATCAGTTAAAAACCCAGCATCCCAAACGGTCTGCTTGACCTGCAACAACGAAAGATAACTGAGTTAGACTGTGACCGTTCGCGAGCCTGCGAGTAAGCTGTCCATTTGGGGAGCATCGTGAGAAGTCATGCGCGAGAAAGGAGACGCTGCCTAGCGCGTTCTGTCACGGTTCGCTTCGCTCGTCGCTCAAAATGGAAATCTTCCTGGCAGGCTAACTGTCTGAGTACTTTTTGCACTCTTAAGTTTAGTTTGCCAAGACATCCAGGAGGGCAGCTAAAAGAACTCAACGACTAAAGTTCGAGGACAGGGGAAAATAAATAAGGATCGTGAGGACACCAAAGAAGGAGCAGACTTAGGCTGCAAACGCAAGGTATATTTGGAAGAGCTTCTTTTATTACGCTGAACATTGTTATAACAAAGTTACCTTGTTCGCGTACTCTTCGTATTTTGGAGACACGGGGATCACAATGGCTTGAGTTGGTGACAACCAGAATGGCCTGCGAAGAGATAAAAGTCAAAATAATATTTAGTAGCATTCTTCACTTTAGAAACGAGAGGGAAAGTGAAACGAGTTGACTTTCGCGAAGACTTCTGGGCCTACTCCTAGGGACAAAGGGGAAAATTGGAGAGTTTGATCGGCGACGTTTCTCAGCGACGCACGTCAACCGGTCAACCGGAAGTGAGCCTTTTTCTCTTTTTAAACGCCTTGACGCTACCAAATCTGTATCGCTTAGTGTCTTAACCCTTACAGAGACGATTTGCCAAAACATTTGTTGAAAATCATGGCTCAAGAGTGCAAAAAGTCCATTTCGGGTCGACGTGCGTGGCTCAGAAACGTCGCTGCTTTAAACGTGACCGCAACGAGAACGTCAAAAAAACAACAGGTTTGTACATTTCTTTGCCGTTTTGCACGACTAAAAAGTGAAGGGGTCTACCAGGTAGTTATTTTTGTCCCCGCGTCACGAAACGCTCCTTGTTGTTGGGGGGAGGGGGAGGGGGGACCGTTGCGTGACGAGACAAAAACAGCTGCGGGGGAGACTAGTGAGGAAGAGGCTTCCATCCCTATCTAAAAGCCAAGCTTTTCCTCGATCTAACCTCCCACTTACTGATCAGTCCTCTTAAATGTTTCAACTGCGCACTGCTACAAGTATAAACGGGTGTTGTAGAAATTACATTACCATTTTCCACCAAAATTTTCAGTCAAGATGGCGATCATTCTTTCCACTGAGCCCAGAATAGCGCGGTGGATGATGACCGGCCTTTTCTTTTCATCTCCTTCGCCACTAAAATAAATAAATTTAAAAAAATGACAAAGTCATCACGCTATATCAGAATAAAAACAGTCAACTATACCTGGGAAGAGTGTGCTTTTTCCTTCAGAACTCACTAAAATATCTACTTCCATTCTTCAAAGCCACCAAATACAAAAATACAATACATCTAGTATTTATCTATGTATTTTAATGAATTTTATAATTTTAATGACCTTATTTTCTTGGGAGATATTGGCGTTTCTGAGGTCTAACAAATCGAAGTAAGATGAAGACTTTGATTGAGTTGATCGATTGATGGAACAACTGATGAATATTTCATAGTGAAAACAAAAACAGTAACAAGGTGTCGTCCAGTGTAAGGGAGTCCGGATTCCGAAATCCAGGAAAATTCTGCCAGTGGAATCCGGAATCCTGGGCTTTGGAATCTGGAATACAGCTCAAGGGGACCGGAATCCCACTAATGATTGAGACTTTAATCCAGTACCTGAAATCTGGAATCCACGGCGCAGATTCCAGATCCCATGCATGGGGCGAAAGGTGATAAGGAATAAATTGCGGGATTGGCGCCAAATTCAAAACGGTAACTTGTCAGCCATAATACAATAAGGAGAAATTAGATGGTGGTTACTATTAAGGTGGCTCGACTGGATTTTTTGGGGTTGATAACTCCCCAGTTTGAGCATTAACTACGTCGGCATGAGTAAAGATATGGAAAAAAGGTTACCACAGCTGTATTATATAAAGATGAAAATTTCTTATGATCTGGGTTTTATTGCAATCGGAGTCGCCATGGCAACGTAATGACGCCATTACGTTTTTCATTTATCTTTGCGTTTCTCTGTACCAGGAGTTTTTTGAAGAAATCGCGTAAGGGAGTATGTACCTGCCATAATTGCCTCCATTATGGCAAAGTTTGAAGAAATCCTATGAGAGCGTTTTCAAAATATTTTGAAATGCAGTTTTAAGAATCATAAAAACAGTGAAATAGCATGCTAGCCACACAATTCGCTGATATTCTAAGAAAATGATAAGCTTTGGGAACGCGGCTTCATCTCATAGTGGTTTGATTCCATTAAAAACTGCATACAAAAAAAGAGGGGAATTGCTCTGAGCGATCGCGAGTAACAAGAATTTTATTAACTTGCATTTAGCTGCTTTTGATACAGTTTTTGGACGTAATTTGGTCCATGCCTAAAAATTTCGCATTTTTCCAAAAACCGCTCGATAAATTTTTTTATAAATTCGACAATCCCGAGATCAATCGTCAAGAAATATTCCCTGCAAGTTTCAAGAACATTGAAAACAGGGAAGGCTTTAAAATAGGGCCTCAAATATAGCCAATTTTTCCTCCAGATTTTGTGTTTACAAGTGAACGTCCTTATTATTCACTGGCATTGTTTTCAAGTTTCATATACACGTGCACATTTAGCAAAAAGATAGAATTTGCATCAAAAAGGACCCTCGGTTAAATCTCCGGGATATGCTAATTACCGGGTAAAGAGTTTAGTGATACATTATAACATCAGAGCAACTCTTTGTGAGACTTTCTGTGATGTTATAACCCGAGTAAGATAATAAAGTATTGCATTCTACACGATGAGTCGTGACGTTCACCGTTTCGGCTCTCACTGCTATCTGTGACGACAAGCCAATTATTTGCATATTCGGGATATTTCTTCGGAAAGGAATCGAGAGTTCTTTTTGATGCAAATTTATATCTTTTGCTAGTTGTGCACGTGTATATGAAACTTGAAAACAATGCCAGTGAATAATGAGGACGCTCACTTGTAAACACAAAATCTGGAGGAAAAATTGGCTATATTTGAGGCCCTATTTTAAAGCCTTCCCTGTTTTCAATGTTCTCGAAACTTGCAGGGAATATTTCTTGACGATTGATCTCGGGATTGTCGAATTTATAAAAAAATTTATCGAGCGGTTTTTGGAAAAATGCGAAATTTTTAGGCATGGACCAAACTACGTCCAAAAACTGTATCAAAAGCAGCTAAATGCAAGTTAATAAAATTCTTGTTACTCGCGATCGCTCAGAGCAATTCCCCTCTTTTTTTGTATGCAGTTTTAATGGAATCAAACCACTATGAGATGAAGCCGCGTTCCCAAAGCTTATCATTTTCTTAAAATATCAGCGAATTGTGTGGCTAGCATGCTATTTCCCTGTTTTTATGATTCTTAAACTGCATTTCAAAATATTTTGAAAACGCTCCCATAGAAATTGTTCAAACTTTGCCATAATGGAGGCAATTATGGCAGGTATATACTCCCTTACGCGATTTCTTCAAAAAACTCCTGGTACAGAGAAACACAAAGATAAATGAAAAACGTAATGGCGTCATTACGTTGCCATGGCGACTCCGATTGCAATAAAACCCAGATCATAAGAAATTTTCATCTTTATATAATACAGCTGTGGTAACCTTTTTTCCATATCTTTACTCATGCCGACGTAGTTAATGCTCAAACTGGGGAGTTATCAACCCCAAAAAATCCAGTCGAGCCACCTTAAGAGTGACCAAACTGACGAGAGTAAGACATACAAGTTAGAGAACTTTTTCCTATAAAAATGAAACAGAACAAGAAGGGCTCTGACCTGACGTAAGATAGCTTGAACCTTTCAGGAAGCTGGAAGTCAAGTTGAATTGTGGCACACTGGTGATATCTGCGCAGTGCATCCTGTATCTGAATATCAATCTGTCAGCACAAAGGCAAACAAAAACAAACATGAAAACATTAAATGACCATATCAAATTAAGCTATGGTAGATAATTGGGCCTGCTTGCTTGGCGTAACTTTAATTTAGAATGCTATAAACTGCCGTTGCATATACATCTTCGTAAGGGGTATTAGTAGGTTTTAAAACCGGGGGGGGCTTACATCCGACGGGACTCACAACCTAGCCTGGGACTAGGCTCCCCATTGCGGGAAAAAGGACAAAAAAAATCGGCGTGGGAGAAAAAAAATCTATGTAGTCAGGGGCGAGGAGCCGCCCTTTCTCCCTCCCCAGATCACTGCTCGGCTCGCTTCGACCTTGAAAAATGTTTTCGGTAAGTTATCGTTATTTGTTTATCAGCCAACGGATGAAAAGATTAAAACATGGCCTCTTCGTTTTCCAGCCAAAGAAAACCCTAATATGGAGAAGGCATTGTCCGATTGGCCAATCGTGTTGCATTATGACGTCAAAGCGAAGTATCGCTTGAATTCTAGAAAGTTCTAAGGCATGAAGTTTTTCAACCAAAAGCCACGCCCGTTTGTTTCCGTTTGATAAACCAATCAAATCGCTCTATTTCCGTTCGTTTGTTGTCCCTGTTTAGTTTGCGCATTTTCATGTCAAGGTCATACGAAAATAGCCTGCGAAAACATCTGTTTCTCCTCGCCCTTCGCCGCTGGGGACGTTTCGCGCGGATGAAGGTCTGCGACTCAGCGACAGAAATTCCATACTGATGACGAAAGATCTGTCCAGAATCCGGTCAGAAGCGTTGATTGAACGACGGAGTAGTTAGATTGTTTTAGCTACTGTTTACGAATGACAGACAAGAAGGCCACAAAAGGCCACAGAGGTCAAATGTAAACGCGAAGAATCTCTAACAAAACAGTCAATATTTGTGGAATAAAGTCTTCTCTAGAAGAAGTATTTGAGTTTTGCTGGAGCTCGTCGGCAGATGAACACAACACTTTACCAAAATCGACCAGAAGACACGTAAAACCGGACAAATTTAAATTTGGAACTCTATGACTACCGGGTTTATTATGTAAACATTGATTTGCGTCACCAGTATGGAATTTTTGCCGCTGAGTCTCAGACGTTCCTCCGCGCGAAACGTCCCCAGCGGCGAAGAGCGACGAGAAACGGATGTTTTCGCAGGCTAATACGAAAATCGCTCTATCTATGTGAGAAAAAACAAACAAACAAATGCCGTCAAGATGTGTTGGACCCGGGTATGGAGTATGGACTCCTACAGGGGTCAAAAAAACCCTGAGCCACGAACAGACGGCTCTCGTGTAGGAGCTGAATTCCATTCACCGTCAGGCATTCCATAATGCATAAATGTTGCGAAGCCATGTAGTTTCTGACTTTGGAGGGCACAGAAATTATTACCTTAGGCCCATAAAATGCTCCATCACCAGGGTTCAAAGTCCATGGCATTCCAAACTCATTTAATGAGTTTTCAAGCTCCTGGAGAAAACAAAGAATCAAACTGTTATCAACACACAAAAACACTTTTCAAGGACTAAGTAACTGCAACCTGCATCACACAAAAAGACCTTAATGATTCAATACAGTGCTAATGGATGAACTAACAAGCAGCTGCAATTATTGGATTTAGCTTTCGTATGATATGAAGAATTATGCAGATTTCGGAGAGTGTTAAGCGCCGAGGCCGTATAGAAGATTATTCTTCAAAGAGCAGTTGTCATTCGTTCGGTTGTATTTTTAATGTTCTTTCTATGGTTTTAGGCAGACGCTCGGCTATTTCTTCTTCGCAAAAGGTGTGAAATTTTCTGTCATTTTCTCCAGCCCTACCAAAACAACTGAGCTACAGCCTGTACTATTGGCGTCATTTTATCGGATACCGCAAACGCCTTCCAAATTACAAGGAATAAACATACGCAGAGAAAACTTGCGAGTGTCCTTGGGTACTTACCATCTACATGAGAAAACCGGATATTCCGGTTAGATAATCGAATGGTTGCCTCATTCCGTTTGGGAAGGTTCAGAAAACATGGGCTGTAATTTGAGGCCATGTAAGTTTTCCACTAGCTCATTTCAGTCGGTTTAGCTGACTTAGATACACTTTGTATCGGGTCGGCCTTTCACTACCTCAAATTTTATAGTCTTATGTTTATGTACAAAATTTCCACACGTGTGGTTTGTGTAAACGATAAGAACCCTTTGCCTCCTATATTTAATGCATCCTTTTTAGAAATTACCGCCTTTAGATTCTAAGACGAGTACGACTACGAAGACGAGATTTTCTCAATACTAAGTAATACAAGCACGTGAACCAGCGTTATTTTTGTGGGAAAACGCGATAGCCGTCGCCATTCTACTCCGGTTTTTAGCCTATTTTTCCGGACGGAATGTTCCAAACAGGAACTCGCGTTCCATTTCTTCAACGCCATCTTTGATGCCACAGGATTTCGGGGCCTTTTTCTTAGCAAATAGAACTACCTTGTACGACTGGTAAAAGCGATTTCGGGACGAAATTTACACCAGTCCTGTATTTTGCTTACCATTAACTCTAACCGTGAACCGACCAGTTTGCCCAAGTAAACGAAGCTAAAGGTCTCTAATAATGCTTACGCTGTATCGACACCTTATCAAGCCCTTGGTAAAGCTCTCTAATCATGCTTACGCTATATCGGCATCTTATCAGGCCCTTGGTAGTCTCACCTTCTCTGCATCATTCCACAGTTCTAGTTTTCCCATATACTTGTCAGGTCTGGTGGATAGGTAGAGTTTGAAGGTGAAACCAAACTTGTTATACACAAACCTCAGGAAATCCAGACAGCCTTTAATTTCATCGCCAATCTGCAGAGTACACAAGGACTGTCAGACAAGCTGTAGTTTATATGACAAACTTAAAGCAAGGAGCACGCATAGACCCATCCACAGCCTGGCCAGTATCTCACGCATGCGCACAGCCATATCTACCTGGCAGTGGCAGCCATGGACAGCTGTTTCGCCCTTATTAGGGCTAATCGGCATGGCATAGCCGTCGGGTCTACAAAAGGGCGAACCCTTCCAGGGCGAGTGCAAAGCAATCCTTTAAGCGCAAGCTCCACACAACACGTGTGCCCCTTGCTTTACGCTTGTCTTGTAGTTTATATGAATTTCAGGTTACAGTGCACAACTAAAGCATTTAAAAGCCATCTATCCAGTAGGTGACACAGTTGTAATTAATAGTGATTTACCCCGTGGATAGCACTACTAGAAGCCTGAGTGGAAAAAAAGAAAGAATGAGGAGCTGAGACACAGCGAGATGACAAAGCCTGTGCCTGAACCTACAGATTCAAAGTCAAGCTTCAACCACTAAACCAACCGGATTCTAGATAACAATAGCGAGCTGAAGCAGTGATGACGGCGACGGCGACGTTTTTGCTGCCGTCATCGTACATGTTTTAGTGAGCTTAAGCAAAAAGGGTTTGAGCGACGTACATCAACCGGAAGTAGACTTTTTCCATTCATGGGCTGGGGTTTTGCCCAAATTTTCCAACAAGTCGTCTCCATAACAGTAAAGAAACTTAGTAATACAAATTTTGTAGCGTCGAGGTATTTTAAAATGAGAAATACCTCACTTGCGGTTGACGTGCGTTGCTCAAAAACGTCTTTGCTTAAGCTCCCTAATTAATATTAGCTGTTTTAAAAGCTCCCCAACGGCAAAAGGAACCTGGCAAAGGAAGAATATTCTTAACAGACCTGGTCTGGTCTGCAGAAGATATGTGCATCATCTTGCTGGAATCTCCTGACACGGGTCAGTCCAGTCAGCGTTCCAGACAACTCATTACGATGAAGAACCCCAAAGTCTGCCATCCTCAGGGGAAGTTCACGCCATGAACGAGGACGGTGATCAAACATAACGCTGAAACAACAACAACAACGACAAAACCAGAGTTAACAAACAAAAGCAACGTCCTTCTAGGTCTTAATCTATCTAAAAAAGAAACTCAAGCTTCATGTAAAAGAGTTTGTTAATGTGTTGTTGCTAAAACTCAAAGCGATTTTTAATTTTCAATAATTTAATTTGTTCTAGTCCTTCTGGAGTAAAAGCGCTAAGAAAATGATTGTGATATATGCATTATTGACCAAACGTGAGGTCAATGACCGTACACCAATCAGTTCTTAAGCGCAAAAAAAGGGGAGGGGAAGGGAGGGGAGGGTGGAGAAAAGAGCTAAGGGGAAAAGGGAGAGAGTCCCTTTCCTTCTCTCCCCAATACCCTCGCCCTTTTCCCCTCCTTTCACCTCCCCTTTGGACGTATGCCATGCAGGCTACGTTTTTATACATTGTAGACCAAAACGAAGTTGAGGCCGATGAAAACACACAAAACACAAAGAGGCCAAAATGCAGCCATCTTGAACGAACAAGATTAGTCAAAAAAAGCATTTATTACATGTGTACATTTATTACATAATTTTTTTGCGGGACCAACGCGGGAAATCCCGCGCGGGCAAGAGGTTCCCTCCTTGCCCGCTCGGGTGGCCAATCTGAATACAGGATTCGCGTCATCTTGCCCGCTCGTGGATTCAGCCATGTAGTAAGAAGAGTTAAATAACAGTTGGAAATAGAGCAGAGCTAAAAATCTTGGATGATCACAGCCTGCGTAGCGGGCGGGATAAGCGAGCGAATGCTGTTTTTTTATGTTGTTGTTTTTTTGACATTGCAAGTTTTTTAAAACATTGTTGGTTTGTTACGATAGTAAGTTAAAAGAGCTTTAATTTGATATAGGGTTTAAAGTATCTGGAGCTTTAACCGGAACGTCGCTACATTACATTGCAAATTGTTGAAATGTTACAAAAACATACCAATGCCCTGGACAGTTCATGGGTTTTAAGGCATATTTTTCCTTCTCCACCTCAAATGAGAACATGTTTTCCTAGCAAATTAATCAAAGAATCAGTACATGTAATTGCATAATGATAATAATAAATTCTAAGTCTACAAACAAATAATACAGAGTGATTTTGTTACAAATAGTTGTGGTGAGTCCTGGGACTTATCTTGTGAAAAATCACGCGTCCCCATCCAGAACCATTGAGTCCCAGTTCAAAAAACAACGAGTCCAAAATTGAAAATGCTTGACCTTTACGTAACCAGACAGATAAACTGAAGACAGACTCCAAAACTCTGTATTACAGTATACTGACATTAAAATATAGTCCTTCTTTTTTAAAGCACAACAAAAGCTAAACAACAGTCATAATAACTGCCACAGTAATAATTATTACACGGACAGAATATATGTATGTGTAATCAAATGTGACGAGTGAAATTAGGGAATAATTTCACGCGCGTTTTGTCCAAATCCTAATAATTTCCCGAGCCTTCAGGCGAGGGAAATTATTAGGATTTGGACAAAACGCAAGTGAAATTATTCCCTAATTTCACGAGTATACCATTTGATTACCTATTAATATCATGGGTGACGAATTACGTTAGCAATCTTGGATTTTTGACATGTTTATCCTGGATCGTATCGATCGAGAACTCCACTCTCTCAAATTAAATTTGGCTTATAAAGTTCAGAGTTTTTTTAGACTTTTTTGGCAAAATACCTATTAGAATCCTTCTTGATGTTCTCTTGTGTGTTCAGGTTTTCTAAAGCATCTTTTTGTGCCCTGACATCTTCATTCACGGCATTTTAAAACTTCGTCGCCTTCTTGACACTGAGACATACGGACGGGTTGCCATGGCAATTTTGTAATTTCACATGTGAAATTACAAATTAACGCTGAAATTTCGCGTCAAAATTAAGGAGTAATTCGTCACCTATGATATTACTACTAAAACACACGTTCAGATCGACTGATCGATCTTTGCGTCCTACAGGACGCATGCCGTGAATTATTTTGCGTCTTTGGGGATTTTTATGCGTCCAATTTTTCACGAATAAAACTTTGCTTTACGTTAACTTTGACCCCTGTCTTTTAAAAGCCCCCCTCTCTCCTACCCTTTTTGTTCTTCACTGATAAATGATAGACTATTAAATCAATCACGAATATAAAACTTCATTTGGTCTGATAGTTTATTCACATGTTGGAAGGTCGGATTTGTTTTTGACCCTCGGCTGCATGAACTTCAACTTCCTCTATTGAGCTTTTCCACTTTGCATTCTAGTTCTTTATGGAGAGCTGATACCACCATCTTCACTAAATCAAATAAGCCCTCCCTCTCTAATACGCGCCCCGTCTCTATTACCCCCCCCCCCCCCCCCCCACCCCCGCGAAACGTGTTTGAAATAAATAAGCCAAAGGGAAGGGGGCTTAATAGAGGACTTACGGTACATCTGATACGATTCGAAGAGTTGTCAACTATCTCCTCTTGATCCGCAAAAAAACTCTCAATGTCGTACGTTACATGAAACCCTAATACGTTCTGTAAATCTTAAAAAATACTAAAATAAATTTCGTCACTTCCGTCTGCCATTGTTTTGTTGAAAGGGAACCTCAGCACATGTTTTCTCGGTAGTGTCCAGGCCCTTGCTTGACCCCGCTTTATGGCTTATTGAACGAGAAGTATTATATTTGAAGCGCGCTTTTTGTGGTTTATAGCTTATAGAACGAGGAATGTTACACTTGCAGCGCGATTCTTGTGGTTTATGGCTTATAGAAGGAGGAATGTTACATTTGAAGCGCGCTTCTTGTGGTTTATGGCTTATAGAACGAGGAATGTTACATTTGGAGCGCGCTTCTTGTGGTTTATGGCTTATAAAACGAGGAATGTTACATTTGGAGCGCGATTCTTGTGGTTTATGGCTTATAGAACGAGGAATGTCCCCACTTAGTGGTTATACACCGCTATTACAGTTTTGACACTTAAATAAAGGTATCAACATCATCATCATTTGCTTGTTGTGGTTTAGGCTTATAGAACGAGGAATGTTACACTTGGAGCGCGATTCTTGAGGTTTCAGCTTATAGGACGAGCAATGCTACATTTGAAGCGCGCTTCTTGTGGTTTACGGCTTATAGAACGAGGAATGTTATATTTAGAGCGTGCTTGTTGTGGTTTATGGCTTATAGAACGAGGAATATTACTGTTGGTGCGTGCTTGTTGTAGTTTATGGCTTATAGAACGAGGAATGTTACATTTGGAGCGCGCTTCTTGTGGTTTATGGCTTATAAAACGAGGAATGTTACATTTGGAGCGCGATTCTTGTGGTTTATGGCTTATAGAACGAGGAATGTCCCCACTTAGTGGTTATACACCGCTATTACAGTTTTGACACTTAAATAAAGGTATCAACATCATCATCATTTGCTTGTTGTGGTTTAGGCTTATAGAACGAGGAATGTTACACTTGGAGCGCGATTCTTGAGGTTTCAGCTTATAGGACGAGCAATGCTACATTTGAAGCGCGCTTCTTGTGGTTTACGGCTTATAGAACGAGGAATGTTATATTTAGAGCGTGCTTGTTGTGGTTTATGGCTTATAGAACGAGGAATATTACTGTTGGTGCGTGCTTGTTGTAGTTTATGGCTTATAGAACGAGGAATGTTACATTTGGAGCGCGCTTGTTGTGGTTTATGGCTTATAGAACGAGGAATGTTATCATAAATCATGGAATGTGATCATAAAAAGTGGAAACCAGCCTTACACAAAAAAAAATTTAACGCAAAATGATACCCATGTGAGTTTTTAGTACAAGTTCATACAGGGTAGTCCAAGATACACATTCGCAACAGGAAGTGAAGACATTACTTGTCAAGTGATCCTCGTAGCATGGCCCCTTTAAACTCTTTTATTATTATTATTATTATTATTATTATTATTATTATTATTATTATTATTATTATTATTATTATTATTATTATTAATGTCTTACTGAGTAATGCTGCCAGTGTCCAGAGGTCTCCCATAGCTTGGTGCTGTAAATGTTGGGTGACACAACTTCCTGGAATCCACGCTTGCGGTACTCCTCCTGGAACAAAATTAACAGAAACACAGCAGCATTAATTTACAACCATCTCTCCTAAGTAACCAACTACATGGCTTGTATCTAGTTTATACCACAACAAAAAAGGCCACTGAAGTTGGAAACTCTCACAAGCTACAATGAAATGTTGGCATTCTGGGAGGTTGCACCGTATTTGCAGACCACTGGTCAAAAAAAAGAAAAATCAGGGACTTGTGTTGCAAAAGGTCTTTCAGCGTTTCTGTTTAATAACAAAACGTTTCCAAGAAAGAGGTTACGTCCCCTCTAGATTTTTGCATCTTTTGTGTTCATGCTCATTTCCAGTAAAAACAATAATTTTAGCGAAAACTCTGATATTATAAAATAACATGAGATAACACAAAACTCCACTAACATGTCCAAATCATATTACCAAGGGAAAATCCCTGGATCATTACACGTTTCTGGGAAACTGCCCACCGACCCCTCCCCTAAGCCAACATTAACATTTACATGTTTACTTCTCACTTAGAGCAAAATGTTGGCTTAAGGGAGGGGTAGGTGGGCACATTCCCAGAAACGTATAATGATCTCATCCCTCCACTAAAAGGGTCACTTAAACTGGTTAGAATTATTTTATATGACTCTATAAAACCTAAAATATACAGACATCTGTTACAAACATAAAAAAAACAAAGCATATGGGCAGGTGCATAATAACAGACCTTGATAAAGTTAATCAGAGTATTGTAAATGTGAGCCCCTTTGGGCAAAAAGAAACAGCTTCCAGGACTCAACTCATGGAAGAAGAACAGTTCATGATCCTGTTGAAAGAAAACTGTGCATAAGATCAAACTTTACCAATGATTTATAGGTTGAATAAGTCCTACAGTTGGTCAGGAAAAGTAATGGCACACACTGTCACAGGTGTGTTATAATAACATAACTGGTCATATTAATTTGAAGAAAGTACATGTGCATAGAACTGTTAAAGAAAATAAAAAATATAAATCTAAAAAGTCTGCAAATTCAAAAATGTACATACCCTTCCTAGTTTTCTGTGATCTCTTTTGGAAGCCTCTTCTTGAAATTTCTTCCATTCTTTCATCTAGTTGGGACAAAGAGTCATTTGTTATTTTTACCCTGCAAGCAGAGGCTACATTTTGGCTGTGTGAGCTGTTGTGCAAAAAGTAGCCTCTGCCAACAACAGTTCAATTTTCCATTGTGCATGCACAAAATTCGTCAAGTGATTCGCAAGCACAGTTAATCGTCAGGTCTGTCGTCAAATGGTGCAAGTTTTGCGGGAATAAAAAATTGCGACAACTGTGATCTGCTACGCAAAACTAACGCAAGACTCACACAATGCTCTAAACCGGTCAAGAGAAAAGAGAAAAACCCGTTTTTTTAAATTTATTAGTCTGGACAGATTTGAATGGTTGTCGGCGGTGGCTACTTTTCGCTCGACAGCTCACACAACAAAAATGTAGCCTCAGCTCGCAGGGTATTTGTTATTTGATATTTATTTCTTTATTTACCTATGTATTATTGTTAATTATTATACTTTATTTTCTTTTTGCAAGGAATTTTTTTAATTATATTGGAAAAGATTAGAATTGATGATGAAGATTGGCAAATTGGATCTATTTTAATCTGGGAGCTCTGGAGCACTATAATAATTTAATATTATTTTATTTACCTGCCAAGACACTTTTCCTGGGAGCATGAGATAGAGGGACCAACCACCTTACTAGCTAGTTAAACTATATTATTATTCATTCAAAATATTTCCCGAATTCTGATCAGCTAAAAGCACACGCATAATTCACCATAACCAGTTACTGATGACCAAAATTTGGAAGAATTTTGTGTTTAATGAGGAAATGACATCAAAAATGTTACCAAGAAGACCTGGGGACGAGGTTGAGTTGTTTTGGTTGTGAAAAAAAAATGGCGGACATTTCACTCATTTCAAGAGTAAGACCTACAGCTAGAACTAGGCCAAATAATAGCTAAAAACATGGCAAAAACAGCAAGAAGACAACTTGGAGGGCGACATCCGCTATTTGGAGAATATTTGCGGAGCTGGACAAACGTAAACGTACATTACCAAAGATGAAGTTAAAATCGATGCAGGTAAGCATGTTTTACCTACGTTTTTAAACTAGGAGTTATTGTGAATGAATAATAAAGCAAATAATGAATTCAGCTTTTGTAGGATATGAAGAATTAAGCAGATCTCGGACGATGTTACCCATAACACCCTCCTCGATCTGCTTAATTCTTCATATCTCATTCATTGCTAATTAATTCATCTCGAGTAGACAGAACAGAGACCTTTAGATTCGAGGACAAGATTTGATGTAAAGTTTTTTTGCGTATTGTCAAACTATAGACACCCTGGAAAGCATCATTGTACTTTTTTTCACCTGAAAATTTAGCACTGTTATCGTAATTGAAGGAGGTACAGCCCTTTCCTGATCGCAAAATACCGTAAAATTCCGAAAATAAGCCCTGGGGCTTATATTTTTCAAAAGTCCTTTTCAAGGGGGTTATATTCAGAGGGGCTTATCTATGGAGGGAAATTTGCGTTTCAAAATCGATTGGACAAGCCTTACAGTTCGCAGTAAATTTATCGTTTTTGCTTTGTTTTAATTTGTATTTGAGGGCAATTTTCCAGCTACGAGCCCCCAGGGGGCTTATGTTTGGAGGGGCAATTTAACGGAGGGTTTTTTGAGTTACCGGTTTGGAGGGCTTATACACGGAGGGGTTTATTTTCCAAATTTTACGGTCATAAAACTTCAAACATTTGATAACTTGTTTCTACCACCACGACATTCTCGTTAAAAAGTCACAGTAGAATGACGACCACTATCATGTTTTCCTGCCAAAATGACGCTGGTTCACCTCTGAGCACTGCAAGCAGCTGTAGTATTGAGAAAATCACTTACTTGTAGCTGTCCTCGTCTTAAAATCTAAAGGTCTCTAATGATGTTGATAAAGCTATACACTAACAGATAAACTGCTTGTACACTGTAGTTGCAATCACAGTAATCATAGCCTTAATTCTATGTGGTTAAGAGACCTATTATTTTCTCTGATCTGTCAATACAAGAATTTGGAAAGATACAGTATATTAACAAGTAATTTACCTGCTTTTCATTTGGAAACGAGATTCCATACAACCGCTGAAGAGACTCTGCCTCACAGTTCCCTTCCCAGTATGTGGCAGAATTCTGATAATACAAAAAAAGAAAACCCATTTTTGACATTCAAAGAGATTTACATGTAGTACAGTAGGATCAAACAATACTCTAGTATCAAGATTTACCTTTTTTCTCTCTTGTGTAAGAATTCCTATGGGAAAATGAAAATTATATTACCCTACTTACTATCTAAACATACCTTTGTAACTCGCATAGCCTTTATTTTGCCAGTGTGCCGCACATGAGGTCCTCGGCACAAATCAATCAGGGGACCACACCTTTAAGAACAAGATTTTACTGTAATTAGATTTCTCCAATTCAAGATAGTGGTCTAGAGTTATAATTTATTATAACTGTGGTTGCAAGATGTCGGCTTCAAGTGCTGAAAAGTTACAGCCAGATTTATGAACCCTTTCTAAAAACATGGTATATCAGAACATTTGTTAAGGAAAAAAATTTAAGATTAAACACAGTCTGCATTTAAAAAAACAACTTAACCAAAGTTTTTTGAGTTTTGATTAATTTTTGTCTTTTCTTATCGATATTGGTCTTCTCCATCCTCTAACACTGTTACACTTTTTTCTCAGGTTAACAAAGTACTATTTTGAGGTGTTCTACTTCAAGAGAATTTTGTACAAATAGGATGGAAATTAATAACAATGTACATAGATGAAAGAGCCTGATAGGGATTAACATATCCGAGATCAGGTTAAGACGTCTGCAAGTTCTAAACCCTATGAAATAAACCCACCTGTACACAGTTGTGGATGGAGTATTTATTTTTTCCCGTATAATCCTGCACTTAAATTCATTGTACTGAAATAACAACAACACCAGCAAGAAATTATTTAACCTTATAATAATAACAAGCAAATATTGATGAGTAAAAAGGGTGATTCCTCTTTGATCTCAGAGCTGATTATCCCTTAATTAAGCGCCAAATTCCACATACAAATGTTCCAAACTGATCTCAATACATTTCCTTGACGAGTTTTCAGAGAATTTGATAAAAGATTAATATGGAATCCACCAGGAAAAAACCTTGTACCAGAATATTTTAAAGCATTATTGCATTCTTTTATACATTTTTCAAGGGCTAAAGATGTGATTAGTCATCTGTAATAACACCAAAGAAAATTTCGTACAGGAGCCCAAGAAAATGAATATCCAATCTCACAAAATTGCATCTTACACATGAAATTTTCAGAATTTTACCTGTGTTTTCACAATTCTTGTGAAATTTGACATTCATTTTCTAAGACTCCATTGACAAATTTTCTTTGGTGTTGTTACAGAAGACTTATTACATTTTTAGACCATGAAAATGTATAAAAGAATGCAATATTCTTTAAATTATTCTGGTACAAGGTTTTTGTCCACAGAGAATTAAAATGACTCAATTTCCTGATGGATTCCATCTTAAAGCAGTTTCCCTATGGTGATCATCTTATTACTTCTCATAACCTTTTCTCTTGATGATGTATGCCTATTGTTAGGAGAACATACAGCTGTAGATGTTGGTCACTTTTGGGACTTAAAGGGTTAATGGAGCTACATAATTCATGGAGCTGCTACTTGAGGACTTGAACATTCAAGTAGAGAAAACAAATTAATCTACTGCACGTCCTCAATAATATTACACTGCATGAAAGTGCAAGGGAGGTAAAAATGGCTAAATTGGAAGCAAATGTGGTCCTCATAGGCTTTCTGATTACCTTAAACATCTCTAAAAGTTCTTCCTTTGTCATCACAAGTCTGACAAATGGCTGTTTTTCCTTTACAATAGATTTTGTCAGACTGTCCAGAGATGGGTAGTCGTTAGAAGACACCTGTCTGTTCCATGCAGCAGGAGAAAAAGTAGCAGTTTTAACAACATCATTCTCCAGAAACTGATAATTTAAACAATGATCCAAATGCAAAAAGTATGTTTCTCTTTAACAATAAATAAAAAACCTGGACTAAAGCTAACACACCTGGGATAATATACATGTGTGCAATATATATTTCTTTACCTTTAACACTCAATAACCCTGCTCTTTTCAATTAAGATGTTTTTGAAAGTTTTACTTCAGCCAACAATGAGTTGAAATTGAATGAAAGATATCAACTGAAAGCAGAATACCCGGTGAAGCCTGACAACCAAACTACATAACTTCACACAATTCCTTTTATCAAATAAGTTCATGCGTGAATTGATCAGCTGGTACATGTACGACTGAATCAAAATAATGGTATATTCCAGCTCCTGTCTTTTATATATGTACATGTAACTGACAGGGTTCTCAATAGATTTTTAAGTAGGAGGTGATCACTGATAAAGTAGGAGGCTCTTCAGCAAAGCCAGAGGTGTCAAAACAAAGCAAAGAAAAGCAACCTAAACACAAAGTAAGCGGCTATAAATCCCAAAGTAAGCGGCGATCAATCGCCGGGTGCCGCCTTCTATTGAGAACCCTGAACTGAGGCACCATTGGTCTGTGAGACAGGAAAAGACTGAAGAGATCTTGCCTTGCAGTACCTTAATACAGAAAAATAATACATACAATAATGGACACAAACCTTCCCTCGCAGAACATGTCATAGTAATAACCCTCTTCTATTGGAGGTCCATAACACAGGTGACCTCCGTAATGCCTCTCCATAGCTTCACCCATAATATGTGCACTTGAATGCCAAAATACAGCTTTAGCTGAAACAAAGAATGACATGTGCTATAAATTTGGGACTCTCATAAAAATCAAATTAATAAAACTTATTAAAGCTATACAATATAATGTGTACAATATTCGAAAAAAAAATGCCAACCCTAACTGTACTCAGTACATCCAGACTTAAGACTCCTCCCCTCCCCCCGCTCCACCCCCAATGATGATCAGTAT
Organism: Porites lutea; assembly: GCF_958299795.1. Lineage (NCBI taxonomy): Eukaryota > Metazoa > Cnidaria > Anthozoa > Scleractinia > Poritidae > Porites > Porites lutea. Next base: position 16,202,658 of record NC_133205.1, on the reverse strand, counting down.
CATATAATTACTGAAAATAATCGCTGCTTATGAGGAGAAATCTTCCTTTACCTTTTGTACACAATAATTTTAGTACCTACAAAACTGGAAATCAAATTTTCGGGTTTTGATGTAGAAGAAGGGGCAGCGTTCCAGTTAATTCTTTCAAGTGGGGGGTCATGTAGACCATCTGAGGGGTCACCAAGACCATGTGTTAATTTTTTTGTTATATTTAACTTAACACTTATATGTTCATCTATTGGGTCAGGAAGCCATCTTTGTTGGGTTATTGACCCGAGACCCGTCTCTTATCTGGAACACTGTAGGGACCTACTGGTTGATACAGTCGGTTACTGTATTCAAACCTGCTGGCTACTTCAACTTCTACTGAAACCTCTGCTTACAAAATTATGACATACAACAGCAGACAAAGGTGCTGACAATTGACGATGCTGATACTGAGTGTGCAGTGGTTCAGCTGGGAGTCAAACATGTAACATTCCATTCTGTGGAATGATGGACATCCAATCAAACTAGGTGCAGCAGAGATGATTAATTTTAGGCCATATAAAGATTGGCATCATTCAAAAACAAAAATAAGTTACCTTCGTCATCATCAAAATTCAGGAATTCTAAGGAACAATCTCCTTCAAGTACTCTGTCCAAGTCAAATACTTCACCATTGACCTAAAAAATGACAGAAAAGTAGTGTAATGTATTTAAACAAAGTCAGCCAGTACCATACATTATAGCAATTTACTTATCAGATTATTCAGCTTCCTAGATATTTTTGGAAAGACAGTAGCCTAACTAGTAAATGTGACATATATAAGTCCTAAGGTCTTGTTAGTATTGCAATGAAATTGTTTTATAACACAAAACTAACAAACAAACTCACCACTAACCTTACAAACAACGGTGTTATCAGCAAGACCTTGGCTAACAAAAGAGACATAAGGGAAAGTTTAGCAGATTTTCAGATATTAACTTACTGATATTTACCGTAAAAATGTCACTGTAAAAATCACTTTCAGTTGATGTTGTGATATAATTATTATAAATAATTATTTTTCCATTCTTCATGGCTTCCAGTGAGAAATGATCATAGTTGAAAAAATTCACATCCATACCTTATTGAGGCAGCAATTTCATAAGGTGTAGTCTTCCAAGCCAGACCATCTACGACTTTACCATCACGTAGAGTAATCTTGATGGGTGTTTTCTCTTTGGCTGTAAAGAAAAAAAACATTTTAAAATTAAATGAAATTATTTGTTGTTAAATAACAAAAAAAATGAAAAATTGAAATTGAGGAGGCCTAATTAACAGAAGCTAAAAAGTTTTCTTTAGGCCTCCTCGCAATTTTTTCTGCTATTTTTGAGTCTTTTTTGTTCTTGTAATATTATCTGTGTGGCAAATAAATAAAATACAAATATAATACTAATACTGTATTAAAAATTAATATTATTTCATGAAAATATTGAAAATTTTTCAATATTAAAATCACTACCAACACCACCATCAGCACTTTCATCCTTGTCATCATTATCACCCTCATCAACATCATGATAATAGTTTATAAAAAATGAACAACATTTGCATTTGACATGGCAATTCCACTTGAGGTCACTGTCCTTAAAAACTCTTGCTTGAGAAAACAGATGGCATTTGACGACCCCACCAACAGTTTAACCCCGAAATGACATCTGAGAAACAAGCACAGAAATTCCATACTTGGTTGAAGCAAGTTTCACAAGCAGCGTAACAAATCTGGGTAGTGAAACGTTATCAGTAAGGAATTTCTATGCTCGTTTCTCAGACGTCATTTCAGGGGGAAACCATTGGTGGCATCACCAAATGTTGCCTGTTTTCTCACGCTATAAAAACTCTTAAGATCTTGTAGTTTGTCACATGTTCTATTAAATTAGTACCTTTTGTGCCTGGTCTTAGCAAGAAGTCAGAATTAGGTAAAAAGTTTATAGTAAGCATTTTTTTACACCGAGTTGTATTTCATTTTACATTTTGAGCTATTGAGGATAGTTATGGATGCCAGATAAAGCAGTGTTCAGTAGATTTACAGAGTTTCTAGGGATAACAGGGATGTAGCTGAGGAAAAGATCATTAAGCAGGTTTTTTTATGGGTCAAGCCAACTTTTCAGTCAACTGCACCTCATGTCTTTGTTTTTGAGAGAAATTTGCGGCAGTGGTAAGGTCTTTTTCAGCTGGTGAAATTAGCCAGTAACCAGCTATTAGCTAAGGCTATCCCTGGGATAATATCCAATGTAGTAGCGTGCAAAGAAAGTAGTGTCCAATAGCCCGGGGCTGGTGGATTTTGCTATCGGGTTAGTGAATTCTGTTCTTAACTTGCCCGATGGGCAAGTGGCTTCTTTTGAGGAATTCAACTTACAGAAGAACTGTGAAATCAATTCTGCTCATCAAAAAATTTTGGAGGCTAGTTGAAAGGACGTTTGGGCAAGTAAATGCTAGCTTCAGCTTGCCCTAATGGCAAGCTGTAAAAATGACTTTCTTTGCACCCTGTGTAGGGTCTATCAATTTATTCATCGTGCATAAAAAAATAAAAACCAAAAATCTCTTAAATACCAGACTAAAAGAGAAATAATATGACATGCTACAAGTACCTTCAATTTGTGCATCATACTGTGCCTTTAGTTTGTCAAATAAAACTATTCTTTCTTCTATGAAGGCTGGTGGTGGATTCAACTAAAATACAACATAATTTTAGGCAAATTAGAATATCTGCAAAAGTATATCAATCAAATGAAGTTCAGTGATAGATGAAGTGTTAATTACATTTTAAATGACACAAAGTTTTTTCAGTTATAGCTGGAGAGGGCATAGAAATCTTCTCATCCCAAAAACTCATTTGTGTTTGTAAGTGGTGTTTGTATTTCACATCAACAGGCTAGGGTACAACATCACATCACATGTGTTTCACATCACACTTACAATATGTAATGTGCAACTTCAGTAAATTAAGGGTTTTCAGTGTGGTGCATCAAAACTTTAGCCCCCCAAAATAATTTTAAAACCCTCATTGGCAATACTAATATTTAAAATGCACCCCCCCCCCCCCCCCCAAACCCCTGCTAGACCAAGTTTTCAGATAATTTGTTTTTCTCTTCTTCCCTCCACTGGGCATTGATTTTATAAGCGATAAGATACTTGATGCCAGGGGCATAGTGTGAGATTTTGAAGGTGTATGCACAGGAAGAAAAGTAAGAGTGCCAAAGGTGCCCCATATCTTGGAGGGTCTAGGGGCATGATACCAAGATAATTCTTAAATTTAGGGTCTTGGAAATGTCATCTCCTTTGTTTTCCACAGGCCATTTTTAGTAACCCCAGGGGGTTTTGCACAATTCACCAGAGTGGGCTCAATAATTCTACTTACAGTAGAATTCAAAAGTAAGTTGACACTTAATTCTCGCTCCTTATGAGAATCGAGAATTGAGAATCGAGTCGAGAATCAATTCTCTATTGCTGCGTCTCGATTCTCGATTCCTGCGTGACTCACCAAACCCGGAACGGCCTTTGTTAAGTTTCAAGTAATTTGCTCTCTACTCTTGATACTCGATTGTAGCAAGGATCTACAACCTTTGTTCAAGTTTTGAGTGATCTTCTCTCACTTCTCTCACTTCTCTCACTTCAGAAAAATCTTTCTACTCTATAAAATAACAATTAAAACTCTTAATAGCATTTGATTATTGCGAGAAATTCCTGAACTATGCAAATTCAAGAAACAGTTGCAGTTGACAACTCTTCAAGAAATTTGCATTCATTCGCACAGCTTGGGTGATACTTTGCGTCAAAACCTTAAAAAGTTGAAATGGAATTTTGCATCATTTAAATAGCAGTAGTTGTCAGTTCACTACATGTAGTTGAACTTAAAAGCAATCCATAATGTTTTATCTGTAAAATCCAAAATAAAAGGAAGCTTGTGTACCGTATTTATTCGAATAAGCGCCCAACCTCGAATTGGCGCCCACCTCAAATAAGCGCCCATCCTAAAGGCAGAAAAAGTTAATAAGCGCCCAGCCTCGAATAAGCGCCCAGCCCACCTCCCTCACACTCCCACTCAAACTCAAATAAGCGACCAACCCCACCCCACCCCCCAAAATTGAATAAGTACTAATAAGAGACTTCCCCAAGATGGAGTTTTCTTCAAGGTATTTAACAGGAACCTTGCTTTGTTACCTCTTCGCGTTTTTTTATTACCATTTATTGTTTTGTTGCAAAATAAACATACTACTCTTGCTGAAAATGTTGAAAATTTAATAAGCGCCCAGCCCCGAATAAGCACCCACCTCAAATTAGCGCCCACTCTCAACGTGCAAAAATTTAATAAGCGCCCAGGGCGGTTAATCAAATAAATACGGTAAACAAAGTCTCAAGGTTGCTTCTCGTTGCTTTTGTTCTTCAGCTTGTCTTTCGAATACTACTTGCCAATTTCATTTTTCTATTGCCTTTTTCTGAATGTCCATCGTCTCCTATTGGTGACTACAGTCAGGGTGTTTTTTTCACTGGAAACTTCATTTGTAATTTCACTGGAATTGCTATTTTCCCATTACGCGATAGCATCTCAGGCAGCCTACGCTTTTTTTGAGACATAATTGCATACATAAAAGTTTCGATTTGACTATACATACAAAGCTTTAGAAAACTTCAGAAACCTCCAAGAGTTTTTAAAACAATACAGAGTCTCACTTTTGAAATCAACATGGCACAATTTTTCATCACAGCAGTGGTTGCAGTCTTGGCTAGGCAGCAAAGAAGTCTACGCATATCATGTTTCATCATGGAAAAAACAAGCCCAATTTTATGAGAGATACTATACTTCCTAGTAGAATTAAAACCATTGTTTGTCGACAGTTTTCAAGGATCACAAACGCAATTTCAGAGCCAAAGATTAGTCATGTTACAGACAGACGTACATGTTACAGCTGATCTTTATCATGCCAAGCAGCCAGATAAGCCCAGACTAGTCTGACGTAAAAAAAAACATGCCATTGTTTATCTTCTTGCTTGTACATGAGTATGCACTGTTTGTTTGCATTCGGAGCAAGCATTTAAAACTGTACTTGAGGAAATGAAGCTTGATACAGATGTCCTTGAAGAAATATTCACTTTAAAACTTGAATTGGTCTTGTTTCGAACATACAGACAGTTTGTGCATGAATAAACCATGCAGTGTTGTATTACAGCTGTATGTCTTTAAAAAATTATCGAGAAATCAGTCGTGGGTGAATCTTTTGTTTTCTGTCTCTTGAAACTCGATCCTTGACTCAATTCTCAATAGCTTGTCCTCGATTGTCAATTTGCACAGGAATCGAGAATCAAGAACAACCGACTGTCAACTCACTTTTGAACAGTACTGTATACAGGTAAAACTTTTTTGTTGCCAAAAAAGAACTACTGGTGCAAATTTTTTTTACTAATCTTGCAGGAAACATGGATTTACTTCAATCATAATATAGTTTGACAACTTCTACAGGGTCTGGAAGGGGTTTCTCATGATCCATGAATTGACCGGTAACCACAGCGTGAATCAGGAAAACTCATGAAATACAGTCATTGTTCGTGAATTATACATTCACTGTGATGTGCGATCAGTTAACATTGTACTAGTTCATGAATCGAGATTTCTACCGTAAAACAGATGTAACAGGGGTTTGAGGTTGACGATGTAAGAGTGAAAAATTGTTGAGCTTCGATTTTATAGCAATAAAATTCATTGCCAGTCAACTTTGTAACTTCATCAAACAAAAAGCAAAGAAACGTCAGTTTGACCACCATACTTTTTGTTTCCTTCCCATCACAGTGTCATTTAAGAATAACTCTTGCCTATACAGTGAACCCTCTCTTAAGCCGACACCTTTGGGACCTTCCCAAGTGTCCACTTTATAGAGGGTGTCCGCTTAATAGATGTTTGTAAAACTTGTACAATGTCTGTTAACGATCAACATTTAATGGTTACTCTGTACTGTGATAAAGTTTCATGTTGATAAGGAAGCTGAGGACACTAAGGAAGCTGTGCATTACTTTGTGCAAGACTGTAAAATGAACTTTTGACAGCTAAATGTATTGATTTATCTTTATTAATTGACTACAGTACATATTTTAAGGACGTAATACAATGCTACTATAGTCAATTCAGTCCGGTGTCTGCTCAATGGAGGTTAATTTTAACAACAGAAACATAGCTAAATAAAATTTATTTTATTGTCCAAGTCTTTAATTAAAAATTTTTAATTTCCCGGCCCGGTGTCTGCTTAATAGAGGGTGTCCACTTAATTGGGGTCCACTTAAAAGATGTTTCACTGAAGTAGTCCAGCAACCACTAAAAATCATTGATGGACTTGACCAGTTCATCACCTAATCACATGATTTGTGAAACGACTCCAGGTGATTCGTGAATGTTCGGAAATTTAACCCGTGATTCGAGATGAAGACAACCCCTTACAGACCCTGCCTCTACATTCTCTATTTTCCAATTGCCCATAATACACTCTGTTTGCCCCCCAAATTCTGCATAAACCATTGTTTTTAAATGCTCCTGGGAGTATTGCATTTTCCCAAGGGCATTTTAAGACAATAAGTTATGCAAAATTTGGGGGGCAAACAGAGTGTATTATGGGCAATTGGAAAATAGTCAATAGAATGCCAGTCTTGTACATTAAAATACTTTCGCACCCCGTCCCCCTCTACATTTTGTGCAATTTCAAAATTTACCCCCAAAAATTATATAAGCCTCTTCACAAATTGTACCCTCCCTGTTAGAGCCCTCCCCTCCCGGCATTGTGCGAATACTATTCTGGAACTACAGTGTACATCACTTGTCTGCTGTAAAAAGGTGAAAACATTCCATCAGGACCTTGACCTGATGCAAATTATAGATTTGTAGATTTTACGCCATTCATAATCATTATTTGTATTATTAGTTTGAGATTGTTGCATATATAATAAATCATGTGGCTGTTTGGCGATCTTTCCGATTTTTCAGAGGTTCAATGATGTTCAACGGTGATAAGATTAAGTTCAAGTTCAATATTCTTTACTTCCAGCTCGTCGCACGTGACGAGGAATTAAGCAAGCACTACTCTTACTTTTACCCTTGGCCTGGAAAAATTAGTGATGAGGCTTTTCGTGAGACATGCCTAACAGAACAGGGAGCACAGTGGAAAAGGTGAAAAGGCCATTTTTACCAAAAACTAGGAATATTAAACTCA